>NW_025221145.1:1240868-1824634 GCF_014066325.1 Apis laboriosa | reverse complement strand
TTTTTTAAATAAATATATTACAGTATATTATATTATATTATATTATATAAATATTAATATAATGTATTAAATTATATTATATGTTATTACATTATATTATTTTATAATATTAATGATATGATATTAATACTTTACAATTATATATAACTTATTAAATTACAATTCATATTTCTTAAATTTTATTTCATTCATTTGTCATTATATCGTTCAATACTATTCCTGAGAATATAATAGATATTTAAGTATTCCTGCATCTAGACGACAGAGATGGCAAGCTGTTTATTATTATATAAAATTTTGATTAATACGTATATCATCATTTTCTATGATTATGAATCTTTTAAATAAATTTAAGAATTTAATCAAATTATTTTTACATATAATCACTACTTGTATATATGTATAAGAATAAACCATTCTTATATACAAAATAGATATTTAGTAATATAAATTTATTAGATACTTTATATTATATTATAAATAATGAATTAATATTTTTTCTAATTTTTGTAAATTTTGTTAACTTTATCTGTAATTATGATATCAGAAAAAAAATTTTTATAAATTAAAATTAATTAAAAACTATCTTAGATCGCCAATATCGCAAAAAAAGTTAACTAGTTTTGTATTATTATTTACAGAAAAAAATATTTTCGAAAATTTAGATTTGTTTGTTTGAAAATAATTTAATTAAAAAAAATTTGTATAAAAAAAATTAAGAAAAAAAATTTGTCATCAATTTATTTTATTTTCATTAAACTAAATATTAATATTTACTTTTGTTATTAGTTTTGTACTTATTTATAAAATAAAACATTTAAAAAATGTTTATTTTATTTCATATAAGAATTAAAAAATATTTTCTGTGCATAATAATTATTTAAAATTATTTAAAATATCCTGAAATTGATAATACAATATGAATGAAAATGAAAATAAAAAGTGAAAAAATAAAGTTATTTGGTTTTATTTTCAAATAAAAAATACAAGCAAAATTTTTCGATTAGATATGAATGAATTATCAATAGATAATTATTCTATATATAAAAATAAAATATAAAATTTTATTACATATTTTTGAAAGAATTGAACATATATAGTTAAAGAAATCGTAATGTTAATTTCGTAATGCGTAATATTAAAAATTGAATTTAAAAATTCAATTTGAAAATTTAATTTTTTCGGAAATTAATGAAAAAAAAAATTTAATTTATTTTTTTGCTTATTATTATGTAAAGTAATTATTTATCAATAGTTCATTTATATATATAATTAAAAAATAAGTTTCGCGTGTATTTAAAAATTTATCGATTTATTTTATTTATTTTTTTATTTTTTTATATAGAATTATATAGAATTACGTCTCGCCCAGTTATATCATCAATGATAAAACATTCTGTATAGATACAAGCAAACATTGCAATCAAATTTATCAAATTTTTGAATAATAATATTATTTTTACATCTGGATAGTTAACAATTTAGTAACGGCATTGATTTTATCTTATTATAATACCAAAGTATCTTATATTTTATGTTACTTTATATATTTACTCTTATATTTTATGTTAATTTATTTAATTAATCAAATCACGAAATTTAAATATAACATAAAATTTCGGTTAATCAAACTGTGGACTACAATCAATTTTAATCAAATTTAATCAAATTTTAAATCAAATTTAATTTAAATTTGCGAGAAAAATAGATTCATTAAGCTTTTCATAATTTTGCATTAAATTTTCCACAAATTTCTCTTAAATACATATTCTTGATCGACTTTCCTCAGACTTTTCGTCACGAATTAAAGAGTTAATTTGTCATGCGGAGAAGAGCGATTCCTCTTCGTGCTCTCTCATCCGAGACGAGCGGTTCGAAGAAGTCACGCTTGACGCAATAATTATTTAACAGAAGAACATATGTATCGACTAACGATCATGCGAATTTCCCTCATAATTCCCCGGTAAACTGTCTGGTTCGATCTCTCTAGACAATATGCTGTGTCTACTGCTGTATTAAAACCGCATGTCTCATTGTTTCTATTTTTAAAGATCGGAGTTACGTGGTTTGCCATCAAGGTATTTATCAGGGGAAACGAGACCGAGTACTCTCGTCATTCTACGAGAAATTATACCTCTATTGAAATATTGATTTTATATACAATGTAAAATTCAATAAAATTTTATTAAACAAATATAAACTATATGATAATATTAAAAATATGATATGATTATAATTATGATAGTATAAAAGTTTAATGCTTGTATTAATTTAGAAGATATAAATATAAGTGAGAAAAAGAATTCCTTCATTATGTTATAAAAAAATTCATAAATTCAAAAATTTTGATTTTAATGAAAATTTATATATATATAGGATTTAATGGATAATGTAAGATAATTTTTTAGTGGAATATCATTTTCAAAAAATGAAATTAACTCTCAAGTTTCTTTCGATTTTTTTTTTATATTTTGAATATAATTTTGCTTGAGAATATTTTATATAATATAATAATACAATACTAAAATCTGAACATTTTATAATTTTAAGTTTTATTCCATTTTTATCAATATAAAATTCATTACAAAATTATAGGGATTTGTTAAAAAACGGAAAAATTCATTATAATTAATTTAATTTTTTTGAAATTTTGCTAAAAAAATATTTTATATATTATTTTATATAAGCCATATGCTATTATGCGTTATATAAATCATTATGTTATATGTACATAAAGTTTCATTAAAAACGGAGGATTTTTATAAATTTTTATAACTTGATAGTTGGTTTTAAGTTAACTAAAATATATGAAAACTTTTGTTTCTTATTTATATCTATAAAATATAAAAACTATAAAAATTATTTTATAAATTTAAAATAATTTTTTTTAAAATAATTAATTAAAATCTTTGAATGAATTTTTTGTTATTTAATGTTTTTAAAGCCTAGAAAATAATACAAATAAAATGTAAATATATTTTTCTTATGAACCGCAAAAAGTTTAACCGAGACCGAAGACAAGACAATATCACTATACTTTCGCGATAAATAAATGTTTTTCTGCTTGGAGAAAGCGAGGTCATGCTTTTATAAGGAATTCGTTTCATTAATCGTTTTTTATAAGTTTTCAATAATTACTTTCATTTTAAAGTATTTCAAATCAATTCTTAAAATAGACAATTAAAAAATAACAATTTAGATAATTAATAATATAGATAATGCTTTAAATTAAAACAACAAAGGAGATAAAGAATCATAAAATATTATTTTAATCAAATAAATGTAGATATATATCTTGTATCTCCTAAAATTTATGGCATTATTCAACATATAAAAAAATATATATATAATGAGAAAAAGATGACAAATTCTCAAGAAATCGATTTTTAAAATTGTAAAGATAAATTTTCCAACAAACATTTCTTGTATGAATCAAAATAGCAATGAAAAAAAGTATTTAATTGAATTAGAAAAAATTGCAAGAATTCCAAAAATCTAATTTATTGAAACAATTAAAAAAAAATGTCATTATAGTATGCATTATACAATGCAATCAAAAAATATTATAATATTTTAAAAAGTTCCAAATCCAAGGTTACGGAAGCCATAATGAAGCAATTCATCTTATAAATACAAAATAGAATCGACGAACGAAAAATCTTAGAACACTATAGTAATCGAAACAAAAAACGTTCCAGAAAGTTCCAAGGTTACAAATGCTACGATAGAAACTTGACTTGTGGAAACAAAATATAGCAAAACAAACGAAAATAAATCAAACAAAAGAAGATAAAAATCTCACAACATCGCAACGCAACTACAAATCAATCGAATGTTTTAAAAAAATTACAGTTCCAAGAGGTTACGGAAATGAAATAGAGAACAAAAATTTCATAACATCGCAACGCTCCAATTTAATCGAATGAAAAAAAAAAAAACATTTTAAAATTCCAATACGTTACAGTTCTAACGTAATAAAATCATAATGGAGAAACTCGACGTATGGGAGCGAAATAGAGGAGGAACAGAGAGAAAGGGCCCGAGTTTGGGTAACACCTTGATCGAGGGGGGATGGCGCGCTTGCTACGTCACTTGGACAACGTGGTTCACACACAGGCCATAAAGGCGCGTTTGCACGGCGCCGAAGATGCGGCGTGGCGATCCCGCTGACGCCGTCGCCGCGTGCGAAGTAAACGATTTGTCGGAGAGGTCATTGAGCCTGATAGGGCGCGGCCGCCATCTTCCACAATGTTCAAACCACTTCTTGACGAGTTTTGTGGCGACGCTCGGCACGGCGTGCCCGACCAGAAACGATCCCTACACGAGCTCTTCGACTCGATTGCTCTATTAACGCATCGTTGGACAGTATGTTTAAAGACCGGTTGTTAAACATGATTGCGATGATTTTCTTTATTTTAGGCTCATTCGCGTCGACATTACGCCATCTTGTCGGAGTTAGCTTTATTATATACTTTTATTTCAGAATTTGAATTTCCTTTTATGATTTAAACAATTTTTTTTTAAAATGATTATAAGCCAAAATTGTAAGAATAATTCTTTTCTTGAAATTGATTTATAATTGCGATATTTTATTTTTTAAGTTCTTGCTATTAAACGAAAATTCTAAGAATTTATCTAAACATTTAAAATTTTACGTCGAATTAAATTTGATATTGTATTTTAACATTGAAATATATTTAATTTAATGGAAATTGAATAAAAATTAATAGAAAAAAATTTAATAGAAATAAATAAGAATAATTCAGCAGAAATTGATAAAAATATAGACATTTTAATGCAAAGATATGAATATTTGAATTCAATATTTGAATTCAATATTTGAATCAATCAAGAATTGAACTTTTTATGAATTATGAAAATATACCGAATTTTGTTTCAATCATGAGTTAATATTTTCTTTCTTAACTTAGATATACAAAATTCGAAATTGAATTATTTGCATTATTCATTAAAATTAAATCTATTATATTTTGTAATTTTAATTTCTTTCCAGATTCAAATAAAAGCATTATCAATTTGTTTCTACAAACACGAAAGAATTCTCAATGCAAAAGATCGAAATATCTATTGCAAAAAAGCATAAAATACGCGTCTTAAATAGGCGTGTATTAAATAGCAATTTCCAAACGAGGTTAAGAAATAGAACAGTTTAAAAAGAAACGATTCAACGATTGTAAATCTTCAGTAACGTTCGTGATTCAACACAAATGGCACCGTTATTTTACAGCATTGTGTACGCGCGACCCAATCAATGGAACGCGCGCACCAATTGGTCGTGGGCTAAATGCCGACCAATCGGTTGCATCAATTTCATCAATTAATTCAAAACAAATGTTTGAAAACTCCATAATCATTCCAAATTAATAAAAAATGTAAAGCATAAAATCATCAAAATTATTTTGTCGATCTCTTTCCTAAATCAGTTTTAATTTTAATAATACATTGGATGATGAATCCATTCAAGAAGAACTTGTTTTGAAAGTCGATAACGAATGACCATGATTTTATCAATATGAATTAATACAAACCACAATATATTGAGATAGTAAAATCAATTAAATGTAAATTACAATCGAATGTGAAAACTAATATTTTGACAGATTTATAATCAGATAATGATTTGAAATTTCAGAAATTTAAAATAGAATGCAAAGTACATTCTAACTGCGATGAAATCATGTCGCTTCCTAATAGTTTAATTTACTATCTCATTATATCATAACCTGTACTACATATATTAGTCAAAATCAACGAATATGATAAATGATCCAAACAAAATCAATAAAACTTCGCTACAGTCCATTATTGACTGATCATTCATACAAGATATCAAAGATCATCTCTTTAAAAATTGATTCTCAATAAATCAGTGCTCTTGAATATTTCGCGTGATTTCTGTACAAACATTTATACAACCTCGATATATTCGAACATTTCACAGGATTATTGTTGAGGATAATACAACTAATAATAAGAGAGAGGGAAACCATTCAAAATCGTGCAATTCGGATCATGAATGATTCAATGAACGAGTTGTTTATCAAGAAACAATAGTTTATTGGCAACAATTACGAGACGACACTACGATTATCCGATTGAAAATATTTTCATTATTAAAACATAATAACAATGTGGTATTGCGATATTATGATGTACAAATCGATATACTTTGTTATTGCTTTTCTTGTTATTAAGATTCACACGTATTTTTTCTTTTCATAAATCATAAATTTTTAAAGATTAAATTGTTTTCATGAAATTAAATTCTTCTTATGAGAGTTGTTTTCCATTGATGAGAATATTTATTTATATATTTTAATTATTAACTTTTAATACATTATTTCTAATTTATATAAAATAGTATCTTATATATATATATGTATAAGTGTATTTTAAATATAAGTAAATATCATTTTCAACGTGAATGAAATTTTTTTTATCCTTTCTCAATAAGAGATATTTTCTTTAATTCTAATTATCAAAATATATCGATAAATATGAAAGTTTAAAGAAAAGAAATATTTTACTATTTTTTAAATTTATTATTATTCCATTTTGTAAATTAAATTCTTTACGATGTTGAAACAAATCGAAAGAGACGAGATACGCAACATAAATGTGAGTGAAACGATAGTGTTACTTTGCTATCGAAAAAAAAACAATAATTACGTCACGTTATATTATCGTTTTACATTGTAATAGCGTGAATGAATTTGATGCCACTTGGTTGCTCGCGATCCATGACTTCCACGAAATCTATCGTAATATGTATCACAATTTCTCGTTTCATTCGAGATTACAAACAATTTTGCGTCTTATGTAAAGCAATATAATAATATCTTTTTGTCAATTTATATTTTTATTAATAAGTGTTTTAATCGAATTTTCTCTCTCATATATAATAAGATTTTAGAAAATTTATAATCTTACATTTAATCAAATTGGAAATTAAAAGTTTAAGTTCTTTTCTTTTCAATTACTTTTGTTGATTTTTTTTTAAATTATCATTAAATTTTATTTTTCATTATTATATTGTTAATCATTACTAAAATAATTTTTAAAAAAAAGTGAGAAAACTAAATAAACTAATTTAAAGCATACGAGACATGGAATGCGTCAAGGTATAAACTACAATGAAACAAGCAAGTAAATATAGCTATACGGTCGACCTCGTACCATCGAATAAAGCTAATTACTCTTTTATCGTCGTTTGTTATTTGAGAATTTTGTAAATGCATGCGTGTATCTAAGCGTACAATGTTTAAAAATATTTATTTATAATTCGGCTTAATCAAAAATTAATATATATTTTGTAAACTTAATCAAATCAGATAATTAAATGATATATTAAAAATCGTTGATATATCATTATTATGTTATTATTTAACTTTAAATCTCAAAAAATTTGTTTTTCATTTTTTTTCTTTATTTTAATGAAGAAAGAAAATATATATATTTTTTCAAATTATATCCTATTTTGAATTACAAAAATATAATCAAAAATATATAATTAAATTGTCGTATAGTTATCACAACTAATAATAATTTTATTATAAAAAATTATGAATGTATAAAGTATGATAGATTACATAGCATGAAACAATTCTTTTAATAGATTATCATTTCAAGGAAATGAAATTAACATTATAGTTTTTTTTTTTCAATATCTTTTTCTTTTTAAATATAACATTATGATTATATAAAGTAAGATTTAAAATAATAAAAAGATCTGGCTGCACTGCGAGAAATATTACAAGCAAAATTATAATCAAAAAATAAAAAAAATGATTTTTTTGAAAATGAAAATTTATAAATTGTTTTCATATATTCAAAGAAATTTAAAAAAAAATGTATAATCCATTAATGTTCTATATATTTATAAACTTCCATTAAAATTTACAAATTGGATGAATTTTCTTATAAAATAATATGAAAAACTTTTGATTGATTAAAATATACCATATTTTTAAAATTTATTATTTTTGAAATTTAATATTATTATATAAATAAATACTTTATTTATTATTTTATTACTTTATTTTATCAAACTTTAATTTTTAAACTTAATGTTAATATTAACTTTTATTATTATAATATCATTATTATTTACGATATCGATAAAATATAATATAATAAATATTATATTAATATTTCGATCTTGTCAATATATACTTGCTCAATATAAATTAAATGCGATTTCTTTTTTTTTTTCTTAAATAATTTAATAACGCAAAGATCTGAAAGATTTATTAGTATAATAAATAATAAATAAAGCAATTAAATATTAGAGTGTAAATATTAAATGTACATAATGTTTTTGTTGTATTTCATTAATCAAAAATATAATTTTCAATATCTCATCATATGAGTGAAAATCTAAAAAGTTACAAATATTAAATTTTTATTAAAAAAAGACATTGAATAATGTTTGTGTTCTACAGTATTAAATAATTTAATATCAATTCTTCCTTAAAAATGGTATTTACAAGAAGAGAACAAAAAACTATTGTTATATTTTTCTTCAAAGACGGCGATCACTCGTTTTCCTTTGTTCGCGACGGGAACCAGACATTTTCGCAATCACATCGATGGTTCGCGCGTGCAACTCGATTATTCGTCCGCGTTTCGCTGAAAAATACAGAAACAAACGGCACTGAGATAACCGACCGCGAACAAGAGATAACGGAAACGAAAGAAGAGACTGAAGAACACGCGGGTAGATGACTTAGTGAACTGCATACAACACGAACTGCCACCGATATAGTAACGTCATTCATCGTGAAATATGGGAAATGAACGACTTATCTGTCGACAAGAATAATGTTCTGTCTTTCTTTTCATAAGCGTTACGATGAAACAAAAGAATCATCTTCAAAACGAAATGGGAAAATTCGGCGAACTTCTTCGACTTGGCATTTGTTTCGAGAATTTGATTTATATGTGCAGACAATGATTTGATTTATAAATTAAACATAACATACCTGAAAATGAGACATTGCGTTCTTATGAAATATAAATATCTACATATATTCTAAAGATCCAAAAAAGAATTTTTCATACAAGGATGGTCTGGAAATAGATTTCTCATAGAAAAATAGGAAATAGATTTCATCATTGAAAATTATGAAAAAAATTATAAAAAGATTTTTTTAATATTTATATCGATCATAATTCTATGTCTTATTATCATTTCAATAAAACATTTTTTCATAATTTATTTTCTCATATTATAATTTAGAGCAATAACATAACCTAATATAACCTAATAATAATAATAATAATAATAATAATAATATTTCAAAGGCAACTGTTAATAATACATATCAAGAATAGTACAAATTACATTATTCTATCTATCTCAAAATAATCAAGAAATCTTTCTTTGAAACAAATAAAATCAACAAGATTTCAAAAAATACTTTGTGATTGATTGTTCATTCGAGATAAATATTTACTTAGAAGCAAATCGACAAAGACTACAATTTTGTTGCGGCCTCAATTCATCGAGGGCGGTAGAATCGATTGAATGGCCATCGCTGGAATCCTTTTAGAACGCGATATATTTTACTCTTTTTCCGCTCTCAAAAATAGAGCTTCCAAGAACCGAATAGATAAATATTTTTCCACGTTTCAAGCCGATTGGAAGTCGATTCGTCTAATAATTGCCATTATATCAAGCACGATAATTCTTAAAGAAGTGATTGATCTTAATCTTTTTTAAGTGTCAAATTTCTGGCGATCAGGTTGGGATAGATTTGATTATCGATATCGTTCATAAGCTCGTTTAAATTGGACCATCATAGAGGACACTTCGTTTGTTTTTTGTGTGATTGGCAAGACGCCACGGGAAATACAATACATTTTTTATCGTCGTAATAACACTCAAGTTGAGATTTTCTTGTTTAAGACATTGATTTTCAAATGGAAAAAATTTCCACGAATCAATACAAAAATTTTTGTTTTAAATTTGAATACGAATTTTATTTAAAATGAAAATAAAAAATACCTAATTTAATCAGTTTCAACTGAATTATTATTCTTATTTTTTATTAGAAATAAATTATTTATGTTTTATAATAAAATAATCATTGTTAAATAATGTAATTTCCAGTTAAATAAAATGTTATCTGTATAATTATTTTTTAACATTTTACATATAAATATGCGTAATGACTTTAGTTTATTTGAAAAACTAGAATGATGTGAAACCTATTTACATAAATAAAATTTTTATTATGCTAAATACTTAATGAATTTTTTATGTCAATTATAATAATTTACATTGTTTGTATCGTTTATTTTTGGAATATTTTACTTTGCAATATTTTACTTCACATTTATTGAATGTTTTTATTGAATTTTTTGAATTTTAAATATTGTTAACAAAGAATTAGCAATGTAAATTGATTAAATTTCAATTTAATTTGTCGAAGAATTTTCTATTACGAATTCAAAAAGCGTTTGAAAGGTTTTAAGCTCTTTGTTTTATAAATAAATGTTTAACATATTTTGTTATACGTCATTGTACATTAAAAGAGCAATGTTTAAACAAACTATGTATGAAACATGAAGTTCTTTGTTACAAAAATAATTGCTTAAGTATTCTGCGAGTTAAAAAGTTTTTGATTGAACAAAGTTGAAAAGATAATCGTTTTAATATTCTAATATTTACATAATATGTATATTTATATGATTTTCAAGCAATTCTAATGAAATTTTATTTAAAAGAATCAAATATTCCATATTATAAATATAACTATATAAATATTGAATTTTTACAAATAGCAATTAAATAAAAATTCAATTTAATAAAACTCAATCCTTTTATTACAGAAATAATAATTATTAGCTTAGTCTAATTTATAAATATGGAATTTGAACAAAGTAAAATTTCATTTTATTTATGATTCTTAAATTGTTCGTTTTCTACGAAAACAGGAGAGTAAAAATCATCGAATTTCAAAGTGATTCTCCTCACTCAAAAATACGAGAACAATATTTGAAACCAAACAACCGTCGCATACTGACCATATCTTAATTCATTTCGCACATTCGTATTATGAAAGTAGTATGGATTGGGTCTAAAGTTCAATCAACACACACATACATAAGCTCTACCGGCGTGAATCACGAAAAATTGTCATCGTTAAGTGACGCGACGTCAATAGTAAAACGCGATAAAAAATGTCCACGAATCAATGCAAAATTACGAAACCTCTCGATTTCAATAAAAAAAAAATATTTTTCTCTAGATAAAAATATTGCATTTAAGGTTAAAATATACGTATGACATTTAACATTGAATGCTATTCTTTAATGACATGTTCCACGAATTATTTGTAGAAATTTATTTTTAAAAATTATCCATTAAATAATAAAGTTTATGATTGAATTATGTAAAAATTTTATTAAGGAATAAATTGATTTATATCACTACTATATTAATTTTTATTTTCTTTCTATTGAAATACAAACGTATAGCAATGTTATTAAATAATTAATTTTGTATATAAATCGTAACTTATTTAATACAGATTTAGATATATTTAATAGAATAATATATTAATTTCTTGAAATTTATATAAATATTTTTATTACATATCATTTCATTGAAAAATAGTTTTTATGAATGTAATGCGCATGCGTAGAATGCACGTGTATATTAAACACAATATATTCGGCTATGTGCGCGCATGCATGTATATTGCATATTTATGAATAACTACATGCAGAAATCACGTGTATGTTTTCGACTTTATAAATTTGTAAAGAGAAATTTTATTAATCAATTTTATCAATGAAAATCGATACAAAACAATTTAACATTAATATAATCGAAAAGTAAACATATTAATTATGTTAACAAAAATGTATTATACGATCAAAGTAAAACATTGTTGTTTTATATATATCTTTTTGCATGAAAATATAAAAACAATATTATGAAACTAAGACTATATTTTAATGTATACAAATTTGATTTATATAATTTTTAATTTTTTATTTTATAAAATAACTAAATATTCGCATATCATAATAAAAATCAGTATTTATTTATAAGTTAATTTCACAAGGATTGCTATTAATATAAATCGCGAAAAACAAAATATGTATTCTATATGCGCGTATAGAGAATAACAGTTACAAAAAGAATAAAAGTTTACCTTTGAACGTATTCCGGACGAGAGTCATGCTCATATTCGCGTGAGCGCGAGCCAATGCTCCCTGAGGTACGTCTTGCGTTTCTTCGACGATTCCGCCAGGTTGAATAATTCTATAGCCGCAGCACGTCTTGTGATCCCGCTCAAGAATTCGTCCAGCGTGATCTGTGACGTATCAAGGTACAGCAACGCATGGTTGTACTACTTCCCGTTTTTCTGTTGAATCGATCGATAAATAGGTTGTCGATACGAAGTAATCGCCTGGTCTCGTATCGGAGAACATAGATACGAAATACAGGTCTTAACGTCCGTTCGTGCAACAGTTTAATGATGAAACAACAGAGAAAAATAGTCAGCACGATGCGTCGTGTGCTTTCGAAACAACAAATCCAAATGTTATTTCACATCCACCGTTCCAGTGCACATTTGTTTAATGTCATCTCTTGTTCTGTCTTTCGTTTGCTTTTAGGTTACGTACAGTTATGACCGGTTGCTTCGTATATATATAAGAATCAAGTGAATATTATCGTTGCGTCTTCATCACCGATGATTGAGTATCGGTATTCAGATATCCATATACCGGTGAACGGCTCAAATCATATGACAAGCACAAATGATCAGCATTTGTTGCGACCGCAATCATTAAAAGCAATCGTATCACCGCGCGCACAACGAGTTCAACGAAACACAGGAATGTTGATCACGTTTCTTCTCTTTAATGCGAAATAGACGAATAAGCCAAGTTTTAAATATGAAAGAGACAGAAAAGGAGCGATAAAGTGATAATAGGGACAGAGGTGAGAGGTAGTGAAGAGAGCAGCCAAAAGATGAGGGAAAGAGAGAGGTTATGTGCAGACGACGACAGGAGAAATTCCAGCGGGCGGCAGCGCTGAGGTCCACGGATAGTTCATTCGTTCCTTCGTTCCCCTCGTCCGATAAGTGACGATGATTCGAGAGAACCGATTGGGTGGGACGCGTTTTAGTCTTGTTGGATTTTCGATGTCCGTTTCGTCGTATATGTCAAAGGTCGATAATTACGACAATCTTTTTGAGACTTTTTGAAGGATTTTTTAAACGGAAGAATAGATAATGAAATTTTATTTATTTCTTTTACATCCTCAAGTATAGCATGCTTTATCGTATGTAGATTTATTTAATTTCGCGTCCATACAAAAAAATCTTCTTTTGATTATCCTTTTGTGTTGATTCTTCTCGCTCGTTGTTTGAAAAATTGCTCAGATGTCACAAACAAGTATCGAAGAACGAATATAATATGGTGCGATACACTAAGGATTTCCTAACTAATTACACTATACACTCTCTCTTAATAAACCAAGATAAACGAAAAGAACAACGAAAACTAGAGGAAAGCAGCGTGCACTAGTTATATCCTTGGAAACGATTTGTGCAAAAAGCGATATGCTGCTCTTCTTCTGCCGCTTCCTCCTCCACCGCCTTTTCCTTTTCTACCGATTCTTTTCATTCGCGTACGCGTTTTCCCACGCACCGAAGCAAAAAACACACACTTACGGAGGCAGACTGGAGGGAAAGAATAGCGGGAAAAAGACGGAGAGAAGAAAGGAACGAGGGAAGTGCGATGGTAATCGGGAGCTGATGCTAGGGCATCGTAGAGAGCGGGCAAGGCAGAAATGTCGGTGTTACTACCAACTTGGAGTAGCAAGCACCGGTAAAACACGGTCCTAACTAACACACATGGAGACAGATTGGGGACTGCTGCTTCGGAGTTTACTATAGGATGGGACGGATGGTGATGGCGGCCGTAGCAGAGCAGCCACCGCCCCCATGCTTCTTCTCTCTCTCTTCGTCTCCCTCGTCTGATTCGAACGCCCCCACCACTAGATCTCTTTGCTACTTCCCTCCACTCTCTACTTCTCTCCGTAACCGTCCCAACTGTTCTCCTATTCTCCCCTCTATGCGTTATGATGGACACGCTGGAACTCCCCTCCTCAACATCTAACTCACCCCCTTTCTCTCCCACTCTCTTACGTTTCTCTCTACTTACATACATTTCCTCCTCTTCCTCTTGCTCTCCACAGGTTTGCTCGCCTTCCCTGGGCTATGAGATGTTATTCTCAAGCGATTCGTGCATACTATATATTCGTCTACCCGTGTCGTCGCCACATCCCCTACCTGCGTCGCATCTCGGCGTGTGCGTTGGCCGCAATCAAGGTCAGGAATGTAACCAGCCAACTACGGCGCCCTACGCTATCGATTCTGTCATAAATTTCTTGATAATAACACAAATGGAGTAGCTAGAAGAAACTTATAATTGTGTATATTGTTTTTACTAATGTAATAATTTATGAATGCGATGAAGTTTCTTATCGTAGTTCATTCGTTCACCGGAAACCTGGTATCTTTTGGCTCATTGGCTCATGGACGTGATTGCCTCGTTATTTATCTACTGAAAGGAAGGATGCGTGTTGCGTCGATATTGTATTTTCTTCTATATGACTTCCTCTTCACGTGTTCTGAATGCGCATCCTCGAAGATACTTCTCTGAAATACTGCTCGAATAGGATGTGTAAATCTACGAGAATGTTGCCATCAAGTATATTCACGTCAAATAAATTTCCGTAGCTATTTCGTAAAGGAAAATAGCTTTCAAAGAAAATAAAAATAAATGATGAAAATATTTTTTAACGTAAGAAATTTTTTTTTTTTTAATCTTATAAAGTGATTTATCAAACAGATTTTCAGTTTATGAATTGAAAAGTATAAGATGTTTTGCAATCATGACTCGAATACCTCGAACTCAACTCGGAAACGAGATAACGTTCGGTAGCGCGTGCGGTTATCTTCGTCGATTCCCTTGACTTTTCACCGACATGAGGTATGTAATACATTTTAAAGTAGACAAGAAGCTCTTATTTGCGATGCAACCTAACGACAATACAATGATATCAATAAAATTTTCCATTCGTTCTTCATCCCATTAAGAATAGTAACCAATGATAAACGATCAAATAAACATTCTAACAAAATATATTTAATATTACTTTAATATTACTAATATCTAATATTACTTAATAAATAAATGAATTACGAAAATTACGAAACATTGATCAATAAATTAATAATGCTAATAATAAATGTATTAAATCGATTATTAAATCAATAATCAATTTAAAATAGAAATTATCCATTTAATATTCTACAATTTTTTGCATTGATCATTGTTTTCTTTAAATTTTGTTTTCTAAGAACCAAATAAATCTGTAGTTATGTCAAGAAGGAAAGGACACAAGAAAGTGAAGTTAACTTAGCATGGAGAGCTACAAGTTAGCTTATCATTGAAATTACGATATTGACGGTTAATGTATATGTATAGCCGCGACGAAAGCAGAGACGGCAAGCAGTGGCGGCAGTGTCCGATACTATTATTAGTGTGCAGCTGCCTGCGAATTACTGAATGAAAGGGAAGGACCGCTTCGAAACAATATCCGAAAGAGACGGGAGGCACGTTGCATCGTTTAACCGACAGTCATCCAATGATTATTTAGAGCCAGATATACGCATGTGTGCGCTATCCAACGAAAATCGCACGAAAATCGTACATCATGGTCATGAATTAATTTCTAAATTAATGCATATTTCTTCATACTGGATTTAATTGAACTTGAAAAATTCTTGAATTGATTGATATGAATACAAAATTTATTATTTATTGAAAACCGTGATATATTATTTTCAAAGTTATCTATTATATATTCGAATTTGCATATTGGTATTACAAGAAGTATAGGCAATTTTTAGTATCATTAGCTGCTTTGAAAGCGAAAGAATAGTCCGACATGGAATCTTCTCTGATGACTATAAACGTTGATTCACATACGAGGAGAGAATTGTTTGTGAAATTAATTTGTGAGATGGTCGTACATCTATTTTAGTCCCGAGTCATATGGAAGAATAAACATATATATGTATATGTTATGTATACATATACTTTGGACTCGAGAGGATTGGAACAACTTGAGAAAAATCTTCTGAATAATTTGTATGTACTTTTTTCATTAGTATTATATTATTATTGTATATTAATTATATATTGTTATATAATTTTAATATAAAAAATTATTTAAATTTCTTACTTTTTTTATAAATTTATAAATTTTATATAAAAATTGCTAATCTTAGTCTTGAGAAAACTAAAGAAATAATTATTAATAATAGAAGACAAATAAAAAGAGATTGTATATAATTTTCTTGTGTTCAAGTGTTAAACGAGAAGCGTCGGACTGCAATCGTTTAAAGCTGACTTATATATCAGCGAAAGCATAGTCGGACCATCTCCATTCAACGAGTACTGGCAATTAGAGCCAATAGTTGCTGACCCTTTCTCCCAAAGGTCTTGTCTCGAGGTGTTGAATTTCTTGGTATCTCATCAATTGAACCTCCTCATTCCAGTATTTTAACAGAATACTCTAAGAACTCTTTTAATTACCTATTTTATTATCAATTTTCTAAAACTATGATGATTATCTCGAATTTTGCCAAAACAATTCCTAAAAAAAGGTTATCAATAACAAGTACAATAATTTCTTAATTTCTTTTAAATTCTCTTTCAAAAATTGTTCGACTTCTTATATTCATTTCTTAATTGAAAGTGTTATAGAATAGAGATTGTCGTTATCCTAATGATAAGAAATCAGTCCAAACATAAGATCTCCTTTCGTGGATACGGTACTGCACGATCTCTGGCGTGGCGGGTCCAGCAATGACGCGGAGATCACCGAGCGTGTCCGAATTCGGCCGATGTTAATCGAGTGGGAGTTGAATGTACTATGTAGTGGGGGTAACGCGTCTTCTTCGAAGGGGAATTCCCCGATGCTGGTGCGGTGTGGTGACCACACCGTGTCCCTTTTTGTTGCCGCCCATTAGGCGCCACCGCGGCGTGATTCGCAACCGTGTTTCTTTATCTTTGCTGTAGCTAGAGTCTGCAAACGTAACCGATTGCACGCGTTCTTTCCTATCTTTTCACCCTGTCTTTTTTCTATCCTTCCTCCCTTCGGACAATAGCAGAGTGATTCACCGGGCATAGGTACGATGTTTCTCTGTATATATGCGCGGAGATAAGTCGCCGCGTGCCACGTTTCGAGTTCCGCCTCTCCCCACGCATTATGATCGTGTTTCGACTTTTGAATTGTAGATAAAAATATAGAAACTGTTCTGAGAAGTATTTAGGCTTAAAACTTAGGAAGGAATTCCCTTTATGACAAAGTGAAGAACATTTATAAAGATATTTTAGAGGATATTTCTGTTTTTTATTATTGGTTTGTAAGAATTTATTTCTGAAAAATGTACCTTTCTTTGTTGTTTAAAGTTTATAATATAGATCTCTTTTTTTTTTAAACGACACTTAGGACTAGACTTCGAGATTTATCTCGCTTATCACGTCTTGAAGATTAATATCTTTTAACTGAGTACTATCATTGTCCTCGAAAGCTTTTATCTTGAGTTATAAATTAATCGACAATGATAGGAATAATAAACGTCCGACGCGAACGTTTTTTTCCCGTTTGGTCCGCTCCAATTGAAGATAATCTTTTTTTTATTCAATATTTTTTTTTACGAGTTCATTGAGCTATTGATCATATAGAATTCGATTTTTTATCTTTTATGGGTAGGAATGAGAGAATGTAACTACGCAGCGCAGATTAATTGGATAGAAAAGCTAGTCCATACTTTATTCGCTTATTGCAAGGAACATCGGTCAATCGTGTTTTATCAAAGATTGCTTTCTTTTTATCCAGATAACACGTGCCTTTGTGCTACCATCTTTCATGGATGACTGATGCGTTGGCTCGCCTTCTCGTTTTTTAGTTCATACATCGATGAGTTCATTGCGACGGATTGAATTTTCTATGATTCATAATGCGCAAGATGATCGCGAATTTTAAATTATTTATAAAATTCTTCGATAAATTAAATTTATGTTTCGAAATCATTATAATATTAATATTATAAAGTTGTGATTTCAAAATAATATTAATTCAAAGTTAATTTTTATTAAAATATTATATTATTATGTTGATAAAGATTTCAATTAAACATTTGAAAATTATAAAATACTCGACAATCATTTTCTTTTCTTTTTAATACTGTATTGATATTTCGAAAAAGGTGACTTATCATAAAATTGATGTTCTTATCGTTTCTCTTGGAAAACGTAATGTTTTTCTCTCTGACCCACTCAAATTTCATCGTATCTTACAACCTTTAGCCCGGCCACCTATACAAAACCGAACATAAATGCCAAGGTTCGACAATTTGTCAGAACGAATGGGGACTAGTGGTTGCATATACATATACTTGTGTATAGGGTGATTCATATGACTGTTTACGAAGCATGCATGCTCAATCTTGAAACCACAAGAAATATGAAAGATTAGTTTCAAGATTAGCAAAATATATAACTTCGAGTATAGATAATTAAGATAGATTTTTTCCTATTCAAATTTGTTTCGGCTTGATAATTCTTATCATTTGATTATCTTCCAAAGATTATTAAACTTAAACTAAATTCCATATATGATTTGCAAAATATATTTTTTTAAATTTTCCATATTAACTAGTACTTTTATTTTATCTTTATATTTTACTTTTATATAATAAAAACAATGAAAAATTATATATTCCATAAAATTAAATAATTCCTCTACAAATAAGAATATTTTTAAATGTAATTTTAAGAATTATTTTTCGATCAATCATTTGTATCAATTGTATTGTGATCTTATATACAATTTATATTTCAAATACATTTACAAAATTTCATTAATTCACCGAAACCTGATGACGAACACACAATAGTTCTCCACATCCTGTCATTGATATAAGTCGAAACAGCCATAGTTAATCCTATCGGGGATAGAAATCTCGTATTACGTGGATCACCCTGTATATAGATATAGAGACATAGAGAAACTCGGCCGGATCTGTAAAACTGAAGGCTCGTGGACAAAAACCTGACCTCTCGAACAACTGTGCACCATGTGTGCGCCACTTGTGCGCCTCTCTTCTCCCATTCTCTTTCCTTCCAATGATCGTACTCTCTCATGTTCTCTCTTCATTTCATGTCCGCGTGCTTCCCTCGCCTGCTATTTCTCTCTTTTCGACCCGCTTCCACGAGCTTCTCGATCGCGATTAATCAGGTATACATACGGCGAAAAACTGGAATGGAATCCACTACGCGAGTCTCGTTCTATACTTTTGTTCCTTCTTCTGTTAAGAGTGAAGAGGAACCATAGTTGTTCCTCGTCGTCACGAAAATAAGAAGTCAAGGCGTTCTCAAGAGGAACAAAATCGCCGCTTTGTACCTTATCTTCTCGTTTTCATCTTGCTCTTCCTCTTCTTTGCTTTTCCTTTGGTTTGTTTCTTCTTAGTTTCTCATATCTCTTTTTTTTTTTGGAAAGATTATTTTCTCTCCTATTTATTTTTCTCGTTAAAAAAAATTCTTTTTTCTTTATGGAATATTTGATTAGTTTTTTTTGGCTTGGATATTATTCAATTTATTTCAATTCACTCTTTTATTTCTTATTAAATAAATATTTATATATAAAAATTATAAGAGATTAGAATTATAATGGATATTGTTTATTTCTTAAAATCTTATTTCTTAATATAACTTGTAGAAAATTATCTTATTTTAATTTTATTTTATTTTATTTCCAATTTATTTTAATTTTATGATTTATTATTTATTTATTATTATATTACTCCAATTACCATACATTATTAATACATTATATTTATATTAATTATTCCAAATATTTATTTGCTTCTTCTTTTTAATTTCAACTATTTTTTTATTTTATTAAATTTTTCAACTTCTACGGATTTTTATGTAAAATTAAATTATAATTAAAAAAATGGAGTTTAAACGGAGATTTAATCTTTTATTAATCATCATAATGCATATTATATTTTGTACATTTTGTATGTTTTTGTAAATTAAAAATGTGTATTTTTTTACGTTTCAATTTTATATGAATATATAATTATCCTCATATTTAATAATATCTAATAATAAAAAATCAATAATTATCGTGTCTTATTCGAAAATTGCGATATACTATTATATTATATTATTAAGAATTACATGTAACAATACATCAACCACAATTAACTATCGTTCATCGAAAAAAACGCTTCAGAATGTTGTAATCAATAAGCACAATGTGAACTAATACGCGTTATCGTGGCGATATAACAAGGGTACCCAACGTTTTTAATACACGTCATGGATAAGTCACGACTAGTATGTCCGAGCACGAACAAAGTTAAGCGTATAATGTAGCAGGGGCAAGCGTGTAAATATTTGTTACGTTCTGATTTCTGTTTGCCGTAAGAACGTCGCTTGCAAAATAAGATAGGCACGAGTCTTGGCTACTGTATTGTTTCCCTTTTATTTTACAGTTGAACCAATTAGTGATACAAAGAACAACACATTTACTTTCTTTCAGCATTAATCTGTTGGAAAAGTAACTAATTAAAATTTCGAATGAAGTTACTTTAAATAATAATTATTAATAAACTTGATTTAAAATACTTGAATAACTTTTATTCGCAGCTATTATAGTTGATTTTCTCTTCATATAATCTCAGCTGTTCGACATTACAATTATCTTCGATTATTCGAATAATAAATAAATAATTTTGAATAATAGACACTATTGAAGTAATTTATTGAAATTTTATATTTATATTTATATTTTATAATTTTAATAATATTTATAACTTTTTAATTTATATTTCATTTTATTCTTAATCTCAACCGTTCAAATTTTATCTATTTCTGCTCTTTTTTATAAAAATTCTGTGCATAAAAACAATTATATATGAATAATAAATAGAAAATCGTTTAAAAAATATAGTATACTATTTTTAAAGTTAAATAGATATCATTTGGAAAATGTGATTCGTCAAAAGCTTACTATATTATAAATACAGTATAGTTAGATAATAATAAGATGAAAATGTTTGGAAAATTAAATTAAATTAAAAGATGTTTATTTCAAAAATTTATTTTTGTAATTACTTTAGAATGTTAGTAAAATAGAAATAATTTTAATATTTTTTTAAAGAAATATATTTAGATAAAGAAATTTATTTTCCAATTATTGAATTTTATATTTTATATCATCTTAGATTCAATAGATACTCTTTTATTAAAAATCTTTAGAATTTAAAAATTTTAATATCGTTACATCAAAAGTTAAGAAAAATTTCTTAATGAGAAAATTTAATTTAATAAAATAAGATTTCATTAAATTTTTTAAAACGATTCTAATTTCTTAAAAAACTTTTATTTTATCTATATTCTCAAAGAACGACTTTGAAAATAATTGTAAAATTCTTACAGCGTCTCTGCACCAACAAAATTCCTTTTGCTATTAAATTTGAGAGAATAAACGTTTTAACGAGGTCGTGCAACTCGAAGCTGGGTGTGTGTAATCAGATCGGTTTTCATAAAGTAGCCTTTTCGTAACACACGCAGCCGCGTGTCCAGGTTACTCTGTGTAACCTGTCAGCCCATAAAGAGCGACATATTAACAGCTCGACCTCTGTTCACGCCTTGGGACTGCGTTCTGTTGGTTTTATTTCAACCAACGACGTACTGCGTAGAACTTCAACATTCCACTGTATGCTTTCTCAGTCATTACGATCGGTTTGCTGTTTTTTTCTATGATGCGAGATATCGGATTTGCGCGATTTTTTTTGCTAACGTTAAGATAAATCGTGAAGAAAAATCATTTCGATACCCATATGCGACAAAAAGTTTTCTGATGAGAATAGGAAGAAATTGAAAACTTATCGATTTGAATATAATTTAATAATGATTATTTGAGTTTGAGATGCTCTTTTTTTTAGAAAAAAATTTATTAAAATTAGATATTTGAATAAATATTGAATTATAATAAAATTTAATTGTGATTATGTATAAAAAAATTAAGTATTGAATTATATGCAGATTGTTACAATTGTATTATATTGCAGATATTGTTACAATTGTAATTCTGTGATATTTTAAATGTTTTTATCTTTTGTTTTGCTACAAATACAAAAACTTTCCAATTCATTTTGGAAAATTAAATTAATCTAATCTGAAAATTTTTTGAAAATTTCATAATTTGTTTATATATATATGTGATTCGAATAACAAATCTTAAACAATATAAATTTTTTTGATTAAAAATCAAGTATCATAAAGACACTTAAATATAATGCTATCAACAAATTATTAGTTGATGAACAGAAAGAAATATAAAGTGATTCAATCAATATTCTTTGAAGCGGAATAAGATCTTTAAAATTAAACGAAATAACTTGAATTTTTTTCAATGCTTTTTTATATGTCAATTGATTTCAATGAAATTTTATATATAATTTATTTAAATCTACAAAAAACATATTTAAAATTTTTTTATAGATTCAGATAAAAAAATTAAAAATCATAATCTTTTCATTCTAATCAATAACAATTAAAAAAATTTTTTTACCTATTATCTAGTAAATTAATCTTTCTAATGTTTTAAAAAAAATTCAAAAGAAAAATTTAAAAAGAAAGGATTCCGTTTGTTTGATTATTATTACGAACCACTGATATATCAATATTAAAACAAACGATGAATTATTATTTTACTATCGTTTAATGAAAAAATTTGTATAATTATTTCAAAAATTAAATAAATTTCATTATAATTAACAATGAATAAAATATTGTCATTTATCTTTAAATAATAAACAACAAGTACAAATGATTTTAACAAATATGGTTCGTTCAATACGAATTCGAACATCAAACACTAAAAACTTTACGCAGACTACCTGTATTTCAGAGAAGAGCTTTCCTCTCTCAAAAGGGAGAAAACCAAACTCGCCCATCGTCTCTCATCAGCACCATGTCGAGCAGAATGTTGCAGGGTCCCTGCAACGAGATCGTGTTCCATAGGGAAGGAAGGTGGAGCCATATACGTGGGATAGCACAAACTCGGCATTCTCTCTTTCTCTCCTATCCGAGACAAAAAGTACAAAAGTGTATTCCTGCTCGCGTAGTTTACCTATAGCTCGACGCGGCAATAACGATGGTCGCCATATGGGCGACAGCCCGGGGGCCCACCAAGAGCCGCGCACCTTCCTCTCTTTTCTTTTTTCCCTTTTTCCTCCTTCTCTCTCTCCCTTTGGGTGCCCCTTATGCGGGCCAGATTTTATGGACTAGGTACTGTGTATGTGCGCGCAAAAGAGCCACCGCCACCGCGAGTTCCCCTTAGGCGGAACGATTCTGCAAAAACGTGGCGGCGACGCGAGATCGTACGCGTGACTCATCGATAAATTCGACCTAGTAGAGTAGCACGGCCAGTTCCCACGAGGAAATCTCGCTCTCCCACCTAGCCGCGTGTCTCCTCTTCAGGGCATGATGTCGTTGTCCCCATTTTGTCCATGACGATTGGTGGACCAAGAAATGAAAAATTGATCGGATAATGGTGAATTAAAGGTGAAATTGCACGGGATAGATTCGAATAAAGTTTTTATTTTATGTATTTTATATATGTGTATGAATCTCAGAATTTAAGATGTGAATTTAGAATTTATAGATATGAATTTATAGATATGAATTTATAGAATTTATAGATATGAATTGGATAATATTTCTTTTTCCTATTGATTGTGAAGTTAGGATTGAAGTTAAGTAATTTGAATTATTATTTATTTCATAGAAGATTGAAATTAGAAGATTGGAATAAAATTTCGATATCGTTTCATTTATTGATTATAAAGTTGAAATGTGATTCGAATATTATTTTTTTTTATTGATTATTGATTATTAATTCTTATTGATTAGCTTTTTAATATGCAGATGAAAATTTTGAACAAAAATTTTATAATTCATAAATTTTATAACATTTAATTTTGTATAAAAATTATTAGTATATAATACAGATAAAAATATATCGTAAGCTTAAAATATAATGAAGAATTAGGATGAAATTTTAAAAAATAATTGTATTTTAAAAATTTTTTAAATTAATTGTATTTTAAGTTAAATTGTTTTACGATAGTTTTGTATACTTACGTTTTTTCTTATATTATTTCTTTGATATTTCTTCTTTGAAAAGAGTCTCTTAATTCCTCTCTTTTAATCTTTTTGATAAAAGATCATTGAAAAACTCAGCATCAGCGAATTTTCTATTTTAAACGTAAAGAAATAGCCAATATTATCGTCTGAACACATGCACGAGTATGTAATTATCATTCACCGTTGATTTATCGTCGGCATTTCATCGACATTTCGCCACATATCAAAATTATCCAGGTCGTGCGTGTTAGTTCGGATGTAGACACGCGAAACATGTTTCACATGTGTTAATTCCGTTTTATCGAAGGAATGACGTTGATGTTTCAAAATTTTGCATTTTAACAAGAAAACAAATTAGGTCAGACATAATACAATAATTACATCATATATTTATAATGAAATTATATAATTTATATATATAATTTATATATGAAATATAAAAACTCCAATAAAAAAAATAAAATAAAAGTTAAATTCACAATTCATCTTTAAAACAAGAAACAAATACATATCGAAATTTAAGAGGGCGAAATATAAAAACATTATTAAAAATTTCAAAATTAAAAAGAAAATAATTTGCCATAAAATCATAAATTAAAAATATAGAAATTTAAAAATTAAAGAAACGGAATTAAAGAAATGGAATAAAATTTGAATGAAATCGTAACCACGTGTTCGAAATCGGTGTGTCAAGAGGAGGATTTTACACTAGTTTAAAGTGCTTGAAACGCCGGTAATTGGAAGGGCGCGTAAACGAGGTGCGAAGTGACCATAAATCTGTCCATTAGCCTTGTTACAATGGACACATGGGTTGTGTTTTATCGCGTTCGACGGGTACCCCATCGCGAAATAGATTTTTCGCCGATACGTGACGAATCGCGGCTACGCGTATCGCGATAAACCTGGATTTCCTCGTGACGCGCCGCTCTATCGCTTTTCCTCCGGTAATTTTATCGTATTTCCTCCCACATGTAGCATCCATCAATACGTCCCACAACCGATTAGAACATCGATACAGCCTTTAATTTATTCATTTAAACATGATATCTCTATTTATTATAATAATTATTAAAATATTACTCTTTTTATACTGTTATGTATCCATTGTATTTATTTGTATTAAGATATCTAATTTCAGCAGCTTTTATATTAATATTAATTTTAATTTATAGAAATTATAATTCATTTTATTTTATAGAAATATGATTAATTATAATATGTTTATATTAATGTAAATAAATTTTAAGAAAATTTTAAAATTTAAAAAAATTTTATTCAAAGAATGAGTGTTTTTCTATCTGATTGTTGCAAGTACTTTAGTTTTTATAAAATAAAAAATAAAATGGAACGAAATAATGACAATTAAAAATAAATAATAAATTTTTAAATTTTTAAAATAAATTTTTAAATAATTTTATTTAGGAAAGAATAAAAAATATATAATATTGAAGATATATAATATTGAAATATATTATATAACAAGATTTACATACGTTATTTACATTATGAAATTATTATTATATTTAATGAGATTATTTTTATATTCCATTTTTGTCAAATACAGTTATAAAAATTGATTTTTTGAAAATATGAAACTTTCTAATATCAAAATTTTAATATCTTTAATGATTGTGCAATAAGAAATCAAAAAATATTTCAAATTTCTGACTACTATTTTAATTATTCTATATTATTTTCCACCGAATTTTTTATTTTATTTTTTATTTTTTCAAAGATTGAAAAGAAGAATAATAATAAATTTCTAATTTTTCAAATTTTTAAACTTTTAAATCAATAATTTTGCCTGCAATAATTTAAAAACATCTTTGATAACGTTTTGTAGCATTATTTTTTCAATTATATATATTTAATGAATTTTTAAAAGTTTTCCAATTTTTTAAATTTCTAAACATTTGAATTTTAATGTCTTAATATCCTCGATTTTCATCAGGAACACGTGTCTCAGGTGTGCATCGTGTAAAGCACGTTTCATGTAATGAAATGCGAATGCGTGCATGTGCATCCGTAAGCAAACTACTGTTTATAGGAATGATTTGCGCTTGCACGCTCGGTCGAAAGATAGATTTGACAAATATTTCACGGGATGTAGGTTGTTTCTCAGTGAACCCTCTGATTTTTCGACCAGCCACGTTTGTCAAGTCAACTGTGATAATAAATTGTACAATCGATGCCGTTTATCGCGAATATGCATTCAAATAAAATATTGTTTCGATTATTTTGATAGTGATATATGCGAACAAGGGAATTTTATATTATTCGCAATTTTCAATCTGAAATTAAGTAAATGTTTACAGAATTTTTATATTCTTTCATAATGTCAGATACTTTTAAAAATAAAAAATCATAAAAATACAATTTATCTTATTTAATAAAAATATAAATCCTATATAATTACATATATATAACTTATAATAAGTATGATAAACATTGAAGATTTATCACTTAATATAAATATTTTATTACTTTTCTTATTTAGTAAATATCAAGTGTCTTATTTTATTATCAATTTATTATTTCGAAATTATAGCAGAAAAACAATTTATTTCAATCATTATTAATATTTTGAAATTATAATTCTTAAGAAAGATATATTATAATATAATTTTTTTTTTGATTTATTGAAAATTGCAAAATAAATCAATATATAATATATAAATTCCATTGAAATATGTATACGCAAAAATTTTCTGTGATGAAATCAAAAAATGTTCATTAAATAAAAAAATAATAATAATAAACGTCAATGGCTCGTAATCATTATATTAGCTCGTATTGTATGAAATGAATATGACATTCATATAAATTTGGATTTGTGTTCATTCAACATTTGAATGATTTATTTAATTATTACTTTTTGAATGGAGATTGTTTATTTTTTTTATTGGTATTTTTGGAAATGTTATTATATTTTATATTCAAAAAAGATATTTATTTTAATGAATTTTGAATTATACTTTTTCTAAACAAAATTTTTTTAATATGTCCATTATCCTGCAGATTCTTTTTTCTTAAATTATTCTATAAAAATTTTCAAAATTAGATTACGAAGTTCATTTTTTATTTTCTAGATATAATTTTTTTAAAAGTTTAAGAATAATTCTTAGATCAAAAAATATTGAGAAACAGTAGTCTCCGTAATTCAAATCTTCGAAAAAATTTATTGCTTCTAAAAAAACTTTTTTGAAAAGAATATTTTTTCATTAGAATTCTGTTGGAAGAATGTCATGGATACAAATAGTAGCTATTTTGATCAAAATCGAAAATAATTTTCAAAAATATTCAACATAAACTTTTTACACAAAAATATTTCATATTACCTAATAATTTTCATTTTATTTATTAAAAATCTTACTTCTATTTACTATCAAAAGTTTACTATCTTATATTTTTTGCTCTAATAATTATAAATAGATCGTTTGATATCAATATAATGTGATAAAATATAATACATTGATAAATAAATAATAAAATAAAATTAAAATATACAATGTATATATATATGCAATAAAAGACATGATATTATAAAAAATTTAAATTGATATCATTGATGGTCTAATACAATATAATATTATAATATAATATTATATAATATAATAATATAATAATACAATATCAAAAATGAAACTGTTTAGAAAAAATAATTTTCTGAATTTAATGATCTAACAAAGTAGTATGAAATATGAAAGTATGAAAAGAAAATTCTTATATATTTTTCCATTGATTTCTATTTTTATCACAATTCTTATTTCAACGAATATATTAAAATTAAAAAATTTGAAATTCAGTCTTACATAAATTTAGTTTTATTTTTAAATTAAATTGTATGCTATACAGGATATTCATTTTTATTAGTTTCCAGCGTTTATTCTATAACCGATAAATTTAAAAAAAAAAAAATGAAAAAGACAAAAATTTATTATTTAATATGGATATTAATTTAAAAAAAGTCATAATATTCTTATTTCATCACTATTTTAAGAAAATAAAATAAATTTAAAAGAAATTGTTTTAGACATAGTATTTCATATAAAAAATAATTAAACTTTTGCTTTTTCCATTTTTTTCTAACAATTTAAAAAAAAAAAACGTTGGGAGTAAATAACGTGAATATCTTTGCAAGCAAGCAAAATATCAATATTTATGAAAAAGCGATTTTCATCATCTTTCAAGAAGTCAAAACTTAACAAAAATTTCATAAAATAAAAAAAAAAAAAAGAAACATAACATAATTAAAAATCATCGACTGTACTTATTTCACTCGATTTTCCAATTACATCGTGAAATCGGTTGTACCGGCGAATCGGCAAACAAAAGGTTAAAGGGATTGCGGTTACATGTTCTGGGAAGGTGCGCGCTGCAAAATGCAGCCACGGTGTCGATGGATATTGGATATGGACGATGGGGTAGCTACGACGTGCACGAGCTGTGGGGTAGCAAAGCTAAGCCAGTAATGCAATAACTTGAATAGATGGCTATGCAGGCGGAAAGAACATAACCTATCCACCCCTCCTAGCCACCCTCTCTTTCTCTTTCTCTCTCTCAACCCTCAAAACTTTCATTCCGTTTCTTCATTCCTGTTTCATCCCCTTACGCGGGGGCCTCTCTGTTCCCTAAACACGTAGGTACATACGAATCGGTGCACGTAGCGCTCGGACTGTGCCAGGAGGGTGAATCCAACCGGGGTGGTTTCAACCCTGCCTCCAAAGTACCCCGAATACAGTCGGTTACGTTAAAAGGCTTTTAATATGCACGCTCGTTCACGATTCGCTCGATATCGGAACAGAATCGAAACGGTTTACGTATGTTTTCTGCTTTTTTTCTTTTTTTCTCTCTTTAATTACGAAAAATGTGGGAATATAAATAAATTTTTCTGATTGGCATGATTTTTTTGTTTTTCTAGTATTTGATTAGATACGTTCGTTGTGAAGATGTATGAATGTGAAGATCGTAATGTTGAATTGAATTTGATTTTTTTATGATGATTGAGAATATTTTACTTTCAAGCTATTATTAAAAAGACATATGGAAAAATTTATTCGATTATGATTTATTTTTTCATACGAATAATTCTTCAATCGAAAGTAAAGTACACATATTTTTAATAAAATATAATTGATATTTATTAATCTAGATTTTATAATTACATATATATTGTTTGTTTAAAATACATTTTTCAAATCATTCATAATTTATATTTAGATACATAAATTGATTGATTTTAAACTATATATAATGAGAATGATTTAATGGAAGAAGATAATATAGTTTTTATTTTGGTGCACAATGATTATATATTTACGTTTATCATCTAAAAAGATGATATATAGCATTTAATATAATTTATATCAAATACCAATTGTAACTTGTGCTTATAAAATAGGTAATTAATCAATATAAAAAACTATAAAACAATAAAAAGAGAAAAAAATTATATTTTGATCAATCATCGCGAATATTAATTGCAAAAAAATAAAATTATATAATTCAAAATTCTATAACTTTCTAATTCACTATCATCTATAACGATGAAAAAGAGAACAAAAAAAAAAATTAAAAAAATGATAAAAGAAATAAATCGTATAATATTAAAAAATAACTGAAATAAAAAAAAAATTATATTTTAACCATTATTGTCTATTTTAACCAATATTGTCTAATAAATAAATTAAACGTAATATTAATAACGTAATTATTAAAATTTTCCAATCCATTATCATTTATGGTAAAATAAGTTAAAAAGAAAATGAATAAAGGAACGAACCGTGAAGAATTAAACTCTGTAACCAAAAATCATGATACAATCAAAAGTCATATTCCGACACACATTCGGCTGTTTACGGTCACGTGAAATCGAAGGCGAGTCGGATGAACGAAGGAAAAAAGGGGGATGGATCTCGACGTCACTGTAGGGCGCACGAGCGGTTCAGCAGAGAGGGTGAAATTCTCGCGTATATTCACGTATACACGTACACATAGAAGGGATAGACAGACCCGAGCATGCTCAGACGCACATATTACGGCGCACGTCAGTATTTAAACACGCTTGATGGGAAGGTGGTGCACGAGGGTGAAATCGGGATCCCATTGTGCTCAGGTGTGAGGCGTGTGCGCGCAAGGGGGTGGACAGAGAGACTATTGGGGGAGGAGGGAAAGGGGACGGGTGGAGGAGAGAAGAAACGTGGTGGAGAAAGGGGGAGGAGGGTAGATTTGCACACGCGGCACGAGCCGCTTTTACAAAGGGATGGAACAGATTGGAAGCCATTCATTCATTCGGTTGCCCTGTATTTTTTCCCCGTGTTTGACTGGGAGAGCATCGTCGACCACCCTCCTGCCGTTTCTCCTCTCTTTTTATCTACTCTCTCTGTCGCATTCTGTGCCTACAGGTACGCTCAATTACTATTTCTTTCCCTTTTCTTTTTTCCTTTTTTTTTTCTCTCTTTTTTTTTTTTTAACCCTTTAAATTTTAGAATAGTGAATGTAAAAAATTTGTGATCTTTCGAGTACGTTATGAGTATTGTTACATTGTTATTAATTAGTACAATATTTATTGTAATTGATTATATTTATTGTAATTGATAAATATGAATATTATGATAATTTTCAGTTGGTAAAATTAAAAAACAAACAATTTTGATGTTAGTTGGTAATTATTTTAATTTTTTCAGAGAAAAATTATGAAATATTTAAATTTAATAATAATAAATATATAAATATTATGATATATTAAGTAAGAATAATAATAAATGATATTTTAAATCTTTGAGATAAATTGTATGGTTGAATATATGGAAAATGAAATTTTGAGTTCATAATTCAATGAAGTGTTTGAGAATGAAGATTTAGAAAATGGACCTCCGATAAGAGAAAATGGGATGTGATTTCGTTGGTAAACATTTTAATTTATGGAAAGATTATATTTTATTTTAATAGAGAAAAATAGTATTTTATACATATATAAAGAGATTTTATTGTTATGTTGTATAAAATTAATTTAAAAAATAGATTATTAAAAAAAATGAAAGAACATATATTAAAAAAAATAAAAGAAATAAATAAGGAAGAAATAAAATTTTTAACTTAGACACCTAAAATTTGTTCACTTTTTAAATTTTCAAAAATTCAAAAAATATTTAGGACTATTCACTCACTACACAATCATCATATATATACTATACTATATCATCATCAATACATTGTGAAACTATTATCTTTTTTATATTAAAATTTTATTTTTGTCCAAATGGATTTAAAAATAATACGAAAGATTTTTAATTAATTCTTTAGTTTTCTCAATTTCATAAAATTCGAATGAAAATAAGCGGAAAGTTATCCACTCCGATTCACAGAATAATGGATTTCCGCAATACTATTCGCGCACGACGATAAATACGCACGACAATGAATCCGTGCAAGTCTTGGTCGGACTCACCATTGGCTCGTGTTTGACCTCACGAAAATCAATATCTGTCGAGAAACTTAAGTGCGTTTGAGGGGGTTTATCTTTTGATATTTTGTATCTAAAACGAATACACGAATTTCTTTCGCCATTCCTATACTTTTCTTCGATTATTAAATGCGTGCTTTCATAAGAAGAGTTATCAATGGATTTATCACTCTCGTTTTAATTCTTTCGAAGTTGATGAAGAAAGTTGCAAATATTTTTTTAAGAATTTTAAATCTTACAAGAAGAAAGCAAAGAAGAACAAGCAATAGAAAAACTATCAAAGATGTATAAATATTTTAAGTTAATATCTTTAACTCTTAATTTTAAACATATTTATTTATTTATTCATATTATTTGTTTATATATTTATTTAAGTTCCTTTAATATATTTAATTTTTAATTTAATTTTTTATTATATAATTGAAAGATTTACGAAAATGTAATGTTTGATGATGTAATATTTCATTTTGTGAAAATGAATAAATAAAAATAAATTTTAATGAAAATTTAAATATATTAGTACTATATTCAGTATTAAAATAAAATTATTAGTAATTATTAATTATGTTTACTACTAACTATCAATTAAAATGATTAATAATTACCAATCATGAGAATTTCAAAATATAAACAAATTAAAATAAATATGTAAAATATGTGTAAAATATAATGTATAAAATATAATATAATGTATATAATATATATAATATGTATATAATATAATATAATGTATAAATATAATGTATAATATATAAAAAATAATGTATAATGTATAAAAAATGTATAATGTATAAATAATGTATAATGTATAAAAAATAAATAAATAAAATATAATTTTTTTTAATATTTATTTTTCTTTTTTATTAATATCATATATTTTTAGATCCATTGTTTTCATTTTAATATTGTACAATATTTTTTATTTATATTAATTTTTATATTAAAAATGAATTTGAAAATTTTTAAAAAATTCTATAAGTTTTTAATCTAATTATTAATTATTATTTACTTTCATTAATTATTTAATCTTATTATTAATTTATTAATAATTTTATTTATATATAATAATTTTATTTATAATTTTTATTCATAATTTTTATTTATATATAATTAATTTATTAATATATATATATATCTTAATTTAGTCTAGTTCTTTTTTTAAAAATAAAAATAAAAAATATTTCCAAGGAAATAATAATAAAATTAATAAATGCCAACAATTATAATTGTTATTCAAGAAAGATATTAATAAGTGAAATTATTTCCTATATTTAAGAATATTATAGAGATGTATACATATTTTTTTTCAAAGAAGTTTATATCACTTTTCCACTAAATTCTTAAATTGTTTTATTTTTACTTTAAACTCAATAAAACTTAAATAACCTTGTAAAGACGTATAAAAATCGATGTAAAAAACTACTTATATTACCGAGATAGAAAATATTAATTGCATTCGTGTATGTGAGTTGACAGGCAGAGATCTAAAAGTATCTTTATGCTCGTGACGCGATAAAAACGAAGCGTAAGATCAAGTTGCCCAGTTATAATAAGAGAACAGATGAAAGGATGTTGTGGCCGACGAAGGAAATCAAGTAAAAAACGATAGTGCTATCGGTAGACCAAAACTCGGTTAAGGTGAGGCCATTCACCTAAATAAATATTATCATCGATTGTTAATGTTGCATCGTACACCTCATTGCTATATGTAAATATATTCCTTTTCATAAACATAAATAATCTTAGCTGAAAATGAATGACTAGGTATCGAACATGATATTTAGCTAAGAAAAAACTCTGATGACGAAACTCTGATGACGAAACTCTAAGAATAATTACTTGTATTCATCGAATATTTTTTTCAATTAATCGCAATTGATCAATAATAAAGGAAACTTTGGATATTATATTTTTTTAATTTGAAATATGTAATACTTGAACAATTAAGAGAAGAAAAAAAATGTTTTATTTTTTTTTGCAATTAATCAATTCTTTAAACTCGTATATCACATTAAAAATGACAATATAAATTTTTTTGTAAAATTCTATATGATCTTCGAGATCTTATTCAACAATAATTATTTTTTAGTTTTGTAAGTTTATCATTGATAACAAATAATCATGTATTTATATACTATAATTTCTATGCATTCTATACTATAATTCTATCTTTTTTCCTTTTAAAGTTTATTCAATAATAAAAGATTCATTTACAAGTTTTATACATGCATTTTTCAAATTCCAAAATGGATTATGAAGATATGTAAGATAATGATAGTGAAATTTAATATAGATGTGCAAAATAATAAATTATAGTAGTTCAAACTTTTCTAATAGTGATTTATCTCCTAAAAAAATTTTGATATTTATTTATTTATATAATGAATCATATAATATTTATAATATCATAATAAAATCAGATAATAGTAATGCCATTATATCAGAATCAAATTAGATTAATATGAATGAAAAAGAAGATAAAGTATCATCAAAAATTAAATTTATTTACTAAATTGGGGTTAAAAATGTTGATCTTCAATTTTAAAACAATGATGAAAGAAAAACAATACTTTATTTTTGCGAAACATACGAAAGATATCCTTTTCTGCATATTAGAAATTATTTTCTAATGCTGACGTGAATGCATATTTTAAAAATTATTACATTTAACAAATTTAAAAAATAAATTATATTATAATAATAATAAATAAATAAAAAGCATTGAATTTTATGTTGAACATTAATTTGTCTAATTTAGTTTAAAATAATACAAGACAATATTGAAACAAATCGAATTCAAAAAACTAGTATTTATCATAAGTATTTATAAAGTACTTATATAAAATAATTAAAATTTTAAAAATTAAATTTGAAAAAATATCTAAAATTAGAAACTTCAATTGAGAAACTATAATTTAAAATTTCACCTGATTGTAATTCAAATTTCGAAGTTTGAAATTTCGAGAATGAATGTTTCAAACTTCAAAGTTCAGAAAACATGGAAATTGAAATTCACGACTTTATCATCTCTTATCTCTTTTCTTATCCCTTCAAAACTTAATCCTTCACTTAACCACTTCCAAAACTCTTAAGAATTATTGTTTCACATAAAATAGATGTGCTCGGGATTCGACAACATCTCGATATCGTTTCCACGAAACTTATCTACGATTCTAAACGGACTTATTTATCACGAGGAAAATTATATCTTTCGTTTCTCCTAGAAGAAACTTCGTTCAAGGTATTATAAATGATCCCTGGGTTCCGTTGATTGAACGCGTCAATTCACATTAAAAGCGGTGGAATGGCCTATGGAGAATTAACCGATGACAGAGTGTCCAATGGAATCGACTTTATCATGAATCTAAATTCAGTCTCATTGTCGTGACTCACAATTCCCTTAGATCGAAATATGTGGGTCCACGTGGTACCTGATCAAAGGTCGCACACATTCACGGAACCACCTTCTTAACCATAGGTAGAGCAGCACACGTATCGTTCTTTAACGAGCATGCGGGCTCAATGTTGGAAATTCCGCTCGATTTAACTGTAATTGTTTAATTGAAGATCCTCCTCGTCCGGAGATGCTACAACAGCTAATTGCTGACGTGAATGTATGCTCTTCCACCCTTTTGAACTGCAAAAATTCACGAGATGTTAGTTGCATGAGATAGATTATTTTAGGTTAAATTCTATAGAAATTTGAAAATAATTTATTTGTTGAAATTGAAAATTCTTTTGCTTAATAAAAATTGAAAAAATTGTATATATAATAATAACATTAATATAATTTTCAAGCTAATGAATCATGAAAATATCTTAAGTACAGTTTCTGAAAATATATTAATAATTAATATAAGTATTATATATATATAATATCAAAATATTTGATATTTATTAATATTTATGAATAATATTGGAAAGTGTTGAAAATAGAGATGTGGAAAAATTGATCAATGCGATAATTAAAAATCATTATTATATTTATAGTTATACGTTAATATTATAGATAATAATAATATTTTTTTAAATAAATAGTAAATTAACAAATGTGTTATTTACATAAAATATATTTCACATAAATAAAAATGTTTACAGACATTTCACAGATTTAATGTATCGGGAAAATCTAATTGGTTTTAAAAAATGTCACTAAATCAAAAAGTTTGCAAAACACCATTTAATATAATATACAATATATTTTTGTGATAAACTTAAATAACATTTTAATTATCAATAAAATATGATTAATAATATGATCGATAATATATGATAATATGATTTGTTATAATTTTGAAATGAAATAAATAGATACATTATAACAAAGTTTTAAAATAATAATTCTTCGTTGTTGATGTTCGTTCGTTTGATGTTTTGTGATAAACAATATTATATTTGTAAGAACAAGAAAGGATAATAATTTCATTTGAATAGCAATTTTAAACGCGTGTAAATTACAATGAAACGCATACCAGAGCGAGAAGAATCGTAACAACATTCTCAATTAACAGAACTCACTATAATACATATACAAATGTGGTACATATTTTAAAAATGGCTATGCGAAAGTAATTTGATATCTTGTATATCGATATTAAAATTATCTTTCCTTTTATATTATAACATTATTTATATAAAATAATTTTTCTTTTTATCTTACTAATTTGACAATTCTATGAGTATACTATGAGTATACTTCACTTATTATACATCAAATCTTGATTAATTTTTTATACAAATTATATGCAATTATTTATTTTTCTTCCTAAATTATTAATGTTTTTCTTTATATTGAATTTAATATATAATAAATTATTCGTTCTTTCATTCTAAAAATACTGCAAAATGAATAATTCAATCATAATTGTAATTGTTAATATAATTAATATCTGAACAAATAGAAAAATAAATTCACAAGACAATAAATATGGTATAAATCTCTTAATAATTCAAATCTTAAAAATCAAATTCTTACAGAAATTCTAATTTTCAAATAAAAGAAATTCAATAAATAAAAAAAAATTCAATAATAAAAATTCGATGTACAAAAATATTGTACAAAAATTATTTTTAATATTAAAAATTTAAAGAAAAAAATTCATTAGTATTTTTTGTTTCCAATCATTTGTGATAATTCTAACAATTAAAAAAAATAATAGAGAATAATCGATTATTAACATTGCAAAGTACAACATTATAATTATCTCGAATTATAAAAGTATTGATAAAAGTTTAACTTATAAAAATAAATTTCAATTTATAAGGATTTAGCTTATGATTAAATTTAAATTACAAAGATAAAATAACATTTATTTAAATGCATAGCAAACAATTCGAATTAAAATGTTTATATTTTGACTTGTAACAAACTTTCATAGCGAAATGGAAAATAATTAATAAAATTTTAGTCTTATAAAGATTTTTGAATTACAAATGTTTGAGTATATTTAAAAGTAAATGAACAGGCTTGTTATAGTTTTATTCAAGAAGATTCCATATTCTCGTGTGCGAAATTGTCTCGAACGAGCGATCTCGATCTGCTTGGACTGGCAATCGGTTGTACGGGGGTGAAAATCGTGGCACGTGACCACGCGGGTACTCGCTCATAGGGGAAAACTGGCCCTACACTACCGGCCCTCTTCTCTGCGAGTTACCTTTACTGCGTTTACTATTCTCCATTGTACATGACTACCATACGGGACCAAAGGAGGCTGCGAGAGAGATCGCGTGAGTCATCCGTTCTGTGCCGAGTTCCCATTGGCGTAGAATAACTCTAAAATATTTTTGCTCGAATGTCAATAAGAACGTGATTTACTAGACATGATACTAGAACATTTACTAGAACGTAATTTTACTAGAATGTATTTGTAGGATTTTTAATGATTTCAATTTTCTTAGTTTATAAATTCTTATTATTTTGACGTAAAAATAATTTGAATCTTTTATCTATATCTAAAATGTACCGAAATAGATATAAATATTGAAAATCGTAAACATGTTTTTTAGAATTTTAATGATTTCAATTCATTTAGATTTTTATTATTGATTTATTATTGTTCTTATTTAATAACTTGATTTTTAACTTGATAAAAAGAGAAATTAAAAAAAAGAAAATTAATAAAAATGTAAATCATTATGATAGTAATATAAAAAATGAAAATTGAAATTAAAAATCGTTACTTTATATTTATTTATTTTTATTTAAATAAAAATAATTAGGAATGAAAGAAGAATGTAATGATTTTAAATTGAAACTTTGAGATAAGATAATAAAGCTAAAATGCGAATATTATTTAAAATTATTTATTAGAGAAATTTATTTATGAGAAAAAGTATAAATTTATAAATTTGTATCATAAGCAATATTAAATTTAAAAATATAGATAATATTACTATTATCCACAAGTAATGATAAATTAATAATCCATTTATGGACATTATGGATAAATATAATATAAAAATAAAAATATCGTAAATTCGTAATGATTTCTTCATTTCTAAGAGATCAATTCAATATTCGTTTAATTCTCAAATAAATTTGAATCTTTCGAGTCAAACAATAAAGAGTGCAAAAATATTTTCATGAAATTTAAGACATGACACTCTTATTAAAACATATCATTCAAACATATCAATATTACAACATATCAATAATTCAAACATATCATTATTTATCATTATTTTACTTATATCATTATCATTATTTTACTTAAAAAAATTATTCTATTCTAAAATACACAAAAAAAGATTCCTTAATGCCATTTACGAAACTAGTGTAAAAAGAAAAGGAAAAAAAAAGAGGAAAAGATTTTTTATGAGTTCCATTTTCTCGAAGGTCAGTGTAAAGTCGTATCGCCGTTGATTCGTCTCTTCACGATGAGAATTGTATTTCATTTTAAATGGTCGTTTCGTCAGTTTCTCGATATTGCGATTAACGGCTGAGAATCCTCGCATGTAACGATTTTCTTTATTTCATCGAGAGATAAAAAATAACTCGTGGTCACCAAAATGATGTTCATTGGCCTCCGCATGATCATAACGCGATTGTTAAGGAACCTCTTCGCTAGTTGCTTCACTCAGTCACACACGCTCTTCACGTTAAATCGAATTAATTCGTTACTACCGGTACTGATCAGACTGGATATGCGGGTGCTCTACCAATTTTTAGTGGTTCCATCATTTAATGTGATTTTCATAATCAATAAAAGATTTTTTTCATACATATTTTTTTATTTATATACGTATAAAAATTTTTACAATAGATATTGTAGAATATATGAATGAAAAAATTTTTAATTTTTTTTTAAGAATTCTGTATCTAAAATTAATTTTTTTTTATAATTCGAATAGATAATCAATTCTTTTTTTTTTGTTAAATATGAACATAGAGATGAAAAACAGAAGATTAAGATATTAAAGATAAAAAATAAAAATTAATTGAATTGTGATTAATAAAATATCTTTTATGAATAACATTATAATTTTCTATATAATAAATATAATATGAAAATAAAAATATCGTAAATTCGTAATGATTTCTTCATTTTTAAGAGATCAATTCAATATTCGTTTAATTCTCAAATAAATTCAATTTTTAACGAAATATTTAATTATTATTTAGTCATTCCAATAAGCAATGTGTTTTTCTGAAAATGGAGTTTAAAGTAATAGAATTTATCATAATAGAGCTGGTTTAAAAAGGAAGTAGAAACTTGGCAGAAATATCACAAATAATTGTAGAAAATGAGAAATTAGAGACTATTATTATTATTAGAGATTAATATTGCCAGATTATTTATTTCCATTTATTAAAAAAACAAATTACTTTTGGAATAAAAACTAAAAAAAACAAAAAAGCAAAATACCCTATTGTATAAAATTTTCAAAAAATGAAGACAAAAAATATCTTTTATATTTATATTCTTTATAATATATTATAAAGAATATATATATAATATTATAATATAAATTATAATAATAATATAATAATAATTCTTTATAAATTATAATATTCTTTCTATATAGAAAAAAAATGTAATTATTCCATCAAACAAAAATATTTTTAATATTTTTAATTTTTTATGAAATAAATCCCAAAAATATTTGACTTTTTCAATTTCTAAAAAAAGAAAAATATTTAGGTCGATATCATATGAAAGAGAAAAATTTAATGAAAATTCTTAACTACCTACGTCATTGTGTCCCGAGCCACGATGCATCAGTCTGGCTTGCATCTGTATGTATTTAAGCTAGGGGGAACCCCTATGTGACATCATCCCCCTCCATACGTGCGGCTGATTCGTTTCGCTGGCTGACTTCTGTCGCCTAACTCGAAAACACCCCTGAACCCTGCCATCTCCCTTTACCTTTAATCTTTATCAATCCATCCAGCCGAGCCGGAATCGAACCAAGGAACGGACGGCGCCGCGCATTATTCACGCCCGATAGCTTCTCAACCCTCCGCTCGTCCTTCGAGCTTTACCTTCCACCACTGATACCACCCCTTTTCTCATCCCTTCTTCTAGCTAAATACTTTTCGTAGAGTTCACTAACGACTTTCTAGCGATTCGATTCATGATAATCGTCACAAATATTTCGAGAATAAGAAATAGGCGATTTGTTTGTTGAGATTTTTCAATTTAAAGAATTTGAAATTAATGAATACTTTTGATAGGATAGATTTGATAAAATAGTGATTTTTTTCATTTAAGAATTTATAATAATTATTTATGATAATAATTATTGTTAAGAATTTGCAAGAATTTCTTAAGAATTGTTTTTTGTTTTGAAAAATAAAAAACAAATTGTTTCTTTGCAATTGTATTATTTTATAATAAAATATTATTTTATATATTTGATATATAATAAGATATTTCTCAAAAATTCATGACTTATTTTATTGTAACATAGTAATTATATTTTTATAAATCATTTTTCTTTATCTATTATTAACTATTTGTTTTTAAAATATTTTTGTATATAATATTTTTTTTTAAAAATGAATTATATTATTGAATATATGATTATATTGAAAATAAAATTGAAAAAATAATAATAATATAGTAATATAAAAGTTAATTAAATAAAAATTATGATTATTTTTAAATTTCTTTACTATTTTTTATATAAGAAATGTGTCTTAGAAAATATTCTATATTTTATTATAAAATATATTTATTATAAAATATCTTTTATATAATATATATATTTTTTAAGTTAGGTAATTAATTCATTCAATTTTTTTATTTTGTTATAGTAAAAAAAAAATAAATACTGTAAATAAATACTTGTTCATTTATGGATATCGGAGTTTAGAGTAGAAATAGGCGTACAGGTAGGTGGAGTCTTATATACAGGGATAACCAATAATAGCCACACCTACTAGTCATCATTTGCTTCCGTTTCTTTACTTGAAACAGAGATAGTTAGATTAACAGATCATAAAGAGAAAATGAAAGAAAATAATTATAAAGATAATATATACATATAAATTGTAAAATCATAAGAACTATTTCTAATTTATGTTTTAGTTGTTCTTTAAAATAAAAATAAATATTTTTTCAAGATAAAATTGATTAATAATTTAATAATATTATTATAATTTAGTAATATTATTAATAATTAAAAATTAATAATTTATAATTATTATATTGAGATTGACTTTTAATTAATACTTTTAATTAAAGTATCAATATATATTTATAAAATATATAAAATAAAAATGATATTAAATTGTAATGTACATATTAAAGTTTAAGTACAAATCAAATTTTTATAATTTTTAATAATATTGATTCTATATGATTTTTATATATGTATAATATACAATTCTTACATTATTGTATGATCAAAGTATTAGCATTGTTATATTATATTACAATTAAAATATAACATAATATAATCTTATATTATTATATTACAAAATATTCTATCATTTTCTTTATTCTTTTTGATGTTGCCGCCAAAAATTTTTAAATATTTTTTTAAATTAATGAAAGAATTTTATTTCCGGTTATTGCATTGTTTCATGTAGTCGTTTCACATCTATGTATTCCGAAAAGCATCCATATTGTTTCATTTATATAGTCTTGTACTAGCAAAATCACATTTCCACCAATCAGATACATGATCAACAGAACGAATATTTCTTGAACGCACTTGGAAACTACCAGAGAAATTTTTGCAAATTTTATCGTTGATTTTGTTTAATTTTTATATTTTTACAAATTTTATCCTTAAAACACTATATTTATAAAATTTTAGAAATTTGTATTTGAAATAATTCGAAGACATTTTTAAACAAGCCAAAATTAATCCCGTGAAATTAGAAAAGAATTAATAAATATGACTGTTCTAACGGACCTATCAGCATTTCGCAAGTGCGACCCGTGATTCCTTGCGCGTTGGAGTTCAGATCAAGGTTTTCTGATCGGTCATAGTTTGAGGAGGTGAAAAGTGTGGCGGTGCTTTATTCGATATTCTTTATGAGATCTTATATTTAACGGTTGGCTTCTGAATTTCTTTCGCAGCCGTAAGTAATGAGAGTTTGATTATCTCATGCCGTAGGATCTTCTAGGAAAATTATACTATTGCGACGTACGCAAGAGATCGAGATGATTCCAGGCGAACGTCAATCTTTCTGTTCCCATTGGTGCCAAAATGTCTAATCTAGCATAATCTATTATAGAGTATAAAATATCTCGTAAACAAATACGGAACATCATTTGATCTTGCGATTTTTATCATATTTTATTTCTAAACTAATATCTTCGAGACTACACCCCATCCCCAATATCGTTGCCGAATTTTAATTCCTAACCCTCAATAGCTCATTGTCAAATAGCTTCAAGGTATTCCTAGTCCTCATTGATGACTTGATTATATACAGAATAATTTTTATGCATTTTTGCTCAATTTTATCTTGTTCGTAAATAGATATATTTTAATCAAATTGTTTAATCATATTAATATCATAAATGTTATTTTTGTATAACATATAGTTTCATCTAGTACCATATATACATATTTAAATAGTACTGTATGTTATATAGTAACGATTTTTTTTATAGTAAAATATTGTAAATATTAATTTGAATAGGTCAAATATATTTATAAAAGTAAATTACTATATTCCAATAAATTTATATATAAAAATATATATATATGTATGTATATATATACACGCACACGCGCGCGCGCGCACACACACACATATATATAATACATAGATATTTATATGTATATTTAATAACTATATCTAGACATATTAATCATTTATTATAATAATTATTTTATAAATAAAATATATATATTGCTTTGGAATAATTATTCATAAAAAAATTTAATGATAAAATCAAATAATTTGATATATTAATTGTGCCCAATATGAATATAATTATCTTGTTAATTAATAAGTTTTTTATTATTTCCTTTGACTTTCATTATTTATAAAACTGGAAATATTACAATAAACAATAATTACAATAAATAATAATAAATGTGAATTTTTTTTAGGTATACTCATCATTTTATTTTAAAGGAAGTTTAATAAATTTTTGATATATTTTCATTAAATATTTATAATTTCTTAATGTATTTTTTTTTATTAATGTATTTAATGATATTATTATTTAATAATATTATTAATGTTTTGTTTTTGAATAAATTTTAGATGTCAGCCGCAACTACACATAAATATCGTTATAAAAATGTGGGTCTGGACTCACAAGAACTGAGAAGACGTAGAGAAGAGGAAGGTGTCCAATTAAGAAAACAGAAAAGAGAACAACAATTATCAAAAAGACGTAATGTTCCTAATATGGTTGCTGATGATGATAATGTTACAGGAAATGAATCTGCTTATCCTGCACCACAATCAGTAAATTTAAATTTTTCAATATAAAAAATATTTTTATTTAAAATTATTATTTAAATGTATTTTGTTTATTTTACAGAAAACCTCTATTATTGTACTTGAAATGGTGCAAGAATTGTACAGTCCTAATCCAGAAGCTCAATTGGCAGCTACGCAAAAATTTAGAAAAATGTTGTCTAGAGAACCAAATCCTCCAATAGATGAAGTTGTAAAAACTGGAATTGTACCTAAATTTGTTGAATTTCTAGAGAATAATGCAAATTGTACATTGCAGGTTAGTGAAAAATTATTTTTGAAATATATAATATATTTTTGTATGAATATATTACATATATCTTTAATATATATAATGAATAATTTAATATATCTATTTAATTATAATTTAATTTAATTATAAATACATAAATTTAATACATAAAATACATAAAATATTAAATATAAAATAATTTATTATATTTTTGTATAATAATAAATACTTAAAATGACTTCAGTTTGAAGCTGCTTGGGCTTTAACGAATATAGCGAGTGGAACGTCTCAACAAACGCGTGTAGTAGTAGATGCAGGAGCTGTACCTATTTTCATATCATTACTTGGTTCTGAATATGAAGATGTTCAAGAACAGGCAGTTTGGGCATTGGGCAATATTGCAGGAGATAGTCCTGAATGTAGAGATCATGTATTAGACAGAGGAATCCTCACTCCTCTGTTGCAGTGGGTTTCAAATTTTAAGTTTTTTGATTTTTATTTAAATAATAGAAAATAAATATTTTTTTTATTTTTTTTTCTTTTTTTTTCTTTTTTTTTTTAGATTACTTTCTAAAGCAACACGTTTATCAATGACACGTAATGCGGTGTGGGCATTATCCAATCTTTGTCGAGGCAAGACTCCACCACCAGAATTCACAAAAGTCGCACCATGTTTACCAGTTTTAGCTCATTTTCTCAATCATACTGATAGTGACGTTCTTGCCGATGCTTGTTGGGCTCTTTCCTATTTAAGTGATGGTCCAAATGAAAAAATTCAGGCAGTTATTGATGCAGGTGTATGCAGACGTTTGGTAGAATTACTTATGTAAGTAACTCTATCATATGAATTGAATTATACCATTTTATTAAAATATTTACAAAAAAAAATAATGTCATATTTTTTGAATTAGGCATCAACAAGAAAATGTTGTCAGTGCTGCGCTTCGAGCAGTGGGCAATATAGTTACAGGTGACGATGTACAAACACAAATTGTTCTTAATTGTTCTGCGTTACATTGTTTGTACCATCTATTGAATTCGTCTCAAGAAAGTATTCGTAAAGAAGCTTGTTGGACAATTTCTAATATTACGGCAGGAAATCCTCAGCAAATTCAAGTTCGTATATACTTTTGAAAAGTATAAATTTTAGCAATTAAAGTTTCTGTTATTAAAAAACAGATGGATTTTGTTTTAACAGGCTGTCATTGATGCCGGTATATTTCCCGTCCTAATTGATATTTTAGCAAAAGCAGAATTTAAGATTCGAAAAGAAGCAGCATGGGCGATTACTAATGCTACAAGCGGTGGTGCACCGGAACAAATACGTTATATTGTTGTTGAAGGATGTATTCCACCATTGTGCAATTTGTTAACAGTAATGGATCCTAAGATTGTTCAAGTTGCATTAAGCGGTTTAGAAAATATCTTGCGCGTGGGAGAACAAGATGCTGCCTCGCATAATGGTATTAATCATTATGCAGTATTAATCGAAGAATGTTTCGGTAAGTGTGAAATTAAAAGAAATAACTGCGATTGAAAAATATTATTATATATTATATTGCAATATTTCAGGCCTAAACAAAATAGAATTTTTGCAATCTCATCAAAATGTAGAAATATATCAGAAGGCCTTCGATATAATTGAACGATATTTTGGTTCTGAAGAAGAGGATACTCGAGTGGTACCTACTATTGATGCACAAGGACAACAGTTCCAATTCAGAGCACCTGATTCATCTCAATTACCTGTCCAGGGCTTTGAATTTTAATCGATTAGTTTTAATCGAATCTCCAAATGTATTATCTGGTTCAATCTTGTTTTGTTCCTTGTGTTTACATCTATTTTTCGTAAAAGGAACTTATTCAAAATGAAAGAAAAATATCAGTCAGATGCAAAACAGTGGTATATTTATACATATACTTTGAATTCGTTTGTATTGATCAGAATATCAGCAAAAAAAATCTTGAAGTGATCAGTTTTTTGCTCGACGATAAAGATGAGTAAAATGTTTATACGCAGTTATTTTAAGTGGTTTTCTCTTATTATTTTAGCTACACCATATGCATCATTCTAAGTTTATTACAAAAATGCAATTGTTTATTACGAATCTATATCAAATTGTGACAATGCTTTTATTTCTTAAGCTTTGAAGCAATTTGGATAGTTTCGTAGTTATATTTGAACACATAACATAAATCATATTAGTATGAAACATTTAGTTTATTGAAATTAACAAAGTAAACACTTTAGTGCTTAAGTAGAAACAAATAACTACGGAAACAATGATCAGGACAATTTACTATTGAGGTAGACTTATACCTCGAACGACGTATGACTGACTCAGAATTACGAAAACTTGCACAACTGGCAAGACATAAATGACTGAAGTACGCGACTACGTAGCCAACACTGACAACTTATGCAACGCGTTACTCACATCCTTACTACATTAGGTAGGAACATGACCAATTAAACTTTTTTACTGTAAATACGTATCTTGTAATTTTAAGGCTATTTTATACAGAATGCCCTAAAAAAACAATATTTATGTTATATTAATATGATCTTTAAAAAAATTATTTTAAAATACATACATATAAATGCATGTTTAACATTTTATTCAATATTGGCACAAATATGTTGTTAGAATATTATTGAATAATTATTGAATAATTATGAATAATTATTCAAATTATGAAATTTTATTATATTTTTTTTCATTTATATGAAGTATAAAAATATTTAAATTGTGAATATAAATGATTATATTTAAACTTTTAATATTTAAATTTTCAACAACAATTTTAATAAATAGATATTTTACAAATATATATTTTTCAAATGAAAGTAAATTTTTAGTATATATCATCAATATAAGCAGTATTTGTAATTGTATTAAATTTTGGACATTCTGTATAAAAAGTCTATGACTGTATAAAATGTATTTATTATTTAGGTTTGACGGTACCATGCTATATTATGCAAAATATATAAATATATATATAAATATATATTACCTACTTTTAGTTACGGACTTGAATTATTACGACAGAGGAGGACTGTATTATAAGAAATTCGTAAGCGATCATTTTGCTAATACGATATTTTAGCAAAGTGTACACTTATGAGTATTTGTTGCCAATTTATAAAATGCTTATTAAATAAGATATAAGCATATTGGAAAGAAAATTTACCATCTTGTGTTGCGCATGCTGTTCTGAGATAAATAATAATAGTCAAAATATTTTGAAACGTTACTGTTGAAGAAATTATATACAAGTATTTGTTTTTATGGATATATCATTCAATTTATCTTGATCTTCCTCAAATATATATGTAAATGTATCATTTATATAAGCAACTAAATTTTGATACTAAATAATTATCGTAATTTATTTCAGATTCGATTTTGTAAGAAAAGTTGTTAAAAAAATTTGTTTATAAGTTTGCAAAAATACATTTTTTTCTAGTATAATAGGAAATAAATGAAATAAATTGGTTTTTCTACTAATGCGATTCCATTTATAATATAGGAGAAACGCATTGTAAATTGGCAATTTAAGACATGAATAACAATACGTGGACGAGGACCGAAGACATGTTACACTATTAAGATACAATCACAGTATGACATGTATGAAGTGAATTTATTCATTGTACTTTATTTTAAAGCTGCATAAACATGTCATTCAAGAGCATAATTGAAATCATGCCAGAGGCATTGATCTTGTTGTTATATTTTTTGAAAATTTGTAGAATCCGCCAAATCCATTGGAATCTTTATCTATCAAAATGTTGATTTTCTGTACTGTCATTTGACGTAATAAAATAAAGTTGAATATTAATATACAAAAATGTTTATTTTCTTTAGTTTTAATACATAAACAATATTTATATTATTTATAATATTCTACAATAGCAAAATTATACATGTTATTTTTATACTATGTGTTATGAATATTTTTTACTATTTATTATTACAATATAGTAATTATATTATATATTACATATTATACTGGTAGGAAATTATAATTTATTTAAATAGAACAATCTGCATAATTGAAATTTATATTTGATTCTGAACGTATTGGTACAATTATTCCATCTGTAAGTCTAGTTATTAATGGATCTAAAATATCTTTATCCATATATTTTGATAATCTTGTAAATATTTGCTTTTCAATAAATTCTAATTCCATTTGAGATGATTTATATCCATCAACAATTACTGTTATTATGTATATAGCATGTTCAACTAAAGGTTTTTCTCTATCACAAAAGTTATGAAAAGCTTTTAATGCCTCAGTATTTATGCTTAATAAATCTTGTACTATCTAAAANAAAAAAAAAAGAAAAACAATAAGGAATTATGTATACTCACTACTGCCTTTTTTTGTATGATTTGAATTTTCAAATTATGAATAGTTTGTCCAACATCATTTGGAAAATCTTTTGCTGTTAATATTAAATAATCATTACTACCTAAAATTTTGCCACTCAATTGTCCAAGTAATTGAGCTAAGCAATTCAAAGTACTAGTTTCATTTCCAAACAAAATAATAATTGAAGGTTTTAATGGAAATAAAACTACATCATATATTCCAGCTGATATATCATTCCAAATGTTGGATTTTTGATTATGAAATCGTGTCTGAATTATTTGTATTGATTTATCTAATATGTTATTCATTTCAATTAAATTTACTTTTTTTGTTTCAATAATTGTTTCTGGATTTTTATGAGATTTTGTTTGAATATTTAAGAGCATAAAAAGAAATAAAAAGCATAAAATAGTACCCAAAAGCAATTTGAAACAATTTGAAAAAAACCCTTCTATAATTTGCTTTTGTTCTTTATGAGAGAAAGAATCTTTATCGATATTAGAACATGCATTTAATTTATGATAATTTCGTCTATATATTGTTGTAGAAGGAGAATTTTGTGGAGTAATATTAAAAGATTGATTTGCATTATGTGAAGTATTGAAATATTCTGGTATATCTTTTGAGTTATTTAAAAATGTATAATTATTTTTTTCAATATCATCATCAACCTTATCATCATTATCATCATTATCATCATTATCATCATCATCATCATCATCATCATCATCATCAGTATATTGAAAATCAGAAACACTACGAAATTCTTGATTTTGTTGCTTAGTTTTGTACATATTTACCAATAAATTTTTAGAATTTTTAAAAGAATTGATTTCTTCACTTACATTACATTCACTTCTTAGGGGTGGACGTGCTTTAGGAACAGGTGGTTTACAAAATTCTATTTGATTATTTGGCTGAAAAGACCGTATTATTTATATTTAATGATATTCCAAATGTATGTATAATATTATATTTTATATATTCAAATTTTTATATTTATTAATAAATTTACATACACTAAATTTTTTCATATTTTATATAATTGAAATAAATTCATTATGATCGATAAAATTAAAAAAATAAACACCAACGTTATATATATCTTTTACTAACTCTCAAGTTTACTAATATTCTATACTACCTTATAAATTTAATTCAAATAAAATGATTATTTTTCAGAAAAACTATTCTAAATCAGTTAAAACTAATTTAATAGCATTTTCTAATTATTTAAAATTAGGAAGATTATGATTTAAGTTTTTAATAATGCAATTTTATATGCATAACCTATAAAAAATATTTTAAATCATATGAAAGCATAAATAAAATATACAAATTTATTATAAAAATAAATAAATAATTTATTTATTATATAGTAAATTAAGTACTTTTCTAGATTATATTGGTAAGCTTGTTATTAGATACCTTCATAGAATAAAAAAAATTTTAACATGATTTATAATAGAAAAACTATACCTATATATGAAAATTAAAATTTCATTTAAATAAATCAATTATTTATTTTTTTAAATGAATTAATTTTTAGTTAAGTTCATAAATCAATTTAATCAATGAAATTTCTATGACACCAGTTTTATAAAATTATTTAAAATAATAATAAATAAAATATATAATTAATAACAATAAATATTTAAATTTTAAATCTCGAACATTTTATAAGTACAGAAGTTTAAATGGTAATAAACTTTAAATAATCATTAAATATTTTTTATCACATTACACTATTTATTATTTTAAATAAGAAACTAAAAAATAACTATCTTTTATTTATATTATGTACTGCGATTATAAAAACATATTGATTTTTAATATACCAAATCTATAACAGAGGTTTTATATATCAAACAATTTACTAAAAAAATGTATCAAAGAAGCGATTAAGTTTTAATAAATGTGTTATTTTATATGATAATTATTAATTATTTTATATGATATATTTCTATTCATGAATTATTATAACATAAAAAATTATCAATCTTAACAAATTTTCAACATTGGTGCCACCATTGATATGTTGTGCCAACATATATGAATTGTTCCGGGATGTGTTATCGAGAGGAATACATTTTTACAAATTTAATAAGCGATCGCAAGCATTGTTCGTTTGCAGACGTATCAAATACCTGATTTTTAGGATTCAAAGGATATTTTAGGATAATTTTATGGTGACGGCATGTGTGTCGATCCGTTAAAGAAAATATGTCATTGGGGTCCACTTACTGCTCTTGGTAGGTGAATAAGAATAATTTAAATCTGTATTTTAATAGAAGGCAAACAGAAGAACATTTTTTGCTATTATGGATTATTAAATGTGATAACATACTGTTCTAAATACTAATGTATTTTAATAGTAAAGTATTACTAAGAAATTGATTGTAGAAATGTTATGTGAATAAACTTGACAGATGAGTGCTTCCATTTTGTTTTATTATATCATGATGAAATGCCGCGAAATTTGAATGTATTCTTTTAATTTTAATTATTTCTCATAATAAATTTTGTAACATATAATTATTGAATACATAAATATATTATTTAAATCAGTTCATATATTATTTAAGTTAATTTATTTATATTTATATTAATATTTATATTAACATTGTTTTTTGTAATATTGTTTTAGGAATTATAAAAATAATTACTTTGATGACAATACATTGTAGTAGACAATGGTGGCCACCACAAGAAAGTTTTTTTGGAGCAGTTAATTTTGTTCTTTTTTTTTGTCTTAGTGGATCTACACTCTTTCATTTTATTAGTGCTATTTATGAAGGACCTGGATTTCTTCCATTAAAATGGATACCGGTATTATAATATATTTCTAAAAACAATAGTATGTAAATAAAATTTCTGTTAGCACAGAATTTAATAATGCTTTTTTCTGCAGGAAAAAGCAACAGATACTCAATATTTACAATATTGTTCTGTTTGTGAAGGATATAAAGCACCAAGATCTCATCATTGCAGAAAATGTAAGATTTTGTATGGATTTGATATTTTATAGTATTTTGAATTTATTTTTTATTTCCAGGTGCTCGTTGTGTTATGAAAATGGATCATCATTGTCCATGGATCAATAATTGTGTAGGACATTATAATCACTGTCATTTTACAGCATTTTTAGCAAGTGCAGTTGCTGGATGTTGTGTTTCTACTTTTACATTAGTTTCTTGGGTGATGACAGTATTATCATTAAAACCATTATCATTTCCACCACCTTCTATATTTATTTTAATATTAGTTATCTTCAGTATTGGTTTGTCAATTGGTGTTATTCTTGCTGTTGGAACATTGCTTTATTTTCAAGTAAGATTTTTATATTTTTTTATATTATATATATAATAATCAAATATATATATGTGTATTATTATATATATAAAATTATAATTATTAATCATTAATTATATTAATTATATTAATATATAAATATATAATTATTATATAATATAATTATATAAATATATATATATATATATTTTTATAGCTATTGTCCATAATCAAAAATACAACAGAAATAGAAGCTTGGATATCAGAGAAAGCTCATTATCGACGATTTGGAACTAGAGATAAATTTATTTATCCTTATTCAAAAGGATGGCGTTTTAATTTGCAACAAGTTTTCACATGGGATTGTACACCAATAGGTGATGGAATTCACTGGCCTGTAATTGAAGGTTGTGACCAATATACTTTAACGGTAATTTTATTCATTGATTTCTAAACTAATTTATTTTTTCTATTATTTTAAATTTAATGAAAATTTAATGAACATTCATTTTTTTATTTCAGCGAGAACAATTAGCTCAAAAGAAAGATAAACGGAAGAGAGCTAAAACTTATAGAGTTATAGAAGAAGCATCTGGATCACGTTTGCCATTAAGACATGGTTGGGGTGTACTTTGTCATCCACCTTGCACTGATGAACCTCGTATTAAACTTAAAGTTGGAGACATTGTAATTGTAACACGATGGAGAAAGTACGTTCACATAAAAAATTATTAACTTTTAAATTAATTGATGAAATTATTTAATTGATGAACTTTATAGGTACTGGTTATTTGGAGAAAAAAAAGAGAATGACGAAAATTCAAAGCAAATACGAAACAGAGGTTGGTTTCCACGGCCTTGTGCCATTGAAGTGATTGAAAACGAAGTATATTCTTTTGCCTTAACAAAGTCAGATTGAAACATTCCTTCTTTATATAGAATTTTTATAAAATATTTATGAATATACCAGTGGACGAATGCTAATATTTTTACGTTTTATATATAAGTGTTTATGATAAATAAGTGTTTTTAAATATTTTGATAGTTTAATGTGAAACAAATTCTTTTTAGAATTATTTAAAATATCATTCATTATATTTATTATATAAAACAAAATTTTATTATGCTTAATATAATTTGTATAAAAACAATTCCATAATATTTTTCATTTTTTTTTTTATATATATATATATATTTATAATAATGTAAGTATACAAAAGTATGCAAATATAAATCTTTATCATATTTTTATATGTCGAACTTTAATAACAATTACTATTTATTGTATAATCATTTGTAAATATGACATCATTATAATTCTTGTAAATAATATTTTCGATAATATTACGACGAGTAATGTATTAAGTTATGCATTTTTTAATTTATTTGATAAAAGATTCTGAATTCATATAATATTTTTATCTATAATTTGTCATTTACAATTAATAATTTATTATATTATGTTATAGTTAATTATTACATATTAAATCAATGCATTTTATTGTGTAAATTTTTATTAAGAATTTTTATAATTAATAAATAAATTTTTCGCTGAAAATTATATTTACATGATTTTTATTTCAATGAAATCGTAAATAGCAGAATCAATAATTCTATAAAAAATAATATTGATCTAAGAAGTACATCATAATTTTACAAATATTCTAATGTTAAACATTAACGCGTGATATTTTTCCACAAATCAATTTAATAAGATACAAAAATAATATGTGATGCAAGTAATTATCTTTCGTATACTTTTCTACATATATTATTTCTTTTAATCGATACAATTCGTAATGCATAATATATCGCATACAATATTTTTAAATAAGATTAATTAATATATAATAATATGATATATTTTTGATTTAAATTAAAAGTAAAAAATTAAAAATTTATTCAACTGAATGTCATCGAACTTAATAAAATAGTTTTTATATTAAAAAGATTAACGTTTTTAAATAAAAACATTATAGTTTTTATATAAAAAAATTAGAAAAATTATGATTAAAATAGAATTTTAAATTTTAAATGAATACAATTTTATATTAAAAGTAAGAAGAAGTATATATAGTTAGTTTTTTTATAAAATTTTGAAAATTTAAAATATATCGAATATTTTTTTCAAACATGAAATAGAGATTGATAAAAAGCAAAGAAGGATTAATGAATACCAAAAACACAATTCACAGTTAACTGTAGAATCAACGAAGAAATCGAAGTGAAAGTGACAATTAGTAAAAGTGAATTGTACCAGTCTTTTATGATTACATGGTGGGATCTGAACACAGTTTGACTTACTCGCGGGAGGCCGAGTAGTACAGTTTCCTTCGAATCTTTCTGCCTCCAACACTTGATTATTTTAAATTTTATGTTTTCTTTTTATTAATTTAAATTAAGTAAGTGCTTTTTGTTAATTGTTTATATTAATTTTATTTATTTTAATCTAAAAAAAATTAAATTTTAAATCTCTTTTATTTTAAAATAATAAATATATTTGAAATTAATTTTGATTTCTTTGATTAATTTTAATTATATTTGTTAATATTTTATTATTTTAATGAAAAAAATTTTATTTTTTACAATTAAAATAAGATCTAATTTTTTTCATATAAATTCATTTTTAGATATATTTATATGAATGATTTTGAATCGATAAAGTCAAATTTTATATTATGTTTTTGAAAAATTTAGATAAATATTTCTATTAAGTCTGAAAGTTTATATTTTTTAAAGCTCATCATTAGGATTAAATTGATTTTTTTTAATAACAGGTCAGGAAAATAAGAAGAAATAAATAATATGAGTTTGATTATGAGGAACCTGGCATTCAGTATGCTAATTGTGGTTTCTTCGGCATTCTTCGTGAATAGTTTTCCGGATGGAGCACCAGTGGATACATGTGTGAAGCCATCAAAAGCCAACGAGCCGAATCATGGTCAAGCAAGGTCACAACCTGTGCAAACGAGCCCTTACACATTCATTGCTTCATCATCGCAATATGGTCCTGGATCTCAAATAACTGGTATGTTGTCTTTTTTTTTAGTACTGATATTTTACGATTTTTTTTTGTTAAATATTGGAACAAATATGATTTCATTTCATTTATAAACTATTTTACTTTATATATAAGATAATTTTACTGCCTAATATTTGATAAAAAATAATATTTAATGAATGCATTAATTGTAATTGATTTGATATAAATATTAATATAAATATTTTAATATGATATAAAAATTAAGCACTAATTATGTAATAAAATTAAATTGTGAAAAGAAATTTATAAAGAAACTTTTAAAAACTTATAAATAATTTATAATTATTTTAAATTTAAAATAAATAAACAAATTATTTAAATAAATAAATAAATAATTTTAATTTTAAATTTAAAATTATTATAGAAATTCTTTATAAGTTTTTTAAATTTTAATATTAATATTAATTAAAATATTAATTATATATATAATAAAATATTAATATTATTTATAAATATAATTATTATATTTTTAAAATTTTGATTGATGAAATTGAAAAAATTTTTTACATCCTCATATTGACAGTTATATTTTTTGTTTTACGTTCTATATACATTTACTTTTACAAATTATATTCAATACTTCTTTCAATTCTCAAACATTTTTTAATTTTAATTATCGAAGGAATATTTATTATTGTCAATAAACAAAAAAAGATTAAATTAATTTTTTTAAAAAGCTTTATTCAAAAAGGAAAGAATTATATTTTTTAAAAAAAAATTAAATTCTTTAAAAAAAATTTCTTCGAAAAGGATAAAAAAAGACGATTGTTAGATATTTCTTCACAAAGAATATATCTTTTTATATATCTTATTTCAAAATTAGCAATCAATAAATAAGACAAAACAACATAAAATTAATTTTGAGACGAAAAAAAAGAATTTCTTTTCCTTGAGATTATAATAATTTTTAAAAAGAAATAATTCTTATATTCTTTCATAAAAAAAGTACTTTAAAAAATATAAAAAAATATTTCATAGAAAAGATATCTCATTTTTTGTCTCGAAATTAATAGCAGTCATTAATAAATAAAAAAAGAATAAAATGATATTCCCTTTATAATAACGAAAAAATTAATATTAATATTAAATAATTAATATTAATATTAATAATTAAATAATATATAATATAATATAATATATAATAATATATAATAATAATAAATATAATATATAATATATATAATATATAATATAATATATAATATAATATATAATATATAATAATATAATAATTGTTTATATTAAATAATTAATACAAACAAAAAAATTAATTAAATCAATAAATATTATAATATTAATATAAAATATTATAATAAATATTAATATTCTATAATATTTGTTACAATAAATTAAAAATTAAAATTAAGTCATTTTTTTTATACTGATTATGATATATAATCAAAATAAAAAATTATATTTTTCTATAAAAAGAGAATATATATTATTTAAAAAAAAAAAGAAAAAAAACATAATTGAATATTTCGTCATGAAAGACGAAATATTTCTTTCCATTATATTTTGTATCTATTATATTTCAAAATTATGTCTCAAAATTAGCAGTAAAATAAAAATAACAGAACAAAACCAGTATGGAACAATTGATCCAATTAACGTGGATACTGCATAACTCCGAAATTCTAAACGTTAACAATTGTGTATTCTGCGGTTCGTGGCCCATTTTTACATATTCAATCATTGGAATAATAGCAAAAATCATCTAGGAAAAAGAAATTCTGTATAAATTTCATTGAATTGAAATTATGTGCCTAAAATTTTTATTATTTATCACTTGCCATGTATTAAAACATTTAAATCAAACTCTTGATAAATATACTTGAGTTTTAATATTCAAGTGAAAATTTGCTCCATGTTTCCACCACATGTGAAATATCATTTTCACAATCCAATCTTTAAATTTTTGAGAAATTTAAATTTTTGATTGAGAATTTTCCTTCATTTAAAGAAATGAATTTGGATTAAAAATCGTATGATGAATTGTAAACATAATATTTTTGTATATTGTATAATACAATAATAATAATTGAAGATGAGTTTTGTTCTTATTCATGAATTTTCAAATTAACTTTTCGAAATTCAAAACATATTAAATTCAATAATATATAGTATATAATATAGTATATAATATACTATAATATACTATAATATAACTATAATATAATATAACTATAATAACAATTCTATAAAGGTAGAATATATGTACAGATAAAAATATATACAAATAAAAATAAAAATAGATAGAGTATCTGTATTGAAATTTGAATAAATAATTTATAATAATCTATTTTTTTTTCTTAGCTAAAAATTTTTGATACATTGATTTTGAAAGTAATTTTGTATATATAGAGAAACAATGTACTTTATAATCACGTAGCTCAATAAATGGGGTGGATTAAGATTTGTGAAGTTCTCAATTGTATTTCTCATTCTATTATATATATACTATATACTTAATGCGTTTGCTCGAAAAAAAAAATATATGTTACCTATCCTAACTCTAGCTATTGCCTAAAGGATGCATTTTCTAGTGAAATGTAAGTAATTTGCCTATATGTTCATATATTTAAAAAAGCTTCAATTATTCATAAAAGTTTTCTTGCACTATTTTATAAGGAAGTTCTATTATATTATTAATTATATTATAAAATATTATAAAATATTATAAATTATTTAATTATATTATAAAATATAATAATTAATGCTTAATAAATTAATTTTTTACTTATTATATATCATCATCAAAATTACAAAATGTAATTTTTAATTTATATAATTAGAGTTATGTTCGGATAATAGAAAAAGATTAGAATTCAGACAAGAGATTAGAATTCAGACATATAAAATTCATATTCAATATTACATTGTATTTAATATTATTTATTTTTCATTTTTTTTAATTTAATAATTTAAAAATTATTTTTAATAAAATATTTTTATAGTATTTATTATTTCTTTAATATTATTTTCTATATTATTTAAATTTGGTAATTCTAAATAAAATAAGAATAATTTTAAGATTGTAAAAAAAAAAAGCATTAAACTTGATTATTAAATAGTGAAGAGAGATTTATTGTTTAATTTATTTAATCAAACGTTAATGAAAATATATTCATTGAATTAAATATTTAACGTTATTTTCTAGCAAAAGATAAAATAGAAGGAAAAAGAATAAAACAAAACAAAAAGATGATACAAATATAGTTCGCAGAGTATCGACCTTCCCTTTTATCATGAAACTCAAGGCGATTGACCTATGACTAAACTGGTCCTTTTCCAATGCCTTGAAACATTGGACAATAGTGAAGCTGGAATGAAATAGAATGGTGTGAGGGAAACGTGAACGAACCTCAAGGTTTATATCCTGTTTATGTTCTCGAAGAAAATGAGCTTTGAACTATTGGAAGTTATTCACGCTTTTTTTTATAATCTTAGACAATCTTATCAAAGTTATTTTGTGACTTTTTTTTATTTAAACGTTAATTATATACATTAAAATTAAATGAAATAAAATTGTAATTTTTAATTTTTTTTTTTTATTCATTATTCTCAATTTACTAAATTACTTAATTATAATTTATATAATAAATAAATTTATATAATTTAAATTTATATAATTATTAACTGTTTATATATTTATAATACAAAAATGTATAAAATATAATATGTAGAATATACAATAGAATACATACATAATATGCGAAAACATTTAAAATTTCTAAAGTAGGATATTCAAATTATAATATTTATTAACCACTACTTTATAAATAGAAATAATTTATTTAAATTTCATTTCATTAATTACATTCAAAAAATGAATTTGCATAAATATTTGTAATTTAGTCTATACAAAATAGATAAATACGAAATAAATCTTCAAGATTTATTCTTCAAGATTTTCTTTCTCAAAATTTCATATAAGCCTAAAAAAATTATTAAATTATAAATTACAAGTAAATCAAAATCTTTTTAAAATTTTTAAATTTTAAAAAAAGAAATTGTATTCATTTCATTTTCTTTTTTTAATAATTATAAATTATTAATGAACATATAAGAAAAATTTATATTACAAATTTCTCTAACATCTAAAAAAAAAAAGAATTTAAAAAATAAACTATAAGGTTGAAAATCATTATGATAAAAAATTTAATTATATTAATATAATTTAATTACATGTTTTTATAAGTTATCCATTATTTTAAGTATTTTGATGTGTTAAATAAAATTTAAAATTAATATAATATTATAATCGGAGAATATAAAAATATGCAAAGCAAATTGTTTTATCTTTTTACATATAAATTTATTATATAAATACTAAATAATTTTTAATATTCTATATTAAATTATAGAAAAATCCACAGATAAAATTCTATCTTTATCTAAAAAACTACATTCTCCAATTTTCATATCAACAATCTACAATTCTTTTTTACTAGGTTTATTTCCACATCACATTAAAAGACAATTTCAATCAAGCTATTCTTTGAGATTGAGATTTTCAGTGTGAAACGAATATTTTTCAGTAACTATCAGCGGCTCGTCGTTCAAGGGATTCTTCTTGCAAGCACGTGACCCTGATACAGATAGTTGGATCGGTTCTTGGGCGCAAACCGATAACACGAACACTCATCCCGAATGTAGTGCTGTGACACATGCCGATCCTTATGTGAAACAACATGCTACACTTATCTGGAATGCACCGCCGAACGCGCGTGGACGTGTGTACTTTACGTGAGTGCCAATTTTATTTTTTTCGAGAATATAAAATACAGTAACATGTATTGAATTTAACATTTTGATGTAATTTTAAAAAGAAAATAATTCGTTCATGATTTTCAAAATCGTGAAAAATTATATTCTTGTTGGAAAATTTCTAGCAACACAATAATATACGAAATTAAAAATAACTATAACTTTTAAGATTTAAAATGCTATATCCAATTATTTTATTTTATACATATCCAATATTTTATTTTTTTTTCATTGTATTTATAATATACAAAAATTTAAATTAATTTCTTTTTTCATATTATATCAATTTAATATTTTTATATGTTTTATAGGAATTTTTTTACATTTCAAAAATTTAATAATAATTTTAAATTTCAATATTTTAATAATTTTCATATTGTGTTTTTTTTTCAAGAATAATAATTTCATAATTTTTTGTATTTTGATCTTTTTCTCTATGTTTTGTATATTCTATATTCTATATTCTTTTATATTTTATATATATTTATAATATTTTTTTTCTATATTTCTTAAATATTTGTATTTAGAATATTCTGCAATTTTTTAAATTTGGAATCTTAAAAAAAAATTTTTACTTTTATTATATTAAATTTTATTTTATTTTATTTTATTTTATTATTTTAAATTTTATTTATATTAAAATGTTGTGTTACAAGTCATTAAAAAAAGCTTTTTTTTAAATGAATCGTTTATTAAACAATAATATTAAAAAATAATTATTTAAAATTTTTTGAGAATTTCATTGATCATTGAAATATTAACATATTTTGGAATAGAAAATATAAACATTTTTTATTTCAAAGCCAATTCTATCAAAATCTAAAATTTTTGATAATAGATTATTAACATATTATTGGATTTCAGAACAGAATATATAAATATTTTTAATTTAACAATTAAGAAAAAATCTTAAATAGCAGAATAAGTAAGTAGTTAAAATCATTTTATGACGATTAATTCAATATTATTATGATTTATAAATAAAATTTAAACATATATAATCTCAAAATTTATTTAATTTCTAAAAAATTTCATAACTAGATATGTTTCAATTTATTAATTCAATTTTCAGATATTTGTTATAAACGAGTTATATAAATTTATACGTAATTGGTACGTAATTTGATAAAAGAAATAAATTTTTTTCCATAGAATATAAATCTACTTCTAAAGTTGTGCTACTCTTATCGTAAACGAGATGATATCATTTGTTGCGCTCGAAATGAGAAAGAATATAATCTGTTATAAAATAATTACAAAATAATACGATCATTTGTGAGTTCAAATTTTATGGTTTTTGAATGTTTCTTCATTTACTTAAAAACTTTATCATAGAAATTTAATGAAATTATTTATTATTATATATTATTTTTGTTTATTCTGTTTTTTTATTATTATAATAAAAATCTACATTTATATCATCTATAATGAGAAGAATTATTATGAATACAATAATTATGGATTGTTTTTGATTCAATATTATAAAATCAGTATCATTAAAAATTATCAAATATAAAATTTCATTTTATTATCAGAAGTATGATATTAATGATAAAATTTTAGAAAATAATTTATGAGTACGTCACGATAATATTACTTATATGATAGTAAAATATATATATGATATTTTTTATAAATGAGAATAGTGAAATACTTTATAAAAGATTGAAATTATCAAAAAAATGTTTTAACAAAAGACATATGATACAATTTATTTTTTTTAAGTAAAGATTTTAAGAATTTCATTTTTTTAAAATGATAATGTTATATTAAATATTATATTAATTGATTTATCTGATAGCACCTTATAAAAAAATTAATTGCATTTTCAGATTGCTAGAAAAGTATTAGATTTAGGAGATATTTTGATTAAAATATTGCGTTAAAATTCGGAGATTGGGAAGATAATAATCGTGATTAGCTCTAATTCAATTAACTTTACAGACTTTATAGACATATATATGCACAGATTTCTCTTATTGGTGAATAGTTATTACATTTATTACTGTTTAATGTGTTTTATTTAATTAGTACAATAAAAGAAATATATGTATTGTAAAAATATATTGTATTTTTATATATTTATAGATTTTATACTTCAAATTCATTCTTTTATAGATCAAATTAATTTTTTCGCAAATTAAGAAAGAGAGAGAAATCGTAAATCAAAAAAAAAAATAGAAAAAGAACAGTATTTTTTTCTTTGTATACAGCATTTAAAATAAAATTGGGGAAATTCTATTTTTTATTAAATATTTTTATTAAATGGTTTTAATAATCTGGTTTTGGTTATGTTATCATTATTCAGTTATACATCTAATTTATCAGTTATACATTTAATTTACTTACAATTTTTACAATTTATAAGAAAAAGTAATTTCCTGTAAACATCTGATTTGAAGTAAATTTAATTTGCAAAAATGTGAATTTGATCTGTAAAATGAATGATGAATTTGAAATCCAAATCCTATTTGTAAAGTTTTTTTTGTTAGTTTTTATTAGTTTTTCTCTTTTTTTTTAATTTTTTTTTATTAGTTTTTCTCTTAGTTTTTGAATTCATAGCATGGAATCATAATTAAGTTGTAATATTTCCTAAACCAATAGTTTTTCGATATAAATAATATTTTTTTATAGGGATAATATCCAGATTAATTAATTAAATCCAAATTGTATTCGTATTTCATTCAAAAAAAGTGAAGTTGATCTTCTTTAAAAATCTTCTCTAGTATTTGATTTATAAAAAAATAAATTACATTATATAATATCTTTTAATCAAACAATTTTTGTTAAAATTATTTTAAATTTCTCTTATGAAATATTTTTCTCAATTAAAAAGAATATCCTATATTCATATATAGATAGTATGAAATAATTAAAACATATTATTTCAATCTTGAATTATGAATTATTCTTTAACTAAAAGAAATCCTCAATATTTATTAAATATTTTTTTTACAATTTTACAATAGATAAATGATTTTCAATTAAATTGGTATTAATATAAAAATAAGATAATTCATTTCTAACAGAAATTATACAAAATATAAAAATATTAAGGAAATAAATCATAAATTAATAAATAAATCATTAAATCTAATCATTAAATTCAAATTCAACAATTTAATTAAAAAATTAATGGTTATATATATAATTATATATATACGAGAGAATTATGATTGTAGAAAAACAATAAGAAACAAATTGGAATAACAATTATGCTCCTGTGTAATAATATCTTTATTATATAAATAGACTATATCTATTATGTATACATTATTATATAGTCTTTATTTTTTGAAAAATTTAATATAATTAAAGTATTCATTTATTCAGTATTTTTTTCAAGTATTTAGTTATTAGAAAATTGAATTTTAATTAAATTTTTTTTAAATTATTGAATTTATATAATAGTGTTTTTCATTGAACAGTATCACTTTAATTCACTTCGATTATCAAATTTCAATTATATATAAATTTCTAAATATTATAAATGATTAATTTTTATCTATTTAATATCTATAATTGCATTAATATAATATAATATATTGCATTAATATAATATAATATAATCCATAGATTTTAAATATTATTAATTTACTTTAATAATCTTTATTAGTTTCGTAAATTTTATATTCTAAAAACTTCAATAATATTTTTTTCAATATATAAAATATAAATATTTTAATAAAACATTTTCAAATAATTGATTGAAGAGATTAAAACATAAATATAAAAATTGATATAAAAATATCAGTTTAGCAAAAATTAGAATGCATATTTAAATTATAATTTAATAAATAAACTGAAATTTTTATATACTGGTTTTTATGTTTATGTTAAATTTCGAAAAAATCGATTCTTTAAAATTGTCTCATGAATATATTAATATTTTGCATTTATAATTATTTTTGGAAATTAATAATTTTTTTTTATATTTTAAATTTAATTTTTGAATTTATATAGTTGATCAATGTTTTTTAATGTTTTTCATTTAGATTGTAATAAATATCAGGATATATTAATTCTATATTTATTATATTAAATATTGTGATATATTTAAAAAATTTTTTTTTCTTTATAAATAATGAATCATTCTAACAATAATTTATAAATAATGTTTCATTGAATGAGGAACAAACACTGGAGAGATGTTTTAAACTTTCGGATCTGACTAATTAATTTCAGTAGCGGGATTTCATTTGTTAAGAAACATATAATCTACTATTTTCTCTAGTTTAAATAGACAAATTCTTATTATTTTTTAATTTTCAACGGAAATTTACCAATATAGAAAAAAATATTTCTAAGAATAATGTCTTAAGTGTAAAAGAAAGATTATTTAATTTTTTTTTAATTAAAAAATATATATATCAAATTATCATTAAATATCATTTAGTACTCATTTTCGCTAAAACTTATATTCGTTGAATTCTGAAAAAGATCTGTTATATTAATTTTATTAAATTATAGCTATTTGGTTTTCATTTTTTCCGAAAAAAAGCACATTCATTAAATTTTTATGATATCTTATTCATTTTTGCCAAAATTATATTTGCTGAATTCTAATAAAAAAAATTTTTTATACAATATGGTTCAATTAAGATCCTCTTTTTAAATTTTTACGGTGTAAAAAATATTTCTTATACATAATATAAATAATATTAAAGAACAAAAATTCGACAATAATATTTGTTTTCATTGATGTCATTATTATTTTATAATGTAATACTTTCTTGCATCAAATTATGTATTTTTTTTATTAGATCTTGTTAATTAGAAAATACGTATAATAACATGATTTTAAAATAATTTTGATTTTCAAAAATTGAAATTTTATGTACAATTTAAATTTATTAAGATCAAGATATGATTAAGATGTGATAATAGAGAGTCAATATATAAATATATACAAACATGTAATATTGACAATTCTTGATAACTTAATATTCTAATCATCTTCACTTTGTCAGTTTATGTGAAGTTTATGTGAAGTTCATAATGAATTACTCAATATAAGAAAAAGTTGTTATAGTGTTAATTTATAGTAAAAGTAGTAAGTGTTCAATTTATACAATAATAATATGTATAAATATGATCAATAATTTTCGTGAAATTGATAATGTGAAAAATTGAATGAAAAGCCGAAAGAAATAGAAGAAATATTTTAAATAAAGTTAATGAAAATCCATATGTAAATCTAAAATAATTTAAACTTGAAAAAAGTATTTTCAAAACAAACATAATTAAAACAATGAAAGATTTTACTCCTAGCATTTTTTTAAGATTTGCATAGATTTTTATAAATCCATTTTTTTCATTGGATTTGCAATAATACGAAAATGAAGAATCATTTTTTAAAAAAATTCTATTTACTGACGAAATCATGAATTTAAAATTAATTAAGATAAACAAAGAATAGATAAAGTGCGTAAATGTTTAATATGGCATTTTGAATAATCAAATAATTGATTTATATTTCATAAACATTATTTTAAACAGAGAAAAATATTCAACATTTTTATAAAATAAGCTATAAATATTTATATATATGATGTATATTAAATATTTGTTATGAATTCAGTATGACAATTGTTTGATTTTAATTCATTATTTAATTTATTAAATTTCAATTATTCATTCTTTAAATCCCTCAAAAATATATATTCAAATAATCATTATTAATTCATTAATTAATTGGCAAATTTTAAAAAAATATTTTTTTCATATTCAATTTATTCTTAATTAATAATAATAATATATAATATAATTAATATAAAATAATAATATATATATTAATATAATATATAATATATATTATATTAATAATAATATTCTATATTATTAAATTATTCCTCAAAAAAGATACATTGAACAAATAATAATTATTATTTCATTTTTTTTAATTCATCTGAAAAATTATATTTATTAAAAAAAAATTAAAAATTACAATTTTGATTTTTTTATCCAATTCATTAAGAAAATTGAATAAAAATTGAGTAAATCAAAAGAATATACGAAGATCTCATAAAGAAATAATATAATAAAATTAATTGTATGTCGCTGGTCAGTGGAAATAATCGTTCCTGCAATTCATTTTTCGTGCGATTACTCACGAATACGCATGTACATGATAGGCTTGCTAATAAACCATCGAATTTCAGGGAATACATGAAAGATAGTGAACGAATCGTTTATACTTATTGCTATCCCTCATTCGAAATAACACATTGAATAGTTTTGCTGTACACTTTCCTTTTTTAGTCTTTTCATACATTCGAAGGAAAAAACTTTTCAAATATGGTAGTTAAGTTGTTTTATTTCTTTTCTCCATAAATAAAAAAAATGAAAAAATGTTTGTACGATAAAGTTTAAAAAATTGATATTTATTTAAGGGATTTTTCTTTTTTTAAAAAATTTTTTTAGATCTTTAAATTTCATTCAATTTTAAATTTGTATGTTTAAGTTGTTTAAAAATTATTTTTAAAATATTGAAATAATTTTAATTTTAATTATTGAAGCATTTCATTAATGATATTAATGATTTTTGTTCATCTTTATATCTCTTTAAGATTTTCAGTTTTTATCTCATGAGATTTATATTTCTTTCAATTTTCTATTAATTCTATAATTATTATTGTTATTAAATTATGAAACTGCTTATATATGATTGCTTTATAAAAAATTTCATTTACAATCTTTGATATATTTTGAAAATCATAGAAGAGAAATATAATAAATAAAATTATATAATAATAAAATTCGTTTAATTTTAATTCCAATGTGATGAAAAGGAATATTTATAAAATATTATCAAAAGAGATATAAGCTTTTAAAAATAAGTGATACATATTTATAACGAATTATAAAAAATCAAAATTTATGTTAAAATTAATGATAAATAATATTTTTGAAATTTATGAAAGGATGATAAAATCCTTTTTAATTCTAAAAATTTTAAGTAAAAACAAACTTCAAATTATTAAATTTTTAAACCCATAAAAAAAATTAATTTATTATATTTTTTCCTCTTGTTTTTATTTTTATATTTATTAAAACTAAAACATGAAAAGAAATGCAATAATGAATATATAGTTTATTGGATTATGTATTCCTTTTTCGAGTTTCAATGAACATAATACGCAATTTGATATTTTATAATGGAATTATATTGCAATATGATATATATCGCGATATTTTACGAATTAAACATTAAATCATGTTGCAAACAAAACATAGTATAATATTTTATAAATTAAGTATTCACATTATAAAATATATTAAAAAACATTGAATATATTTTTATTTATTTATCTATTTTATCTATTTTAAAATAGATTGTAAAATTAAAAAATATAATATTTTTTTTTATTATACATTTATTATTTTATTAGATTTTTAAATTTCATTCATTATTATTTAATTATTTTATTACATTTTTAATAATTTAATTAATGTTAAAAGAGAACTATGTTTGCAGAAAATTAATTATTATTAAGTACTTGAATTATATTTATTATAGAATTTCTAATTCAAAAACTTTGATTTGATTTATTTTTTTGATTGCAGAGGCACTATTTTGAAAGAATATGCGAAATATTGGTCCAATTTGGTTGCTACAACGAAGAATTGAGTTCCCATATTCGCATTCATTACATACATACATAACAACAACAATTTTGGTTTCAAGAAAGTATGTATCGTGATTCACGAATGGATGAAAGGAAGTTGCAACGCGTCGATGAAAACTCTCGAGAATATCGCAAAATGAAAACGTATATATACTTTGTATTATCTTACATATTGATTTATTTTTTTATAAGAAGATTTTTATAAGACGATTTTAAATACACAAAAGTTACAACTTGATATATATGTATATATAATTTTTCTTTTTTTCATATGACATTCAACATTCGTTTTTCATGAAATATTAATGATGCTGTTTCTGGTCATAGCAGTGAGTTTTTTTTTTACTTAATCTATAGAAGCTACTTTCTAATTTTATTTGTAAACCGGTCACATTTTATAAATTGTGTTATTAAACAAAGTCCTTGATTTGTTAGAAACAGTTGCATAATTTAAATTAAAAATTCTACTTTTTATGTATGAATCAAAACTTATTGAAAAATGTTTTATTTTAATATTCGAAGAAATATTTTTATTATATTTGAAAAAAGATTTGCTTAAAAATCTTTATAAACTTTTCTTATTGTTGATAGAATAACTTCAATGTTATATATTTCGGCAAAATAAAAAATCTTATGATAATAAATCAAATTTGATTTTAGAAAATTTTATTGTAGAAAAAAAATAATATTATTATTAAATATAATAATTATATATAATATAATTAAATTATTATATATAATATATGATATAATATTTGGTAAAAATATTTAAAAAAAATTATTTTTTTTTTAAATACTTTCATAAATATAACAAAAATTAATATTTTTTATTTATTTGAATTTTAAATTTTATATTTTTAAATATTATAGATAATTTTTATAACTAGATTTAGATTCAATACATGAAAATAGAAGAAATTTTTCCATTCTCGAATAATAATAAAACTTTGATTTGATTTATTACTACTTACCTGTGTTATTATTTTCTCCCAATTATTTTCTACATAATGATTTAAATTTGTAAATTAAAATATAATTACGACCGTCTTTTATATTATTAAGTACGAGATATTTTACATGTAAATGCATGTAAAAATTTTAAGATATTATATTGCACGGTATGCTATTATTTTATCGTAGAAATGTATTGATTAGTTTATCGTAGAACACGTAATATAATTAATTATAACTTTCCATAGTCAAACTAGATCATTATATCCAAGTAATTTTTTTTATTATAGTGATTTTTAAAAGTTTTTATTTTTTCTGGATTTTTTAAAATATTCTGAAAAAATTTGGAATATCTTATGAATGTCTTTAACTCAAATTATTTGGAACTTTTTTCAGGAATCATAAAAAATTTAATATAATATAATATAATATAATATAATTTTAATATATTATATTAAAATAATAATAATATAATTTTAACAAAATTTAAAATTTAATATTGATTTATTTAATGTAATATAAATATATAATATAAATCAATGTTAGATAATAATTTCATTCATCAAATCCTTAAACTTTTCAAGATAACAAAAAACTCAGTTTAAATTTTAATAAATGATCTTATAATAAAGATATTACGTACATGATTTTTCATTGTTGCAAAAATATATAGTATAAGGTTCATCGAAATTACCATCTTCCTTTAACGAGTTTTAAAATTCATCACAGGAGTAAAGAAAAATATCATTAGAATTCCTTGATACATTATTTCTTGATCTCTTGCAACAGCTCATTCATCAAGCAAAGCTTCTAGATTTTTAAATCTTTAAGTTATCCTAACAAATGATTACGTTATGCGAGGAACTTTAGAAAAGTGATTTGCAATAAATTCACTTTTCCAAGGCTTGATAGCAAATTTATGCAACATTCTTTCCTAGAGGAATTCACTTAACATAATCTATTTTAACATCTAATGGAAAAAGATTTTGTTTATTCGCGAGGAAACATTAGAAATGATTAAAAATTTTAATTAATATTCCAATGATAATAGCAATATTGAATTTAGATAAATATAATATTATATATATATAATTATATATATATAATTAGGTATATATTTTTATTAAACAAAAAATCTTATCCAATTTATGAATAAAATGAAATGAAAAGAAAATGAAAGTAATATTAAAATGTTAATAATATATTTGTCTTTAATTAAGTATATTAATATATTTTTTTCAAGTTTTAATATTAAAATTATAATAATTGATATACAATATTCATGTAAAATCTTACAACTTAGAATTACAGTTTTGATTGAAATAAAATTATATGCAAATTTTATAATTTTAAAATGGTTTTATACATATATGATTATTGTTAATTACCGAAGTTATTAAATTTTAATTAATAATAATTAGCAATACAAATGTATTTATATACAATAATTAGATTATTACTTTGAAATATTTGACTATTTATTATTTATAATTTTAATCATTAATTATTCTAACATGATTATTCTTATTAATTATTAATTATTCTTTAAATTCTAAAAATCTTTTAGAGTTTCTAAGTAAAAATCTTTAGTTATTTCAATTTCATTATAATTTTGAAAGAAAAATTATACAAAATTATATAAAATGAAAAAAAATTATACAAAATTTAATTCAGATAAGTTTTCTTTTTGTTTAAATTTTATTATAAAAAAAAAAATATAAATTAATCTTATATGAACATATATCTGATCTAATTAGTAACGAATGATTAATAATAAATTTCAATTTCTACTAAATTTATTTAAATTTTAATTTTTTTTTTAAATATTTTACTAGATTTTTATGAGGAAATTTCTCATATAAAAATTATTTGTCAAAATGAATAATGGAAATTCAATGCACAGAAAATACGATAAATTGTCATTTACAAAACTTTTTATATCTGTCAAAAGTTGAATAGAGAAAAATCCTATAAATTCTCGAATAGATGTGAACGTAGATGGCAACTAACGCGTCACGTTTAATGTATCGGAAGGGAATTCTCGTTCTGATGTTTAAGGAGCCGCGATTACCGGCCACATGCTGAGACACGTAAACTGATACAGAAACAGAAACGATTGCCACACGTATCCAAAGAGGGTTTTGTCGTTTTCTTCGCCGGATGCCGTTAATGGAACCAAGCACGCCTTAGCAAAAGGATCGTGAGATATGTAGTTACGTAAGTTAGTTGCTTGGTAAAAGTGGGTCGTCTTTGTAAGGGAGGCTTGATAACTTTCAAACGGATCTCTCAATAGACTTCATGATTTTAAATAGTTTTGGATTCGAATCGATTTTGAACTATTGGATAATATAATGGAGAACTATTTGATGGATTTAAATGAAATTAATTTTCAAGAAACAAATGCAAAATTTATTTTATAATTGATATTGAGTTATATTTTTCAAAATTTTGAATTATCGATTTTTTTTGTAATTGAATATGGGAATAATTTTAAAATATTTAATTTTTGGTAGGATAAGATTTATTTTTGTTATTGATATTGAGTTGTATTTGAAAAATTTAAAATTTATATAATGAATATAATGATAATAATATAATGATAATTTCTTTAATTATTATAGTTTTTTCTCTTAGTTATTGTAGTTTTTTGATAGTATAGAAATTGTTTTATGAAATTTTTAGCAGTATTCCTTAATTTTTTTGAGTTAATTTTTATGATGACATTATAATTGTTAAAATGAAAATTTTTAACTTTTAAAAATTAATAATAAAAATTAAAAATTAATTAATAAAATATTTTGATACTACACTTGATATAATTATAACTTATTATTTATTTAAGAATGAAAAGATATAGAAATTAAATATGAAAATATTTATAATCTAAATATATTATCTATAATCTTAAAATATATTTTAAGCAATAAAAATTTCTTATTAATTAATTTGTTATTGATCACATATCTCAATGTTACTTAAATATATTAAAAATATTAAATATTTTTACCTCTGTATATATATATATATATATGCGTACATTCGTATTCAATGCGTACATGCGTATTCAAAGAATTTTCAAAATTCATTTTTTTGAAAACGAAGCCTTAAATGAAAAATCGTTTCAATATTTTTAATTTATTTTTTGATAAAGAATTCATTTATATTATATTATATTCATTATATTATGTGATTCAATATGTATATTGAGAATTATTTAAAAATATATATTTTTACAAAAATAAGACATTGCCTAAAAAATATCATATTTCATATAAATCATGTAATAGAAATGATATAAAAAATGATAAGAAAAAATTTAAAAAAAAGTCAATATTTATATTTCAAAAGTCAAACTTTAAAAATTATTTTAATTACTTAATACAATACTAAAATAATATTTATTATTAAATATTTACAATAATATATTATTACAATAATATATTAACAATAATATATTTATAATAATATTTATTATTAAAAAAATTACATTTTTTGTAAATTCCCATGATTAATATAAAATTAATTATATATTATATATATAGTATTTAATACAATCTATGATTTCAAATATAAAATCTCAATGTTGTTAATATTCGTTCATGATTGAAAATAACTATAATCCATTATTTATGGACTGTTTTAAAGATTATTTCATACATATTTTTAGTTTAAGTTCAATCAGCTGCATCCAACCTCTATTAATTTTTGTATAAACTTTGACAGAAACAAGTTAAATTATGCAGTTTCCATAAAAATTGAGATTTGTTATTTGATGTTATAAAATTGAAGGACTCTACAGAATATCCTTCATATCGATAAAATCATTTGAACCGCAATATTTTTATCGATAACTTTGATAACTGACAAGTTTGATCGCTATATTTTGCAAACTTTTCCATAGGGAGTAATGATTGATACGAATCGAGAACCAATGACAAAAAGAAAAAAGTGAGAATGATAAAAAAATGTCGATGAAAATTCAAAAGTTCAAATCGAACTCAAAGAGATTAAGAAACCTTTTATTATATTGAACAACTGACAAACGTGTGAAAGAACGTCGATTCTGAGCGATATGTATATTAGAAAGGTACCTTGAACTATAGAAATGGAGATTGAACAATAGTAGATACGTGACATGAATGTGTGTTACATGCATGTGTGAAAGATTGAGCCCTGCAGACAAAAGAGTATAAATTCGTCTCTCATTTGGAGTTTTAGCTTAAAGTATAGGCTCAACATCAAGGAATATTTTATTTCGGAAGATCAAAAAAATCAATTTTTCAATTTTTACTATTCAACTGTATTTTATTTGAAAATTTGAATATGATACTTTATGATAAAAGTAATTCATATAATAAAAAAAATCTATAGTAATTCTTCGCATTCTGCATAATTTCTAATAAATTCTTAACAGAAAATTTCAATTTTAAAAATGAAGTATCACTATTATTAATATAAAAGAATAAAATATTATATTAAAAATAAAAATAAAAATAAAATATATTTATATTTGTATAGAATTTTTACTAAAATTAGATTTTTGTTTATACAATTCGAAAAATTCTTCTTAAACTTTATTTGAAAAAGATGTATAAAATAAAAAATATATTTTTAATATCATGTATATTTTTATAATATTATTATATACATGATATTACAATATCTATAATTATCATATGTGTAATTTAGTTTAATTTAAAAAGAATTTGTTTAATATCTTACTTTTTAAAAAACTCAAAAATAAATTCATAATCATTTCATTTTTTTTAAATGTAATATTCTAATTAAATTAAAGAATTTATGTTATATCTATTGATCACAAAATTAAATTAAAAATATTTTTTAATTTATTTTTTTAATTTATTTTTTATTTTTTTTCATAGAAAAAAAAAGGTAGATGAACGATATCAAAAATTATGATCGCAAATATTTCCTATCAATGAATGATTTATATAATAAAAAGTAGAAAAAAAAATTTTTTTATTGTTCTATTGAGACAACGTCGTCATATAACGCAACTTTTCCGTTTACAATCTATATTTATGGTCAGGTCCGCGTATTTCGGTTTGCCGGTAATCCATGACGGCATCTCGGATAGGTTAGGTTTTCGGCACGTTTTCATAGCGTATACAACACAACCTCAGCGCCTCGACGCCCCTAGTCGAAGACGTGTTCTTCGTCTAGAATGCATATTTACGTTGCGCTGCACGAAAGCAACACATCGATGAACGTTTTACTCGTTGTTTCACGAGGAATGACTCAGGGGTTCTGCGCCCCTGCGACGATTGCGACTTGGGATCAGGGGTATGAGGGGTGCGAAAAGCGTGCTAGTTCTCGCATACATTGCGCAGGACGTCGGCGCCCTAGCCTACGACCACCCCCTGAGCGATTCGGTCGTTTGCTAGCTCCATATCGCGAAAGTCCGCGTGGAGAGAAGACGGATGAATCGCGTCGTTGTTTCGTTCCATCAAAAACATTCGCGGAACTGTTTTTCTTATTCTCTGATTTATTCTTAACGGTGAAAGGAAGTTTTTCTTTGACAGGATCGATCGTTATATCGAAGATATATATCTTATATAATAAGGAAATAAGAAGGAAGAAGTTGAAGAGAGTAGAATTAAGAAGCAGTGTACCTTTATTCCCATAAACCCGTAGTTCAAACGGTGAGGAGGAGTGGTGCTGGTGATAGTGGTGGTGGTTGCGGTAAAACGTGTCCACGAACTCTTGCCCTCCTCCTCCTTCTTGATTCGCTCCCCTAGGAGCCGGTACAACAGGACATTAACGACGAGGGTGAATATAAGGAACGAGGGTCGTCTTTTAGATTCGTCAATACTCGAACAAGATTTCTCATTCTCCTCGGTATTTTTAATATTTCTTTTCTAGTGAAATTGTGCCCGTAGTGAAACGTGTGGAGATATGCGCGTGCTATCGATCACGCGACCTGATTGCGCGGATATGTGATACCGGAAGTAGGTACGGCAGGCTTGACCTGCGTGCAGGTGCTCTACAGTGCGTACCACGTATGCGTACATACATAGGGGTGAGCAGCGACAGAGTAGAGAAAGGTGCGCGAGAAAAGGCCGCGTGTCAGGGCCAGTCGTGAAGATGCACGCCACCGACGCCGTCGACGTGACGGCGTCCCTGCCGTCATCCACGTCCTCCGTGGCCGTTTCGAGGAACTTCGGACATGAAATCACGCTCATCCTCGTTCTGCTCGTATCCTGCTGGATCGTGCAGGATCGGTTAGTGCTTGGGATGTCCGAACCACCGGAGTTAACCACGACGGAAGGTAAATTTTATTCAGTTTTCTTTTTGAACATGATTTAGAAAAATGAATTTTAGTTTTCAAGTGTAGAAAAAGAGACTAAATATTAAAAATTTTGTATGGAATATGATTTGTTCACAATTAAGAATATATTTTAATCTTTTTTCTCTTCGTTTGAGATTTTTTTCTTTCGTGAATTGATTAAGAAGATGAATTTTAACTTGAAAAAAATCAGATTATATATTTTATAAGGAATCTTGTGATTTGTTGTTTTTGTTGTTTTTGTTGAGAAATTTATTTATAATATATATTAAATTNTATATATGTATATGTATATATTTTCGTTTTTTTGAAATGCATAAAGTTTTTGGAGGATTATAAGAAACTTTATGATGAAATCATTATCATAGCTTTTTTTAATTTTTTTTTCGTTAAAATTTTGAAATAAAATCGAGAAAAAACAAAAATTTAAAAAAAAAATTTAGAATTAATTATAGATTAATTCATTATTTTATAAAAATTAATTATATATAAATTATAATTTAGTATGTTATACAAATCGTAAGAAAATATTTTACTATATTTTAATAAATATTTATATAATATTTATATTTATATTTTTTATTATTATATTAATATTTACATTATATTTTAATAAATATTTAACTATCTTTTAATTACATAGTATATTTGACAATACGAAAATATCGAATTATTTACATACAAGAATTATTTACATTTATATACAAGAATCCAATTATTTAACAATTTTTTATAATACAATAATTAATTAACTTTTCTCTAATTTTTAAGATAAAAATAATAAATAATCTCTAATTTTATATTTTTTCAGAAATATGAGAATTTTATGGAGAGATTTCATGAAAGAGAAATCGAATTAAAAATTAAAAATCATTTTTATAAAAGAAGAATTCTAATTCGAACGTCCATTTTAATGATTTCTTACACAAATATATAAGTTTCTATCGATAACGTACATATTTAATAATTTTTTAAATATACATTTCAAATATAATTAATTATAATATTTTCTTAAATATAAATAAATCGATCGAAATCTTTTTTTTTTTTTGTCCAAAATAAAGAAAAAAAATTTATCGAAAGTTGCTGTAACCGACAGGTTAAATTGATCGAATCGACCATATCACTGATTACTTTTCTTCCACATCTTATATCATCGCTTTTTACTACCGAATCGATATCCAAGCAAATATTATTCCAGCATTGACAGGAAACTACATGTGGATCGATGTTAAGATCTCTCCGTGTTTTAAGCCTTCTTGTCAGAGCAACGAAACACGTATGCACATCGGATATACAATAAGCTTTTCGCACGATCGAACACAAGTTATTTATCTACAACTGACCTATATATGTATATTTTACGAGTTTTCAAACTATATTGTCAACTTCTCGATAATCTTTAATGCGTTTTTACGAAATCCGAATAATTATGCTCTTAAAACAGTACCAGTTCAAAAATGTATGTATCGAAAAAATATAGCACTTGAATGACAAATATTTGAAAGAGCAATTTTCACAAGTTTCATTCAAAAATTATTTCATCAAGAATATATATATTCTTTGTATGTGTGTGTGTGTGTGTGTGTGTGTGTGTGTGTGTGTGTGTGCGCGCGCGCGCGCGCGCGTGTGTATACATTCACATTTTAATTAATATGAAAGAAATGAAATCCAAATAGAAATTTATTTTACTTAATTTTAAACATTTTATGTCATTTTTTGTCATACTATATACATATATTTCATATATATATGTATTTCTGCACATTTAAATTTCTCATATATATATTTACATTCGTCTATGACATAAATTTTAACAAAATACATTCACAAAATAGAGAATGAGTAAAATTATAACTTTATTTTATTATTTAATTTATCTTAATTTATTATTAAAATATATTATTCAATATATTATTTTGCATTGCTCAGATTGTTTTGTATTATTTGGATTGTTTAAAGCATTTTATATCTATTTGTTGTATAAAAAATAAATATATATAATAAATAATATTTAAATATCAAATTAGAGATTACAGATAATAATAAGAAAATAATGAAAGATATCGAAATATAATGTAATTAACATATAATATTTATGATAATTTTAAAATCTCTACTTTGAAATTTCAAATTTTTTACTCTTTATGTTTCAAATCATTGTGATATTATTTTTTCTTTCTATATATATTCTTATTAAATTCTTATCAAATATTTTACTGCAATCGAAATAACAGAATTATAATATAAATTGAATTTTTTTACTTATTTTTTTTTATTTTTCAAGTTTGGAATCGTTATATATGTTTTAATTCTCTCTTTTTATTTGCATTATTAAATGTTTTGATATTTAAAAAAACAATTATTTGAAATTATAATATCGAATATTATATAAATAATATAATAAATCGAATTTTTTCATTTATCTTTCTATTTTCTTTAAATTCTTGAAATTGATATATCTCCCTTCTTGAACGAATCTAATGTTAGATTCGAAAGTTCAATCATTAGTTCAAGAGACTCAGTTTATTTCCTTTCTTCCACTTTGTGCTCTCATTTGCGTCTTTATTTCCGAATAAGCTCAAGTTTCCTCTTTCCAATCGTTAAATCCAAGCAAATTGCATCGGTAATATCATTCTTTGAATTTCTTTAAGATCCGTCAATCTCACGTTAATCTCTTAATTTTTAGCCGGAAATTTATTTTCCGATTGTCATTATCTCTCTAAATTTGTAACCTATCCGTATTCTTATTTTTTCGGAAAAACATTTCGGCATATCATTCATTTCATCGTAATTTATAGATTCTTTTTTATTCTATTTTTTTATTATCAAGAGTAATGAATCAGTTTAATTTATTTCTTTTGAAACAACAATTTGAAAAATTATATTGGATTATCTCATAATTAAAGATAAAAAGTAAATAATCGTAGGTAAAAATAACTATTTTATAATTTTGGTTTTGTGTTTTTTTATAATATACATTATATTGTAATCTACATTTTTTATATCTTTTTTTTATATTTGTTAAAATATTTATATTTATTATTCTTTGAATCCATATATATTTCGTTAAATTTTTTTTATTTTTCTTTTTTTGTCCATAAATATTGATCTGGATGTGCAATATTTGTATGTTAATATCAATAACGAATATTTTGAATCATCATTTATTAAAAATATTTATAATATATTATGTTTTATTATATATTAATGTTATTACAATTTATTACAAATTATTACACAATATTATAAAATATTTCATTTTTATTTTTATATGTTGTATAATTATGATACAATAATTATTGTCTTAAATAATAATGAATAATTAATTATGCAAATTATTTAAATATGTACATAAACAAAATTTGTTTATATCAAAAGAATTTCTGAGAACATTATAAGATTAACTATTTTATTCATATGAAATTTATAGATATCTACTTTTATTATATTTATACTATAGGCATCAAAAAAAAAAATAATTGTTTTACATTTAAATTTTTATTTAAATTGAACATTTTAGAATATTGGGACAAGATAAAAGAAATATCCACTTTTATTATTAGGAAAAGAAAGAATATTCAATCATTTTATTTATTCTCAATTCTTAGATATTTTGTTTTTCGCTTATCTATTTATTATGCATAAAGCTTGTGCAAAGTAAACTTATTAGAAATAAAGAAATTAAAAGGAATTAAAAAAAATATAACTTATTTTTAATTAACATATTAATATAATAATAATATGAAAATTTTATAATTTTTTATCAATTCTATCAAAATAATACAATAATAAATTAAATTATGTTACATTAAAAAAATTTTCAGATATTTATGTTTTAATAGTTCCAAATAAGAAAGAAAGCTCAAATAAAAATAAAGATTTCCATAATGTACGTTATTGCAAATGTGATCACAGATGTAATAATGACAAAGATATCATATTTTTCCGAAAACTGTTACAAATTTCACAATTTGTTCTCCCTAACTGTTCAATTTGATACACTGTTCCTGACACTAAGACAGTTATATCGATTCTTAAACGAAGAGCACTTAATTATGCTTATTGCATCCAATTTCTTAATTCTTTTCTTTAGTCTTTTATATCTGCATGTAATATTGATGTTCATTTCAAAAGCGTGTCAATTCAGTCCCGATTCATATTTAACTTTTCTCTCTTTCTTTTTTTTATAATAATTAATAATATATATTTTTTTATATTCAAACTGATTTCAAAATATATTTTTTAAAAATAAATAACAAGATTTTTTTATTAAGATATTCAATTTTTATAAAAATTTTACATTATCTTTTAAGCTATATTTATATCAAGAATCTTTCAAATCAAATTGCTTCGGTTTTTATTTTATTTGATTGAAATTTAGTTTAAGTGATTTTAAACGATTTAAAAGACTTGCTTTACAAATTAAAAGTTCTTTAATAAAAATAATTTATAAGTTGATAATAATAATTTTAAAATAATAATATAAACATATACATATACATATATATAAATATCAATTTCACAATTTTTAAAAGATAAAATGAATATTTTATGTTAATTTTTAATACTTCAATCCAAATACTTGATACTCATTATAACTTCAGATATTCATTATATGAGTATTTAAATAAGTAATCGAATTTTCTTTTGTGATATCTTAAATATAAAGCTTTTCTTATATTTCTTTTTTTTTCTTCTCATTGAATTCAAATTGAATTAAAGAAACCAAATTGAAATAAAATTATTAATAGCGGAATTTCGATTAACTGCTTTTTATACTTGGTTTTAAATTAATTAAATGTTCAAATATTTATTTTAATTTACTCGACTATCTAGATGTATTAGGATACTTACTTTCAATTCGTGTATCCATAATCTTAAATATTAGTAAGAGTTCTAAACGTCTATTAATAAAATATTTTTTAGAAAAGATTGAGATGTTGAATAGAATTAGTATTTTTATCCATGAAGAAACATATACATATTTGATTTTACAATTTTGAAAAAAATTGAAATTATGTATTCGTATATAAGATATATTGGTTGAGAAATATCGTGTTCGAGAGAAAATTTTAATAAAAATATTCTCAACAAAGATAACGAAGAGACGAATAGAATAAATTGCGCCTCGTTGACTTTCCTCCGTATCGATTTCGTGGAAAACCGTTTCACATAGAGAAACAGGCTTCTTTGATTATTCTGCAATGCGCAATAGCGCGATATAAATTCGTTTCTCTTTTTTCTTTTCTCTTTTTCTTCTTTTATGAAAAGATCAACAATTTAACATCAGTTTTCAAGGTATGAGATCCCCCGATCGATTCAATAGCATCGTTCGTCGAAATGTATTTCCAATCAAAATATAGTTCTGTATGTATCTGGCTCTATTGTGCCAATAGTAGTTGCCATTACATCGACACATGGTTTTGCGGAGTTCGGTTTGTACATTTGCAAATTGTACAAGGATAGGATTGCAGTCTACATTGCAGTAAAATGTTCGGTTCTACAAGTTCTTCGTGCTCGTCCCACATTATTAAATCATATTGATTAAATTCGTTTAATTTCGATTTAATTTACTTTGAACGGAAAGGCTAAATCGTTTCTAATCGTTTTTCGATTGAGAAAAAAACATGATTGTTATAAATTATTATTAAACTGTGAATATTTATACAAATTTGAATATAAAAAAATCTATGAAATACACATAATATAAAAGAAAGCACAAAATATTAAAATTGGTATTATGACATTCATAAAAATTTTTATTTTATATAAATATATCGTCTATATTTTATGACATTATGTATATTTAATTATATATATTATATGTCAAGAATACATATTATATTTATGTTAGATTCTCTAAAAAATTAAAAAATTAAAATTTTCAAATTAGAAAGAAACAGAAGTTTTTAAGAAATGCATTTATATAGAATTAGTATTTTATATTTTTTTTATATTAATATGGTGATTTAATTGTGATTTCTAATTTGAAAAAATTATAAAAATAAATTGAATAAAGATTATATTATTTATTTATAAAAAATTATTAAAATTGATTTGAATATAAATATACTTTATATTTGTATGTAATATATTTGTATATAATATATTTGTAATATAGAAAAAAAAATATATTTTTTCCTTTTCTTTTGTGAAAAATAGAGAATGAAATTTAATTTTTTAAATAAAAGTAAAATTATATTTTTGTAAATTATGTTTTGTTATAAATTTTGTTATAAATTAAAAAGTATAATATGAAAATATGAGTAATAAAGATAATAAAAAAAAATTAGAATTTAAGATTATATTGGATCATTTGAAATTTTCATATTTTTGATAATTATTATATTCTATATTTCATAAAAAAGAGAATAATTGAAAAAAATAAAAGCATTGAACATTAAATTCTACAATTAAAAAAAGAAATTAGTTGATTGATTAATTGATTGATTAATACAGAAGATATTTTTTATTTTTATGAATGAAAAATATTTTTTATCAAAGAGCAAATAAAAATTATTGAGCTAACCATTACTTTTATTTATTAGATATTGCACTACTATCACATTTTAGTCTTGAAACTTCATAAAACTTTTATGAAAAAAGATTAATATTTTATAACCTTAAAAACTAAAAACTATTTTAAACAGTTCATTTTGTAAAAAAGTTTTTTTCAAATTAGAAATCATGAAATTAAAATATTAAAATATAAAATAGCAATAAAAAAATAGAATAGAGTAGTAAATAATAATAAAATATAAAGTTCCATATAAAAATGTTTAATGTTTCTTTTTAAATTAAAAAATATTTCAAATAACAAAATAATAATCTGCGTTATTTATATTATCTTTCCTTATCTTCCTATTTACATAAAAAAAACTTAGTTTTTATCTTTTATCTTTCTAATATCCAGTCAAATACGATTGGTATCAATATTCGATTCAAGAACAATTTTAAAATGAAATTCGATTATTGGCCAGGTGATCTCGCGAATATAGTCACAGGAGGATGTCTCTTCCATATAATAATCTTGTTCTTAAGAGTGGCTTCGTGCCAAGTGAGGCCTAAACAAATCCTAAGCAAGTTCACATTGAGCTTGCTTGGTTCAAATATCGATGCATGGGAGCATCAGGTTGTGAATAAATATTCGACGTCAGCCTTTATGAAGCATTCCGAAAGACTTGTGTCATGCGAACTATTTAAAAACTGGAATTTTATCAAACGGCAAAAAATCTCATCAACGCTAAATACGTAATCATACGATCGGTGTCCTACATAATTTAATTAGATGAAAATATTTCTCTTATTATTTATATTCTTTTTTAAAATCATAATAAAAGAAAAATTCATCTCTATAATTATTATATTAAGATATTATATTATATTATATTAAGATAATTTAGAGAAAAAATATTTTCATTATTATAATTTCAAATAGATGCTTTGAGATAGATACTATCGTTTATATTTTGAAGCTAATGAAACATGTTCGTAAAATATTAACATGAATATCAAAAAACATAGAAATCAAGATATCATCATATCATCATATATTCGTCCTCATATTTTTGTTAAAATATTTCTTGTTTTATTTATTAAAAATAATTATTTGTTAATACTTATTTATTAGAATTAATTTTTTTTATTATTATTTTTATATATTTTATAAAGTAATGAAGTTTTAAAATATATTTTATTATATATTTTTAACATCTTTAAAATATTTTTTATACATTTGTACAAATTATTTCAAATATTAAACAATTATAATTAATAAAAATTTCAATTTTAATTAATATAATTAACAAAAATTTCAAATATTAAACAAAAGAAACAATCTATAAGTTATTATATGCTAAAAAAGTATAAAGAATAAGTTATTATGCAGTAATTACTATGCTCACTTTTTGAATACAATGACCTAGATATGTAGAAAATATCAATATTGAATTCTAGATATTGGATGTACTGAATATTATGTTTTATGTTCTTTATTATATTTTTATTTTCTATTTTTATAAATAAATTTTATAAATAAAATTTACCTATTTACAAGTAAAGTATTAAACATTAATGAAAAAATTTATTAAAAGAAATAAAAATTTCATTTATATTTTGTGTCTATAATTTGTAAATTAATCAATCATAATTTATGTTAGTTAGCTAGAGATTTATTAAATGATGCATCAACGAAAATTCAAAGTTATTTAAATATTAAAAACAGAATAAAAAAATTTAAAATTTTTTTTAGAATTGGATTTATATAATATAAAATAAAAATATTTAAGAAATTACATTTAAGAAATTATTTAAATGATCACATTTCTGTAATCTAAAAGATTAGATATCTGTATATATTTTATATTGTGAAATATAGAATATTTTTTGTTTATACAATGTTTCTTAAATTTTTTGATAACTATTATCACTAAATTATATCATATAAATTAAAATATTACTTTTTTAGTATTTTAAGACAGGTATTTTAAATATAAAATATTTTTAATTTGCTACATCAATATATAAAAATAAAAAAGGAGCATAATAATCAATCCTTATATGATAATTTGTATTTTTATTCTATTTTTATTCTATATTATATTATTTATTGATTATTGTAATATTTTATATATTAGGAAGAAACTTAATTAAAATTATTTATAAGTATAAATATAAATAATTAAATTAAACAAATTGAATAGATTAGCTAGTTAAATGCACATCCAAATTCAATTTTTTATTATATAAAATTTAGAGTTTTTATTGATACATTTCATCATGTGACAAATCGGAATTTTTCAAATTTAAATTATGTTTTTCATATTTAAATTATGTAAAAATATAATTTCAAAAAATTTTATTGATATATTTTCAAATATGTATTTTTAAATTATATCATAAAAAAGTTATTTGAGTTTTATATTTTCAATAATTTCATGATTAGTATTCAGTAACAAAAATAAAATCTATTCAGATAATGAATAATGCCGTTTATATTTCTATAGTATTAATCATATAAAACTTCAACCTATCTTATTTTTTTATTTTTTGTACTAAATCTTAAAAAAAAAAAGATATCCTTTAATTTCAACTTTTTAATTATACATTTGCTGTAATGACATAAAAAATTGCAATTTCAAAGAAAATAATTTCGAATCGCTGCAAGAACTTATAAGAATGAAAATTGAAATTCACAATTTAAAAACTCAGAATTCTACGAATAAAAATAAAAAAAACAATAAAAAGTTTTTTTATATTAATGATTTGAAAACTGTAAATTTTATGTTAAATATAAAATATACATCAAGAATGTGAAATAATATAAAAAACAGATTTTAAATCATTGTAGGTAAATAAAAGATTTACCATTTTTTCCATTTGTAAATTCTAAATCTTATAAATCTCAAATAATCTTTTTTCCTATGTTTCATTGGCAAAGACACAATTGAAGCTATTACATAAAATACAATATCTATTGCGGCATAATTTATCGTAAAAGCATTTAGTGTAAGCCTTGGTTCCGCTAAATATATATATTCTACTGTGACAGTATTCTATGCGGTTCAATTAAATAGATTTTCAATTTTAATCGCATAGAACATTTAGACAGCAGCAAATGTTCCGTACTAAGCTCGAACAGAGTACGCGATGTCACAGTATTATTCAGCATGGTAAATTCATACAAACATATTCAAACATCTACAAACTAATTCTTAAATATATACAAATGTGTTTAAATATCTATAAGTTACATTTCCGTCCATTAGATTTCAGATGTTTGTGAAAATTTAAAAATTTTATAATTATAGAAATAAAATCGAAACAAAAAATCTTAATATTATAATAAATAATTTGTCTTTATATTTTTTTTTTATATATCATCTGCATTTTATAAAAATATTAATTTTATATAAATTTTTGTATATTTAAATTTTTGCAATAAAATTAGATTTTTAAAAATACGTTTCAAAATATAAATAAATGAATGATAAATAATTATAATTATAATATAATTAATTACAATGAATTAACTATTTAAATTTTAAGAAATATATTTTAATAATTTTATAATATAAATTTACTTCAATTTGTTAATATCAAAAAATAACTCGTAACATTATTATTGTGAAAAACAAATATTGTATAAAAAAAAATATTAGAGTAATAATTCATACTTTTATTCAAATTTATATAAATTTATTATTCAAATTTATAAAGAATTTTCTTAATTTAAAGACAAATATAATTTAATAATAATTTATCGCATATTATAAATAATTTCATGTTTTAAATTTTATAAAATTCTACATAGACATTTACAATTAGATATAAAAAGAAATGATTATGAAAAAGATAAATAAAGATAAATAAAAAAGTTTATAATTTCAATATTAAAAAATCCAAATTTATATATTGATAATCAATTATTAGAAGGATCATAAGCTTTTGTTTAATATTATATAAAATTAGCAAGTGATTTATAGACGATAATGTACATAAAAAACGCAGGCTATTTACAAATATGTACAAACTGATCTATATCATTATGTGCAAAGATATAGAGTCACTTTCGTGACATTCGTGCGTGCAAGGATTACCTTGGTAAGAATTGAACTACCCCATCATGTAATCGATATAAAATGATATTATATCGCCAACTATCATAAAGCTGGCACCCTTGAATTTCTGTGACGCAGTTCGACGCCAATATGTCGCGTAGTGCGTTCATACGAACAATTAGATGAGTCACCTTTGTGCATCGTAATTGCACGGAGAGCCACTCTTTCCGATATCTCCTGTCGAAGCGAACGAGACCATATAAAAAAGATGATAATGATGAAGAGGCCGTGCTCGTACGTGACAGTATATACATTATACACGAATCTCTGCTGTTTTTTTTTTAATTAATAAGTCGCTTAGTGGTTGCTTAGAAGGACATTTCTTTTGTTGTTTAAATCGCTACAATCACCTTCTTATTGCTTTTTCATTATTTAGGTTTGAAATTAATTGTTTAACTGTCTAAAATGTGAATCTGTATTTGATTCATCTTGAGCCCAGTATTTATAATATTTATAGTAACGTTAACCGATTTTGATGAAATTTTATGTATATGACTTATTTAGATTTAAGAATTGTACATGTTTTAAATTTTCATTATAGGCTTAAATTGTGATTTTTATTTATTTGTTCAATTCCGATTAGTCCGATTAATTCAATTTTTAAAAATTATTTTTTATACATTATATAGTCTTAAAAAATTCAAATCATTTGATTCATTCTTAAAAAAATTATTCCGTTTTAAAAAATTATTATATTACGAATACTTTCGTCCATCACTATATAATAATTTTGCATTAGAAGTATTTACAACAGAGATATAGCGAAAAGTGATTCTATTTCTATTTCGCTTTTAAGTAATTGCTTATAAGTTAAAAAATAATATTATTTAACAAATAAGCTTAACTGACATTTTTGTATACAATATTTGTGTTTGTTTTGGCTTCTTTGAATTGGTTTTTCAAAGGAATATATTATTCACAAATATAACTACAATTTATATATACATATACAATAGATTCTCTGTATATAAATATATATCTATAATAGTATATAATAATATAGATATAGAATATATAGTAATATAATAAAAATTTGATTTTTTAATGAGTTCTTTAATGTAAATTCTTATAATATCAAAAATATTATAATTATTGTCTTTATATTATTCGCACAATGCATTATCTTTTTTAAATCAATATATATACTATTTATTTTTGAGAAACTATCGTGACAAAATATAAAAAATAAAAATTTTTATGACAATATTATTAATATATTTTACTATTAATATATTTTACCGAATATATTTTATTTTTTATTATTTGTATTATATGAAGAAAATTCTCATACATTCTCATACATTCTCATGAAAATTATGACATGATTGCCTATAACGCAAATTCATATTTACCTAATCCATATAATCGTTATATGAGAATTTATTAAATATTATATAAAAATATTATAATATTAATATTTTTACATTAATTTATAATATTTAATTTATAATATTTTTAAATTACACTTTATTTATCGAAAAATATTGTTTATTTGGTCTATATATAAACAATTATTTGGTTGTATATAAACAAACTTGTATATAAACAAACTAAACAAACTGAAGATATAATAATTCTAAAGTTATAATAATTCTAAAATTTAACACATGAAGTTCAAAGAGCTAATCAAAAGTTTAGAAATAAATCACCTTATTCTAAACTTTGTTGAAAATGACAAAACTTATCAAATTTTCTACGTTATAAGTTGTCTGGAAATTACTTTTCTTCTACTTTTATGGAAATCATTTCAATTCGGTAAAAATAATAAACTTTTAATTAATCAAAATTTATAATATATTTATTATTTCTTGATTCTTTTCTTTTCTTTTTTTCGGATTTATCGATTGACTTATATGACGAAATGATTAAGTCATTTGCTTTAATTTCTATGCATCCAACAAGTTTTTTTTTTTATGTATCTATCGATCTTCGAATATGCTGGCATATTTCTATTCTGGCATAGATGAATACAAAGTTTTCTTTTTTTCCTCCCTTTTCCTTTCTTTGTAATATTCAGTGTACTATAGATACTATAGATACTATAGAAAAAGAATCAATATATGTTCTTTTGAATTCTTTTTGTTGCTTGTCAAGAAAAGTTGCATTATAGATTTTACATTTTTTTTTCTTCTTTTTTTTTATGTATATTTTATATATTTTATATATATAAAGTTCATCATAGTAGATTTTTTATTTTTAGTCCTTCTATTTTCCTTTCTTTATTTTTTATATTTTAATTACAATTATTTATAATTGAATACATTATATAAATTTTACTTTTGATTTATATCATATTTTATTTTTTTCTTCTTCTTAAATTTGATATTATGCAAGTTAATTATTTAATATAACCAAAGTTGATGAACTTGACTAGTTGGATTATAAAATTGATTTTCCATAAAAATTGAAGTACATATGTGGAAATATATACGCCTTTTACGAGTTTCGTCGTCATAAAATGTGATTGTGAAACTCGAACAATCTAGTCAAATGTGTTTTTTATTTTTGTTGCAGTTTATTGACAGCTTTTTTGAAGAATTTATTTATGATCGTTTAAAAAAATTTTAAAAAATTCACTACTTCAAAGAATTATATCATAAATAAAATATTTTTTGCTTTAATTATTGTAAAATAATTACTATAAAAATAAGTTATGTATTTTTTAAAGTTATATTTATATAAAAAATTAATATCGAAACAAGAATCGAAAAAAGTTAATCTCTTTTTTTTTATAAAACAAAAAAAATTTTAAATTGTAAAAATTTTATAAGAATACATTTCTTATAAAATTATTAAAATTATAAAACTAATATTGATAAAAAAACAAAAAAGTAACTCAATTTTAAAAGAAATTAAATAAAATGGCTTTAAAAAAGTAGTTTTTTTAAAGAAAAAAGAAACTTGAAAAGAAATGAAATGTTTTTAAAAAAATCTTTAGAACTTTACAACTGATTTTCTTTAGAGAAAAAAATTAAATTTAAATGAAATTATATACGAAATTAAACGGATTTAATAAGATTTAAATGAAAAAATGGAATTAATGAATAAAAGAATATATTAAAAAAATAATAATTATTATTATATTTAAAAATATAAAGAAAAAAAATAAACTTTTTTAAAATAAACTTTTTTAAAAGAAAATGATTTATTTTATAGAAAAATTTATAGAATTTTCAAAAAATACGAAAAATACGAAATTTTTTTTTTTTTTTTTACAAAAACGAAAAAAAAAACACGAATTAAAGAAATCGTAGAATCAAAAGAATTTCATGTATTTTAATTTCATGAAAAAAAAATGTCTTTATTTAAAAAGAAATGTAAGTTTAACATATTGATTCAAAGATACAAATAAAAATTTAGTTATTAATTATAAATATATATTACTAATTGTATTTCTAATAATACAGCATATTAATTACATTAATTAAAAATAGTTAAGATCATTGATCCTCAAATATTTTAATCTTTCACATCTGACACGTAGGAGGTTATTTTCTTTTGTTTTCCTTTAAGAGACTATTACTTCGATTATAAGAAAGATTTATTTTGGGATAAGGATTTGTCAGAAAAACATGTCGTAATATTTAATTAATCATGAGATATCCCTATGATTATATGCGTTGCATCCACTTTTTATCAAGTAGTAATTAGAACATGCCCTGAGGTTGCTTCGTTTTAAAATACATCGCTGAAATTCTTACAGATCTCAGACCAGGATATATGATGGATATATATAGACTTTACTTACTGCATGAAAAACGAGTTTTAACCATTGTAGGGTGTAATTAAAAACACATTGTCCCCATACTTCGATTGGCTTTTATTTCACAGTTTATTTATCTCAATGTATATTGTGCTAATCTTATTTCTCGCCTATCTTTTCTTCAATTCATAAAAACAACTTATTTCATTTCATTCTTTTTTCTTAAACTAATAAATGATTGATTCGTAACGTGGCTAATTTGAAGAAAAATTTATGCTTTTTTTATTTAAAGTATATAAGATTGAAAAAAGTTTTGGTTTTTTCAAGAATTTATTTTTTTGAATAACTTTTTGCCTTTTTCTTCATCAATTGAGATAAATATTCTATGAAAATATTATTTATTATTATTTTTAGGAAACATAATTTTTTAATATGTGAGAAATGTGAATTATTTCTTGAATTTATTATCGTTTTTTTCTTTTTATCAATAAATACAATTTAATTTATGAAAAATACATAAAAATGAAGTTTCAAGTTTTTATATAAGAAAATGAAGTTTTTTTTAAAAAATTTAATTTTCAAACATTTTTTAACAGAAAAATGTAAATTTTTTATTAAATTTGTTTTCTATTCTTTTCTTTTTTTTCTTTTCATTATCAATTAATATATTTCAGTTTGTGAAAAATAGATAAAAATATATTATATATAAATTATATAATAATTAAATTTTTTAAAATATATATATAGTATATATGAATTTTTTTACAGAAATGACTCTTGATCGAATTAAAATTTTTGAAATATTTGTTTTGATTTTAATTTCTCAGAACAATTTTCAATTATTATTATATAACATAAATTAAGATTTTTGAAGATAATTGTTACAATAGCCAAACTATAGCAATTATAAAATTTCTTTTTTGTCTCTTATATATATCTCTACATTTATAAATTAAATTAAACGTTTCATGCTTATTCATATTCATGCATTTCTTATAAATATATGCAAATGTCGAAAACTTTTATTTTTTATGCATGATATGTTTTCTTGCCAATCCATTTCAAATATTTCTGTTACTTGAATTCAACTTGGTTCCAAAACATATGTATACTATTTTTTCTTTTTGTTTCAAATTTCAAATCCAGTTCAAAAATTTTTGCTACTTGAACTTAATTCGAAAATATATATATTATTCTTTGATTCTTATTCTTGAATTATTCTTCTTGTTTCAAATTTCATCTATTTTTATCTTAGTTTAATTAAATCATTTCTTTCATTAGTTAAATTTCTTCTAATATAATTAATAAAGATAATTAACCATTACTTAATCATTTTATGATCAATATTGTGCATATAAAGAGATGGGGAGACCGTTTCGTACAGAGAAAATTTTGCGGATTCTTTATGAAATATCTGTAGTGCTGTGCTTATAGAAGAAATAAATGAATTAGAAATTAAAATTAAAAAATTAAAAAATTAAAAAAATAACAAAAGAAAAAGACGTGTGAAAAATATTATTGCGTATATTCAATATGTACATAAACATTAATTTGTTATTATATATTAACTTCAATAAAAATGAATTTATTAAATATATTAAATAAAAGATAATTATCTCTTATTATTTTAAATAATAAATAATATACATAAATTTGAAATTAGTTATTGTATCTATTATTATATCTATATGTTTCTATATAAATATAAAAAATATAATAAATATATATTTTTTAAACGAATCTTAAATTATAGTAAAAAATTATAGTAAATTATTATATTTTATTTAAAAAGAATTATATTTTTTTTATTAATAATTATTAATAAAATGAAATTTATTTTTATTTATTATTTTTCTTATTTCTAAAAAATTTGAATCAATATTCAAAATTATGTCAATATTCAAAATTTTCAATATAATGTAAACTGAATAATTATTTCTAATAAAATATGAAATAATATTTTAAATCTATATTGATGTAAATCTATATATATATATATATATATATATATATATATGATATATATAGATTATATATATCATATAATGATAACCTAATTAAAAAATATTTTTGTGTAAAATTTATTAAAATAAGTAAAAATATTTATAACTATCGAATCAATAATGAAATCAATAATGAAATTAATATAATAATATATAAGATTCAATATTAAATACAATAACTGATTTCAAATTTATGTATATTATTTATTATTTAAAAGAATAAGAGATAATTATTTTTTATTTAATGTATTTAATAAATTCATTCTTATTGAAGTTAAAAACTTAATTTATTTAATAACTACCTTGTTATGTCTGTTATTCTAACGTTCCATTTCATTCGCTTTTTGTTTGCTATTCGTTAGAAAGGTGAATGGTCGAGAAGTAAAAACGTAGACACTGCAGTCTGCACTGCGGACTCACATGCACAAGCAAACTTCCCGCTTAAAGTCAGAAGCTATTCTCTAGAACATTCTGTTAGACTTGAACTAGTTATGAATTTGATGTGATAATAAATAATAATGGTTATGAAGTCCCGTTGATTCCAGAATTAATCATTATATAAAATTTCGCGGTGGAATTTGATTTTTCCTTTTTATCTTCTATTTTCTTTCGATACATAGTTATAATTGTGATCTCAAATTTGATTTATGTCATGTTAAGCTATCATATCATTTATTTTGATTTCTTGATTTTTATTATGCTTTTATATACTTTATTATTTTTAATAGTAATGGAACAAATAAATAAAAGAATAATTGAAAGTTAATATAAATATAATAATATAATAATAAAAATTTTTTATTTTTAAAAAAGAATTAACTTTTTATCGTTATTTGATTATTTTTTAAATTGGATACTATTGCAATTTAATAATATTTGTTAATAAAAATAGTTAAAATATTATATTTTTGAAGACTAAAATATATAACTTAAATTTTTAATATTTGGATTGATTTTAAAAAAATTTAAGTTCTCCTATAAAGAAATTCAAATATTTTTATTATTCTTTTATAAATCATTTTAATAATATAAATAATATGAATATGAAAATTTTTAAATAAATTCTTTATCTCTTTTTTTTAATGCTTATTTTAAATCTTTTACAAAAATTTTAAATTATTTCAATTTATTATAATATTATTTAATTTTTTATTTTAAATAAAGAAACTTTTTTTTTATACTTTAATATAAGTGTTATAAATTATTCTTTAATAATTTTTATTCTTTATCTTAAATTTTTAAATTTCTTATAATTTTACAATTTGTTATAATATTATTTATTTTTTTTATATTTTATTTTTCATTTTTTCCCTATTAAAACATAAAATAATTTAAGAATTATTATAATCTCATAAATATTTTCTAAATTGCAAACTAGCGTTTTATTCCTAATGAGGATTGAACCAAAAATAATCAATTTTCTCATTAATTGTATTGATGGCAAGATGGTTATATTTTCTTCGATCGCGTTACATCGACAATCTAATGTGATAAGTTCTTGAATATATTATGATCGAATTAAAAATTCTGTCTTCATCGACTTCATACAAATCAATCGCTACATATGCAAATTTCATATAAAAAATTTCATATCGAAATTCCAAGATGTTTCGAAATTACAAAAAATAAATATTTCAAATATTAAATTATACAGCTGAGAAGGGAATCAATTTATAACTATAATCAATAATCACGATAAATGGAAAATATAATATTTAAATTTTCGAATAAAAAGAATCTTGTCCATTAAAATGCATTTATTTCAAGTTATGCAACTTAATGTGGCATACATTTTCTTGCGTAATGTATTACTTAATGTTATGTAATGTATTACTGTAAGAGCATAAATTCATTGATGAACACGAAAATCGAAGAACGTCCAGCTTCCCTGCTTTTAAATTAATTCGTTTTCTGCTCGATTGCAGATGCAATTAATGAGCGACATGTTCTTTTCTTTTCGAAGCTTAAAATTTCAAATCTGATATCTTTTAGATTTAAAATTGTATAAATTATTGAGTTGATTTTAACAAAAATTTATGATAATATTAAAATTATTAAAATATTGAAAAATTAAAGTGGAAAAATATTTTGTATAAAAATAAGAAATAAAAAAATATTATTTTTGAATTTTTATATTTCATTTCAACATTAATTTAATCTTTTCACTAATATATTTTTTTCATTAGATTTAAATGATTTTTCTTCTAAAATTCTTCTTAGAGAATATAAATTATTTTAGAATTATTGAAATAAAAAATTTTCTTACATTGAAATTGTAAATGTTATCTATAAAAATACAAAATTTTAATGAATTTTTTTTATAAAAAACAATAATTTTTTAAAATATGAACAAAATATGTTTTAAAATGTGCATGAATTATATTAAAAATATTTAAAATATAATGTAAAAAATATATTTTTACATAATATAAAAATACAACGATTACTCCATCTTTATCATTTCATCATACTTTCTTACGTTTAGCACGAAAATATCATACTTCTTTCGTAAGCAATTCGCAATACGTTGTATAGCCTTTCTCTACATGATTTTGTAATCAATTTTATTTACTTGTAGAACTTCTATATTTCCATTATAATATTATATCTATTATAATATAATTATAATATTTCCAATAAACCATTAAATGAATATTTTAGATGTTTAAAATATTTTAAAGATTTTTTATTTTTTTTTTATGTCTAAAAATTTTTCTATAAAATTTTTCTATAATTTTTATTATTTTAGAATAAATTAAAGGAAATTATGATTAAATTTATATATTAATCGAATAATATTTAAATATTTTATTATAAGCAGTTTTATTATAAGCAGAATATTAAATTAATTTCATTAATTTCATTTATATATAATTTATTAATGTAGAGTATTATACATATTATATGTATTATACATCTAAATAGATACTATACCATATAAATAGATATTATATTATAATTCTAATTAAAAATTTAAAATAAAATTAAGACTATAAATGTTTTATGAAAAAAGTTTCGAATTAAAATTAGTTGCCTAAAAGTCTTATGAAATCTTAATAAAGAATCTTCAATTGTCTCCAGTTAATTAAATTAATAAAAAAGGAATTTTTTCTTTTAAAAGATATTTTTCTTTCTTATAATATAAATGATATTAATGAATTAATAAATAAATTGTAAATTACATTTTTATTACATAAATAAATTGGACTATATAAGAGAATATATAATATAATAATATAATATAATATAAAATATAATTACTTACATTGTATAAAATTTCTCTAAAACCAATTATTAATTTAGTCTCATAAGATAATACAAGTTAATTGATGATAATGGATGATTAATGGAGAATCAAATTAAATGACCACTATTAATTATTAAGGGATGTTATTAATTAAATATCATCGATAAGAGCAAAACTAAAATCGTTTACCATTCAATTAAATGAATAAAAAAAAAAAATTTTGTTCGACGATTAACAGAAGTGGCCAAGCTTTTGCAAAAAATTCAATATGCAAATAAAGGAAAGAAATTGTATCAAGTGCATTGCTTACAATTAGACTTTGAAAGAATTCCTCTTATACCTTTTCAATTAAAATATTTTGCATCTTTTTTTCTCGAGATATTGTAATATTTAAAATTCAATACACTTCTCTTTGACTCTTAAATAAAATTAAAATATGCTATTTAAAAATCTATTGAGTTGTTGAAATAAAATGATTGAATTCTTATAGCTTTATTAAAAATAATATTAAGAGAAAAGAATTTTTACCATGGAATGAAATGGAAAATAAATTTAATTATATTATAATTAAAATATTCATTAACTTATTTTTTTTATTTTTTATATTTGCTAATTTTTCATTCTAATGAGAGATTATTTACTTCTAATATAACTTTTCAAAAACTATATTAATATTATTAACTTTTATGAGTTATATTGAATTTTAAACCGAAATAAAAAAAGTACTTGAATTTTATATTCATTAAAATACACAATTTTTTTTATATATTATATATATATATATTGTATCATATAATAAAACGATTGAAATAATATTATGCAAGTAATATTCAGCAAATTTTAATTGATAATAATCTATACATCTATTAAGTTATCAGATTTGTTTTATTTTTATTAATAAAGACATCAAGAACAAAGATAACAAAGAAAATAATAAAAACAACAGTTTTTACATATGTTTCAAAATATCACAAATGGAATATGTTAAGAAATATTCGTATTAAAAAATATTTATACTCGAAGTTGTTTCGAAAATAGAGAAGAGAACGGTAGAATAAGAAAAGTATGAAATCTGTGACACAAGATTGGTAGGTTTGAGCGCATGCGAATTATTCACGAAACATTCTCGCTGTGAACCGTTTCCTCGAAATAATGACATTCATAATTTATAGTCGTCGATCTTAGCCGATGGGTTGGATGAAATATTCAAGATAAAATCAAATGAAGATACTCTGTTTTGAAATTGAACTCAACTCGCGAGATTCGGGATTTTAAACTAAAAATATATTTAAATTGAGACATATTTATATATTATTTTTTTTATGATGTGATTTATAAAATATAATATTATATAATATAATATAATAATTAAAATAAAAGCTGTCCTTTAAAGGAATGAAGAAAAAAATCTAAAAACAAATATCTGGTAAAATGGAAAATTACGTGATATGTAAAAATTAAATAATGAAAAAATAAATAAAGTTTAAATTACGACATTATAATTCTTTTAATCTTTATTTTTTGATTTTTTAACTACATATATAGAAATGAATTAAATGATATATAAAATGATACATATACATATAATACATAGCAATATAATATATATAATATATATATAAGATAAAATTAAATAAAATATATAATAAGATAAAATAAATAAAATAAATAAAATAATATTATTAATTTAAAATTTATCTTAAATTCATATATTATATTTAATTAAATAAAAACACATTTTATATTTAATTAATAAAACAAATTTTGATGATATATTTTACAATGATATAAAAAATTAGTAAATTAAATTGAATTAAAAATCTTTTTAATTTTTATTTTTTAATTTTTTACTGCATTAAATAAATTAAACTCAAAATAAAAGAATTTTTAATTTATTTTATTAAATTAATATAAAAAAATTAATATATTAAAATGAGAAAATTTTTTTTGTTCTTTTTTTGTATACATTAAACAAATAACAAATAAATTAAAAAAAAATTTAAGAAAAAATTAGAAATAAGAGTAATAAGAAGAAAAAATTGGCAAGAAATACAATACTTGTAAAGAAGTACTGTTAAGTGTACATTCATCGAAAATACTTATGTCAAGATAAATCTTTTAGGTTTTCTATTCGATGTGAAGTAAATATTATTCTACATTTACCTACATCTCGAGAGAAATAGAGAGAAGTGTGAAAATTTATTTATTTAAAAAACATTTCAAATAAAATCACTCGATATTTCTATTGATACTAACTTTTAATATCTATTTTTTCTGCAAATCGATATATAATGTTGGATTTTTAATCCATAAATAAGTCAAACGATTTATCAAAAAATTGATAAGTTTCTTCTTTTTATAATTCTATAAAAATTTTAGCGAAGACAATGAACTTGGTTTAAATCGATTCTTTAATTTTTTTTCAGAAAATGAGAGATTTTAAAAAGATTTTAGAAAATTATAAAATTATCAGAAATGAATTTTTCCAAAGAAACTTTTATAATATTTATGTAATATTTATCTTTGTATTTGAAAAATATTGCTTTATATTAATAATATATAAAGTGTTAATATATTCAAAAGATATACACTTTGGAGAATTAATTTTATAGATCAAAATAAACATAAAAATTAGTATTTAAAAATGTTATAGATAAATATGAGGCTTATTTTTTTAAATTTTATATAATTGAAATTTACAACGGAGTGAAATAAAATAACGATGTGACAATCATATTTGATAAATCATCTCGCATTATTTTTGTATTGCTTCATCTAATATATTTTTAAATTGATATTATTTATTAAAATTTAATAAATAAGCAACATTTTTGTATATCAAATTTTATTTTATATTTTATATTTGAATCTCTAAAATTGATCTTTTAAATTTTTTAGAATATATAATTTTTATAGAAATTTTTTTTTACTTCAATTCTTTATAATTTATAATTTTTTATTAATTTATTTATTTTAATTTATTTTATTTAATTTTTTTTTTAATTAATAATCTTTATAATTTTTTTATTCGTATTAATATTTATATATAGGAATATCTTAAAATAACTACACAAGATGACACATTTAAAGTAAAATATATATATATTGTTCTTAAAAGAACTCTTTTTTTCTGTTTTTTTTTCAATTACAAGTTAATATTTTTGAAGAAACTGTTATTGAAGAATATTATTATAATAATAAGTTTCAAAGTTGCAAATAAAGATTGCAACGTTAGGCAATAATCTTTCCAAATCGTTACGAATCTGATCTTCTAGATTTTTTTTATCAAGTAAAATTTATTAAATGCAGCTGTTTTTGAATGGAATCCATTACTAACATATCATGTATTTCATCTATTTTATTATAACTATAAAATTAATCGAATGATATTTAATTTTATTAAATAAAATTATTCTGGCTTTCAATATATAATTATTAAATCTATTTAAGTTTATTATATTGAAATAGAATTTAATAATTTTATTTATAAAAAAATTTTTTGTTTATTAATAAATATATTAATACTCTTAATAATGATTTAAAGGATTTATTACAGCTTTAATTATGTAAAAAAATTTACGAATTGAATGTTTAAAACTTAAATCTAATCAATTTATTTTTGTCATTAAACAGAAAAGAACTTTTATTTTTAGAGACAATGAAATAATTTCACAAAGGTTCTATATTATATTATCAATTCTATACAATTCTCGTATATTGTATCACATTTTCAGAAGTTTGTTGTTCAACTCTACTTCAGCTAAGTCCATTAATTTTTGATAAGTGTTTCTTAAAATTTTTAGAATATTTTAGAAATTTAAAGAAAATTTATATTCAAGAATTTATATTTATTTATTTATAATTATATTTTCACTTGAGAAAATAATTTTTTCCTTAAATCATAATATTATTTTATATTGATATTTTTCTTTTGGTTTTACACTTTTTTTGTTATTTTTTTTATTGGAATTATATATTTTTATTTGTTTAATTGTTATTAAAAGAAAAATCACTAAATAATCACTATCTCTAGATAATTAAATCATTATAAGATCATCATTAATGATAATTTTTAAATGATTAATCATAATTTCTAGAAATCATTTATGTTAAATATTGTGTAAATATTTAGTACTAATAGGAATAATTTTTTTAAAAATGACAACTAGTGATTATTAGAAATTATAGAGTGAATATCATTTATATTAAATATTTATCAAATATCTCTGATAAGAAATACTTGATATATATACTTGGCAGTATAAAACTGTTGAATATAATATCTGTAAAAGAAATCAAATTATAATATTTAAAAATTGATTTTAATAAAAAAATATACTTCTATTTCTTTTGTGAATTCAAGTGAGATATTTAATTTGGAATAACATTTATTATTGATCAGATCCTATAATATTTTTACTACAGTCTAATGTCATTATAATTTCTTTTGAGAAAAAAAAATGTATACATAATTGTAGAATTTTTATTTTTTATTTTAATTTTTTGTATATAATATATATAATAATTTTTCTAAAATTAAGATATTACTAAATCAATAGATAAATTTATAATAACTGAAAACTCATTAGTTAGTAGAATTTTTTTTATAAGCAATATAAAAAAAATATATTTTTATGTTTAGAATATAAATGAATTTTTCTTTTATTATTATATTATTATTAAAATCCTTCAATTAATAAAAAAAATAGTCAAATATAAAAATTTTGATATTATATATAATAACTACGAACAAATTGATAGAAACTTAAATTTTCGAAAATTTTTATAAAAAATATATTTTATCCTTAAAAATATTATTTTATTATTTATATAGAATTACAATTAAAAAAAGTTTTACTTAATTTTTATTAAAAATTTATTTTTACATATATATTTATATATTATATATTGTATATCACACTATATCATAAAAGCCCTTATATCAAAAAAATAACTCTATTATCATATTAATTAATACTTTAAGTTTGAAAAAAATTAAGTTTTCATTAGCATTCAAAGAAAATTATAAAATATTAATATATTAATAATATAATAGTAGTCAAAATCAAATTTTAATTTTTATAAGAAATCAATCATATTTCCTAAAAACACAAGGAATGAGTGAACATTTGTCAGATATACGATGTTAAATCGCAGCTATTTGTTGCATAAATTGCCATAAATACTAATGGAATATTTAAATATTTAGACCTTTATATAAAGATATATAGAGTCATATATAGAGAAGCATGATATTTGAAAATTCGTAATATTATAAAATCTATTTCCACAGAAATCCATTAGTGGTAATTAAATACTGTATGTCTTGTAAGATTATCTGCACGCTTGTTAAAGGAAATCTCTTAGCAAAGTAAACTCATCTTGTTATCACCTTCTGTTTCTCGGATCATTTAAATCGAGTTGTCTTGATTTAGAAAATTTAATTACAATCAAGGACAAGTCTTTAAATATGAAACCAAAATAATAATTAAATTTAATTTATCAAATATTAATTTTTATTCTTTTGATATTTATTTTTAAATTTTATATTACAAATTATTTTAAAATCATCCTAAATTTCATTTTAAAAAAATACAGAAGAAAAATTATTATTAATAAAAAAATATGTAATTAATAAAATAGAAGAAGATAGATTAACATAATGATTTCTCGATTAATGATTAAGATATATTCTTAAAAAACAAATTATTAAATGATACTGCTTTAAAAGAGAGATCATTTTATAAATACAGGATATAATAAAGATAAGTAAATATACAATTAAAAAAGAAAATTTTATAAAGTTACTATTACGTTAACTTATAAAATATATATTTATATATACAAAAAAAATTTATTTTTATATTATCAAAGATTATTTACCAATTATTTTTTAATATTTTTTATTTTTTGCGGATGAAATCGCCAATTTTTGATAACAAAATCATTATATCGAATCATGAAATATTTAGAGCTTTTTTTATTCGGAGAAAATTGTTTTATATTCAATCAATATTAATCGATAGCATTAAACAGAATCTTATATATAAAAATTTAAAACATAAATAATTAAATTTTATCTAAAAAATATTTTTCTTTTATTCAATATACAAAAAAAAAGGAAATCAAAATAAAAATAAAAGAAACAATATTGATTATAATTTATTAGAAATCATTCTATATCTATTATACACTTTTTATTTTCATCTTCACAAATTAGCTATTCTTAAGTGAAGAATTGTTTTCTTTTCTTCTCGAGTATGAAAACAAAAATAGAAGATAAAAAAAGGAAAAAAAGAAGGAAAAAAAAAAAAGTTGCGTAGAAAGAAAAAAGAATTGAAAATAATTCTAAGCAAGAGATCACAACGTCTCGAGAAAAGGGGTTGTTTTAGACGTGGCGTGATAGGCGCACGATGATGATTATCGTTTCTCACGCAACATTGTAAACGCTGGTTGCTTTTTGCCATTATCGTTATTATACGACTTTTCACACGAGTCGGCCCAGCAACTGGCCGTGTGCACTAGTTTCGCGTCAATCGAGGCTAAATCGATCTTTATGGAAGCCAACCTGTCGACTGCGACACTGTCCATGTCCCATGTGTCGTATAAAAAAAAAAAAAAAAAAAAAAAAGAAAAAAGCGTTGAAACTGATTTAACGAGCTACGAGCCCATTAACAAAGATTTTTATTTATATCTACTGTTAGTTATCTCTTTTACAGTGAATCTCGAAAAAGACTTGAACAAACTGTTAAGCATAATTAAGGATAAATTTTATCTTTATCTTTCGAGAGTTAGAATTTGAGGACATATTTCATATTCCATGATGATATAATTTTTATCACTATTATTATATTATGTTATTATGATATTCAAACACTATTAATTTTTTGTACGTTATATTATATAATTATATTAATTTCATATTATTATTCTATTATATTACTGTAATATATACATATACTCTAAATAAAATAAAATATAATAATTTAAAATATAATATTTCTTTTTATATAATAACTATTATCATAACATATATATATATGAACAAAATAACATAATCATATGGAATATTTTGTTTGTAATAATATTAAAAAAAAATTTTAAATGAAAATCAAGTTTTTAAAGTATGCATATTTTAATATTATTACTTTTATTAAATTATATGAAAAAAATCATTAATTTTAATAAATATTTTAATTTGAATTTTATATTTACTATTTAAACAAGAATAACTATTTTCCAAAAAAATAAAGCAATATTTGTATGTTCATGTTTTCGTTGTTTTTCATATGATGTTTTACAAAATTTAAATTAAAATATTTCTAGAATTAATTTTTCGATAATCTTGATAGTTAGCAATACTTTCTAAAAAGTAATGAATTACATCGATTCATGTATGAAAAATTTTATAATTTCATTTAAGAGTTCTATTTAAAAATACTTTTATATAATCTCTATGCGTTTATTTATGAAAAATTCATAATATTAGAAATATATACTTTCTTAAAATTATATTAAATACTTAAATTAAATACTTAAAATTATATTAATATAAATTATATATTTATATTAATTTTTATTTAAAATAATTTTCATATTATATAAAAACAAATAAAATATTGAATTAATTATTTTGTTAATTTTTGTTAATTTAAAGAAATAATAATATTGAATAATGTACTTGTTAAAATTTATTGATTTGTTAAAATTTATTGACTTGTTAAAATTTATCAAGAATATATACTCTTTATTTGATCAAAACTTTTAATTATTATAATAAAAAAAAGTAATCATTTTTTAAGTAACTTGTTTTGACTTTTTCATACAATTTTATACATTTTCAAGAATTATTAGAATCGACATATAAAAAGAAAAAAAATAGGAGAGTAATTATATGAAATTAATATATATATATATAATATATAATATTTATGAAATTATTATTTATTTGCGATAATTTCAGAAAGGAAGCGTAATAAAAGAGTAGAAATGACAAAAAATAAAATTATTCTTTAAGTTTAATTTTGTTCATTTTATTATGTTCATTTTAACTTGGAAAATTTTTTATTCACTTATCTGTTGTTAAAAAATTTTTTTAATTTTAAGAGTATATATATTTCTAAGATAAAATTTCATGAAAAGTCTTATTTCTACAATGGAATAGAAAATTTTTCACGAAATTTTATTTTTTTATATGAAAATTATTATCTATAAATTATTGGAGAAATTTAAAATGCTACTTTGCATATTGGATTAAAAAAATTATTTTTAAAATAAATATTTGTTTCAGTATTTAATTTATGAATAAAATATTCACTGGAATATCTATGTAATAAAATAACAAAGAATATTTTTTTTTCAGCATTGAATATCTAATTTGTAATTATTCTGTACTTTATAAAATCAAATACAAATACTATATTCTATGTAAATATATCTGTTATGCAAATTAACAGCTACAATTCTTTCTAGCGTAATTCACATAATACTAAGGAATAATAACACAATTTTTTTCAAATTCCATATAAGATTTAAATACTTTCTTGAAATATGTATATATTATAATATGAAAGTAATTATAAATAATAAATAATAAACAAAATATATATATAAGTATAATAAATAATACACATGTTTCAAGTATTTATCAATATTTTCATCTTTTAAAAAAATTTAAGTTATTTGCTTTAATTTTAAAAAAGTTATTCCATTTTAAAGAATGCGCGAATAATTTAATAATTTTATTTTATTGAAAATAAATTTATTAATTTTTTTATATTTTTCATATAATCATCATATACATATATATGTACGTATATTATATATATGTTATAAATTTTCGTAAACATAGTAAAAAAATTAATTGAAAATTTTATTAATTCTAATTCTAAGAAAGTTTTTTGTCTAAGACATAGTTATAATTTTTTTTCTGTATTTTTATACATTGATATATTTTAAAATTTTAATATTTAGTTTTTCATTTTTTTTATGGTTATATATGATTAAAAAAGCTCTTGTAAAAGTAATACGTATAAAGGTTAAACTAAAGTCTTCTCTAATCCTGAACTTGACCTTCATAATTTTGCGGCTTAGTACACAAAATCTCTAATACCAGTTCTTATTCAAGGAATAGAAATATATATATATAGTACTTGTCATAAAGAAATATTGTCCAAGTTTAGCTACAACCTTCACCGATTTATTTGAAAGTTCATTTACATTTCTCAAAACATCCATACAAAGATACGTTTTATATTAAGTATATTATTAATATATAAAATAATCAATTATTTTACTTTTAACTCTTTATTTTATTGAAATTAAATTTTCATTTAATTTATTTTTTAAGATTATGTATTCAATTTGTTTTTTCTTCTTTTCATATTTTAGGAATAAATAAAATCATGAATAAATAAACCTATATTAATTAAAAAAGAAATGAAAAATAAAATAGAATTATTTTATCATAAATGTTTAATACAAAAAATTTAGATTTTTCTGAGATAATTCTCCATAGAATTCTAAATTTACGCTACGTTGTTTTTTTCTTTTTGAAATATTTGTTAGTAAAAGCACAATTTATATCACCCTGGGGAAAAGAAAATTCCACGAATAGAAAGATCATTAAGCACTTAGTGTCTAACCGTTCGCACCTATTACGACACAATAAATTCTCAATCATATAAAGTAATATAAATATCCCTTGAGAAAACATTGAGTGTTTAAGTTATTTTTATTTTATTTTACAACATTTTCTTAAATAATATATTGTCCCTTATTCTTATTTTTGTTTTATGTTTTTTTAAATGAAAGAAATTTTATTAAACTTATACGAAATAAAATTTGTGAATTTTAATTTAAAAAATTGAAAATTAAATTCAAATAAAGTAAAATTATTAAAATTTTTCAATTGATATTTCAATTTGAGATTTTAATTCTCTTAAAGAAATTTAATTCTCTGGAAGAAAAAAACTTGTATAAAATGATTATCTATAATTTATCTATAGTGATCTATTATTTCTTAAATTGAAATATAATTTCATTAAAAAATAGAAACGATATCAAAAAAAAATTTCATTGTAGATAAAATGTAAAAAACTATATTTAGACTGAAAATAGTGATAAACCGCATTCTAACTTATCATTTCTAAATCATAATTCAATAATTGATTTCAATGAAACTTTATAATATATGTAATAATATAAAACATATATATATTTTAATATATGTTTTAAATTTTTATTATAAATACAAAATTAAAATTGTGATTTTTACTTTTTTCTTCGTAATTCTTCGATCAATAACAATTTAAAAATTTTTTTTTAAATATTATCTAATAAATTATTAATCTTCTTAAAAAGAAATCCTTCTAACATCTCAAAAAAATTCAAGTTATTTGGTGCAATTTTAAAAAAGTTATTTTATTTTAAAAAGTATACGAATATTTTTTATGTATACATATACATATATATGATTAAATCATAAAGATTTAGAAATTACATTAAAAAAAATACATGTAACTATATCTCAAATAAAAAAAATGTGGTAGTATTTAAGAATAAGAATTGTTTTGACATTTTAATATAGGATAAAAATAAATGGTAAAAAGAATGATAAAAATATTTAATGGCAGTCAGCTTCGAGCATCGACCAATTATTAAAATAGAAGCAGTCGCTTAAAATCTTAAAATGGTAGCTCGAATCGAATCGCGTGCATATGACCAATAAAAGTTCATGTTTGAGCTTTAGATCTCATCGACGCGAACTATATACGTAAAACCATCTATACCAGAATTTTTATACTTTATATATTGAACGATCATTCTTATTATAACATTCAAATTTGTTTAATACTAGGGTCTCTAATTAAATTCTGTTTAATGTAAGAATCTTACGTAGCTTGTTGATTTTTATTTAATAGTATTTTTCATTAATTTCATAACTGATTAAGATGCGTAAATAATGAAAATAATTATATTTGTTCTATATATCTTGTTCTTTATATTTTTTAAAAGGCGAAATAATTAATATGTTTCATTTACAATATATTTTATGCGCAATAATTGAAAAAATTACAAGTAATTAATATTTTATCGAGAATTGTATAAAAAATTTCTCATAACATGATATAACATATCATGTCATATTTAAATAAAATTTTTGAATAGATATATATTTCGCCACACAGATATGTATTTTTTAACAAATATAAATATAGCTATAAAATTTTGCATATAATATTCTAATAAAAAAATAACTAAGATTAAAAATATCAAAATAAACACATAACAAAGGAAAAAATCAAGAATAGTAAAAAAAATGATGGTTTTAGTATTAATATATTCACCATGTAAGCCAATTCTACAATAATATTTCACGCTTCACGTCATAAACAGGTGACTGAATTGAATTATTGAGTAAATCTTCTGAAAATGATGGATAGCCCCCTTTGCCGTTCCGATTCGAATTGAAGCAAATTATTCGTTCAATAACATTTGCAGTTTATCATTTGAAATTATTCAGAAAATATGACAGAGACTGAAATGATGATAGAACTTCTTTGTTTCACAGATATTCATTACTGACTTGAACGACAAAATAAATAAAAAAATAGTAAAAACATGAAAAACCAAAAAATATAGAAAATTTCTTTTCTCTCATTGCATTATTTCTTGATAAATAGAAATTCTTGATAAAATTTGTGCAGTTTGTTAATCATAATTTATTATTTTACAGCTAAACTTAATAATAATTTTTTTTCTTTGCGTAAAAAATAATCTTTGGTAAAAAATAAGAAATGTTTTGAGAATTTCTTTTTTATATTTTTATTTGATGTGGCGTATTTATAAAATTGTGATTTTAATTTTATACATAGAAAAATTTTATATTGATCTTTCTTTATCTATTTTTTTTATCTATTCTTTTTTCATTTTTCTTTTCTGCACATAATATTCAATATCTATACATAAAAATACTAATATAAAGATATTAAATTAATAGACTTAACATGGATAATATTTTAGAAGATATATAATAGATATATAATGTATAGATAGAATATACACTTGTAGGTATATAATTATAATTATATTTGAATTTAATTAGATTTTAAATTATAAATAATTAAATAAAAGGGAAAAGATTAAAAAATAATTACGAAAAAAGAAATAAAAGAATTATATTAATTTTTGCAAAATAATTTTTATTATAACATAATTATAATAAAAAAATAACATATCTATATTTATAATACTTCTCTTATTTATTACATCAAGTATTGTCACACGATATAGTTAGACCTTTACTTTTAATACTTACATTCTCGCATGATTGTTAAATCATTTAAAAAAACGAAAGAAATTGAACTCTAATTAAAAATAATATTGTACATATACGTATTAAGAATTTTTAACTATATCGAAACATTAAAATTTGCTTTTGAATCTTTATCTACAATCATATTATGATATAATATTATTATTTTTAATAATATTATTATTTATGAAAAATATTATAATTAAAATGATGACAAAATGTAGAGATTTTATCTAATTATTATATCAACGAATTCCCTTTAAAACGATCAAAATCAATAAAATTCTACTGTCTAATAGCTACCTGACTATCCTGTTGGGTCTATAGATGGTTGCCAGTTTCAAACTGCAACGGGCATGAGACGGTTCACATGTGAGAGCGTTGGCAGTGTGCCACTGCAAAGTGACCCACTTTCAACGCGTAGATTGACCCAAGAGTCGCCATTTTTACTGAGAGTTACCGAGCAGTTCTCGTAGCGCGGTCACCGCTACCTTTTTCCTCCTTCCTCTCCTTCCCTTTTTTTTTTCAGCTTGTAGTAAGGAGGACAGATCGTTAACTGACCACGCAATTACGCGCGAACAGCTAGTTTCTTTGATGTTCGAGTCTTCAAATTTGCACGTTTTCCCGTATCGCATAGTCGTTTCAAAGCGGAAATTGCAAGCTGTGTTACCTGCCAACGTCAGATTTCTTTTGGGAATGGGGAATCGTTTCAGCGAAATGCACGTTTTCTTTTCATTTAATTAAGGATCACGTTGATCGTTTTAATTCATTTATAATTATCATATTCATTTATTATACATTTACATTCATTTATAATTATTGTATTAAAGTTTATACAAAATATGGATTAAAAATAAACGAAATTTTATAATTTATGTAAAGTTTTATAAAATATATCACTATTTTCTAAACGATGTTTCACGATATACCAATGTGTTATGAGATTATCAAATGTATCACGAAAGTCTTATTTATAAAATTTTAATATATGTAAAAATATCTAACATTTATATAATAGTTATAAATAATAATGAAATATATAATTTATGGACAAATCGATGCAAATGCAACAATTAAAAAACGTTATTGGTTACAAAATTGAAATATTGGTTTTTTGGTAATATTTTAAATATTTTTTTTTTTTAAATAAATAAAGATCTATAAGATCAATTTTAAATTATAATTCAAACAATATATATATATATATATATATAAATTCTATCAAAATAAAAACAATTTATTTGTAAAATCATCTTCTGAACTTATTTTTCAAGAAATTATTTATAAATAATTTAATTTTAAGCAATATATCAAACAATAAGCTCAATTCCTATATATAATACTTATGCAAAATCATTTTCTGTAAATTTGATATATTTTCCATAATAATTTTGCAAAAATATATAAATGTTATTTTAAAATAAAGGATCTTAAATAAAGAATTTTTAAAGAATTCTAATAATTTCTTATCATGATAATGTATAGCTATTATTGATGTATATTATATAAATTATCTTTTTTATTGAGAATAAGTTATCATATATATAAATAAAGTTATTCGATTTTTTAAAAAATTCAAATTTTGAGATTTGTAAACGAGACTTGTAACATTAATAAAAAAAAAATTGAAAAATCACATTTTCATTGAAAAATAAGATAACAATCGCATTGTAAAATCACGAAAAATCGTGTCGGAAGGTAGAAATAAAACAAGAGATAGAAATAAACGTCCTCATTGATCATCTTCTTAAGCATAATTCGACAAATAACAGACTAAGTAAGAATGGAATACTGTCCGCCCTCAACTTGCCTTATTCTACTTCGCAATGGAAATGGTTTTATTTCGCTCAGTAGAATGAATGAAAAATACGGACTCATAGTCTGGGAAATCTTAATTAACGAATCACCTCTTCTCAGCAACGAAGACAATCAACTTCGCGAAAAGTCGACTTGACTCTAGGAATTATGCAAGAAACTTCCTTTTATTCCGAAAATACTGGAATCTTATTTCAAATTTTACGCTTTTTGGAGCAAAAAATTTAATGAATATATTGGAATTAAATTTGATATTTCTGCGGTAAGATACCAAAACCTGGTATATTAATTTTTGTTGAAAATTAAGATGAATTTTTTGTGTATTTATATAAATAAATGAAATTAATTTGCAGAAAACATCTCATGAACATGTTTATCATTTAATTAATTAAACAAAAATCAAAGAGAATAAATTATATATTTTTTTAAATATATTATAATTTTTCATAAACTTTAAAATCTCTACGTTTCTAATTAAATTAGAAAAACATATTAGGTTTTATCATTTGATCATAGATTATTTTTAATATTCTAATCCAATTTAATTAGATATTTTATCTTAGAATTTATATTTTTGATAAATCTTGATAAATCTTTGAAAAATCTTTTATAAATCTTTTATAAATAATGTTAAATATAGATAAATTGATAATAGAAAAATAGATTAATTGAATTGATTAAAACGATAAAACAAAATGACATTTATTAATTACATAGTAATTAACACTGATTCATCAAGACATACAGTATCAAACCATAATCAACATATTTACTTATCAACCTAATTTAATGCAATAAAATTTTTTTTAAATTTAGTATAGTTCAAGTAATAGTATATAACAATATATTAGCAATAATTAGGATAAATTTATCATTTTCGTTGTTTGTAATGAATTATATTTCACTCTTTATATATACATAGATATTATGTATATTATTCTAAAAATAATCTAAAAATATATTTAAATATATTTAATCTAAAAATATTTTACTTTATATATTTATATAAAATATAATAAAATTATTTTTAAAATAATAATAAATATTATTTCAGAATTCTTTAATAATTTTTCTAAAAAAAATTTCATGAAAGAACTAACTAATTTTAACAAATTTTTCATTTGTGAAATACTATTATAATGTTTGCCTTTAGAATAGTTTCTTTTAGTAGCCACAGATCAATGCAAACGTCTTCTCCATTTCTGGAAATTCTTTTTATGGGCACTCTTGGAAATCAAGTTTAAATCCCTCGGTATTTTTCTTTATTTTTCAATCGTTTAGAAATAAAATGTTTTCTGAGAATTGTTTAATAAATAATATTTAATATATATGATAAACATATGATAAATAACAGTGATATGATGAAAAAGATGGAGTGATTATTTTATCCAAAATCGAAATTAAGTATGAAATGAGATTGGTTTATTAAATAATAAATATTATTATAACTTTTAATATAAATTATCTTTCGATATAAAAAATAAAAACTAAATATTTTGTCATTTATCTTCATCTCTAATTATTAAATATTTAAATGTCTTTATGTAATTTTTTTGATTGATGTAATTTTTTATCAAATATAAAATTAATTTTGAAAATCATTTCTTTTTGTGTAAATAATTCAAAAATCAAATTAGTTAATTTTACTTTCTGAAAAATTCTTATTCTTAATGCCAAAATATAATTAATGTACTCTTAAGTATAATTGGTAAATGTATAACCGACAATTCTTCACTAGAAACTAAATGATAGTCTCGATAGAATTCAAAATTTTAATGCATATATATTTCGCTTATTATTTTAAAATTGCAAATACATATAACTACGTCTTTCTAATTTTATATATGTTTTAATTACATATCATTCATCATTTCATTTTTTCTTTTATATTTTATCCCATATTTTCATATGAACCTCTTTTTATTTTTATTATGTACAAATGTATTGTCACTAAATGACTTCCTGATTTTATATATTATTTATACTACATCTCAATTATATATTATGTACCATTTTTTATACGTATAATTAGATATTATGTATTATATTGTCATAAAATAGGAATATGTGAAATAATCGGAGATTCAACGAGAATTTTCTAAATGAAGATTTAAATGTAAAAAATTGCATTAAACAATAGATAGCAAAGTTAATATTTATATTAAATAATATTAATTACGAGACACACTGGCACAATATCCTCTGTCGAGTCGGGGATTAACGTTTACCATTGAGGCGCCGTCGTGGCGTCTTGATGATATCACGAAACCACTTTGCACGCACCTTTCTCGTTATTTGACATATCTATGGAATACTGATAATGTCGTGATCGTTACGTTCCTCTCGTTTCGTATGCAGACTTTACGTGTTATCAACCGTACATCATCCCATACGTCTATTTCTATATATACCCGCTCTATTTTTAATTCTCTTGCACGAATATCGTTTGCAAAAAGAGGATTTCCTCGAGAATCGATTGTGCGTATCATTATTAATCAGTTCGGAAAAATTGGTCGAAAAAATTAAAACGAATTATGTTATGATACGTATCATCATCATCGAAATGTCCACGAAACATTTCGATGGAAATTGAAGAAAATTTTTATTTATGAATGAAAAACTACCATGTCAATTATTTTTTATTATTAAAAGTGAATTTTTAAAATACTTTTAATCAATGATATTATTTGAAAAGATTTTTAGTGATAAGTTTTATTTTTTTCTATATCTTTTCTAACTTTCAATAAATTTTCAATAAATTTTTAATTCTTTATTCTCAATTTTAATTTTTGTTCCTCTATTAATTAACAGTTATCATAGATAATAGAAAAATGTCTAGAAAAAAAATGAAAATAGTTTTGGAAAGTTACTTATTTTATTTATTATATTTGATATTTATTATATAATGATTCATTTCACAATGAATATGGATATGGATATGGATAACATTGGAAAAGCATTTATTATTAATTATTATATTAATTATCATTAGATTATTTTATTTAAAATTTATAATAATTATAATTTTCGTTTTTGAAATATTTATAAAAAAAAATCAAGAAAAATAAAAATAACAAGAGTTAAAACAATTATACATTCAATTTGACAAAAAAGTCGATTTTATGTAAAATTGTATTCTCTATATGTAGAATAAATAGTCTTTAAAAGAATTTTTTTTAATTTAATTGAAAATTTTATTAATTTTTTGTGAGATTATACAAATATTATAATTTAAAAAAAAATTGTATTATAGCATTAATCTAAAATAAATTTAAACATAATTCAAAAGGATAATTCAAAGAATATTTATAAAGATGTAAAAAAATTTATGTAAAATTGTGTATTAGTATAGTCATAAAAAATATAAATTCAATATGATTAAAATTCAAAAAAATTATTTATTCAATTTAATTGAAAATTTATCTAATTTTATATAAAAAAAATATATTTTATATAATATAGAAAAAGATATTAAAGAAAACAAAGAAAATAGAAATAAAAAAAAGGATGAAAAAGAAAAATAATTTTTAAATAATATTCAAATAAGCTTAAGACATGACCAACAAAAATGTTCTCTGTAATTATATGTATGTATTATAATATAATCAGGCAATTTCATTTCAAGTTTATTAGATTTTCTATCAGGTACGCTTACATCTTTGCGTCATCATATAATATGGCCACCCTTTAAGAAAGCGAACTAGTGAGTTTCTATTGTCCCGCATCCTAAATCCTAAACGAAATTCTCTTTTCATGACTACATAAGTACTTGAACATATTACGGAAAAAACTTTTCTGGTTACATTCTATTCTAACAAAAGAAACCAAAAAAAATATCAATTTATTTTATACCAAAAAATACTAAAGAATACCTTTTTCTTTTTAACTTTTCCTTTGACAATATTTATGGGTGAATTAAGCGATTTACCGATTTCTTTATAATACTGAAGGTGTTATAAACTGTACAATATAGATTACAAATCTATACAAATATTTTCATTATAAATTTTTTGAAATTAAAAACTTATTTTTAATTTAAATTATCTCGTACATTTTTATTTTTTTTTTTTATTCCATTTGTATAGATTAATCAAGTTCAAATTTAAATCACAATAGAAATTTCACAAAAAAAATTATAAAGATATTATAAGATATAATACAAAGTATATGTGTGTGTGTGTGTGTGTGTGTGTGTGTACAATTTATATATAATACAATATTTTAATTACTGTAAATCTTATTCAATATAAATAACTTTTCTTTTTTTCATTCGAAACTTCAATCTTCTTAGATATTAACTTATTAACTTTAATGCTGTGATCATAAAGGCAACTTTTATTCATTATCATATAAATTATAAAATATATATTTTATTTATATAAATTACCAACATTATAAAAAATGATCTTGTATTTTATTTCATATTTTTGCAATAATTGCACTATTATTTTCAATTCTATAATTTCATTTTTTCCAAAGAATAAAATTATAAATTCATCTTATTTATTTTTTCATATTTCGTCCTAAACTAATTTCCTAATTGCTAACAAATGAGTTACACGAGAGTCACGTATTTTTATAACTCATTCGATTTTCGAGAACTATATTGTATTCTCTAAATCATTGTGTATTTCTCTAAATCCAAGTATTTCAACCATTGAATATGATCGTATTTATCCAAAGTGCTATTATGCGATGACAATGCAGTAATCAAGCTCGGTCTCTTTGTCTTGCAAAAAAGGATTCCTTCCTTGACTTTGCCTACGGGTATCAATGTCTTCGTGGCGTTATCCTCGAATTCTTAAACGCCTCAACGTCTGTTGAACTTCGAAAAAGAGAGCACTTGAAGAAAAGCATTAATTGCACGGACAGAGATCCAAGTACACCAATCTTCCAATTCTCCAGCTTTTTCTACGTCTCACAAGTATTAATTGACTGAATTTAGATGGAGAATGACGGGGATCATTGATGAAATGATCTTGCTTTCTTAGGAGATATTGATTGCATTATATTGATAGTTTTTACCGAAGGTTTTGATATTATAATAGTAATTTATGTCAGTAGTATCTATTGATTATCTTTAATTGGATCACATTATGAATGAAATATCGTAATTCAATTCTTGTTTTAAATAGAGTTAATTGGATCGATATAATTTTTTTATATGTACGTAGAATGCATTTATTTTTCGATAATTATTTTACGATTTTCAATTTGTAATGAAATAAAATATTTATATTCATATTATGTAATTTTATTACATAAAATTTATATAATAATGAGTTTATTAATTGTTTTAAAGAAAAAATATGTAATTTCTTAAAAATGATTAAATTATTATTTTTCTTCTTTTTTTTTCTTGGAATTATTCAAAACTTCCAGTTCAAAATTATGCAATTAAATTTTATATTCAACCGTGAATTTCTATAATTTATCAAATCATATATTTATAATATTATAAAAACAAAAATATTATATGATCAAAAATTGTGATTCCACAAAGTTGAAATTCATGAAAATAGTCACAAATTGCGTACAAGATTCCGCAGCGAATCTTGTATAATGTGTTTATAACATCACATACTATCGAATTTCATTGTCTATTATGTGTAGTATGTGAAATATTTGAAAATTATTTGGATATTTATATCCTTTGGATTTTATATCCTTTAATATTTCTTTATCATCAATTTTATTAATAACATTCACAACACGATAACGTCAAGATTTTTAATAACATTCGCTCTTAAAAGTCGTCTCAATTCACAATCAAAAGAACAAGACATTACAACCTAATTATGTACAACAAAAATTTCATATATTATTATATATTAACATATACATATATATGTTATATTTCCAAACAAAAAAAGAAATCACAGTTATAGATTTCATTTAGAATCATAGAAAATATTTTTTTCGATGATTATATTCTTGAAATCGATATTGATATTCTTGATAAATTAACAAACCCGTTAATATATAAATTTGTTTAAAAAATTTCAATGAACCGAATATGTATTTACTTGACCTGCAAGACTATAATTAATAAAATAATTGAGAAAAAAAAGAAAAATTATTGTAAATATTGAATTAGAAATAAATAATGATAATTAGAATTATTAGAACTATTAATTATTAAATTCAAATGTTCAATATTATCAATTCTATTATTTTTATTATATTTTAACAAACGAAGTAGGGAAAATAAATATATATGAGTTAGCTCAATAGTAATCTGCTTAACACATTGCAAACAAATCACGAGAATTATTGTTTTGTGTTCTGATTTTTGTGACCAATCATAAGAATTCTTAGATTTCATTATTGTTAATAAAATATTTATATGAAAATATATCTACTAATCAAAATACTGATCCGCAATGTTATAAATATTAAATAGGTATCTCCAATAAAATATAAATTTGGCTTTTCTCACATCATGAATTTAAAAAAAAATTTATATTTATTCCGATGACATAAACAAATTACCAACATATATTAGGATCAACTAGAATAATAGCATTATTGGATCTATCATCTATTTCAATTATAAATTATACGATCAAAATAATAGCAACAAATCTAAAATATTAATTCAAAAGAAATAAACTCTGCAATTCATTGTTAATTCGAATAGCATTTTATATTTATTTATTATTAAACGAATCTTTTCTATTTTCATATCTATTTCTATATATAAGCTTCAATCAATGATCTTAAACAATCAATGATTGTTTAAGAACAATACATATAACTATCAAACAAAATAAAAAATGGAAAGTAAATATTTCAGGTATATTTTAAGAATAGCTTCCTTCTTTAAAAACTGATGTGACAAATAATAAGAACATATATATATATATATACATTCAATTAAACGAATAAATTAAGGATTTCTCAATCAATCAATCAATTAAAACCAATATTAGATTTTGTTAAATAATATAATATATTTTTATTAATAGTTATATTTTTATTAATAATAAAGTTGTAGAAAAATTACCTTCTTTCCGATTTTCTCATCGATTTCGATAGTAATTCGCAATGGATGATAATTATCAATTTATATTATAATCCTTGATTCATAATCCAATCGATTAGCCGATAATTAAAATCATATCAAAAAATGATAAAAAAAATTGTAAAGATAATAAAAAATAGAATCATCAGAATAATACAAAAAATTTCATACAAAAATCAAAAACAAATATAGATATAAATAATATTAGAAATCACTATAAAGAATTATAATCAATAATATAATTAATATTAAAATATTATAATGAGTAATATAATACTTGAAACATTAATGCACGCCACAAAAAGAAAATTTTACTATTCTTATTAATCGATATGAATTTTACATTATATACCAGGAATGATTGTGGTTTTTCGTTCGAAATAGTTCCCACATAAGATTCTTATTTATATAAATTATCAATTATAATTTGTTATGTAATTCTGATGTTGTGATATCATATAAATAAATAAAGAAGTAAAATGTATAAATAAACGAAAAGTGTATGAAAAACATGATATCAAGTATACAATAATCATATTATTAAACACCAACGAAGAACACAGTTTTTTTTTGTTTTAAATTGGTCCTATTCATGTTCAGAAAAATATAATTTTTAATAGAAGAAGCTATTTACAACTTTATGGAAAATTACATTTTAAATAAGAAATCTATAAAAATTATATTTAATTTTTAAATTATTTTAAATTCATTGAAATGAACATCATCTATTTTATCATGATCTAAATTATTAATTTATCTTATAATTTGAAACATAAATATAAATAAAATTAAAAGTTAGTATTTCAGTATTCATTATTTATTATTATTTATTATTTTTTATTATTCAAGCAAAATTTTTTATTCAAATTTATCATGTTGAAAATTTTCTAAATCGCTAAAAAGTCGAAAATCATTTTACAAAAATAAACAGTTTTTGAAATAAAATACAAAAAATAATTCAAGAACTTTCATAAATATATTATACATCAATTATATTATGTCATCAATTCTTCGCGAGAATAAATGACGATTAGTAATATAAATTCTTTGAAAATCGTTAATGTTTGGATAATTCCGATATATAATTAGTTTCTAATTATACATTGAAATTCGATTATATTTATAAATTTCGACGTTATAAATTTAATCATAATTTAATCATTATTAATTCAATTGTCTAAGATTATTTTATTTTTTAAATTATATTTAACCTCTTCAGAATATGTAAATGTTTAGTGACAGATATATGTACGTTTTTTTTTTTTTAATTAAAATTATTTTAAATGAGAAAAAAAATTAAAATGTATTGAAAAATTCTTTACTAGAAAATTTTTTAATAATAAAAATAAAAAATTAAAAATACTGATAATATTTCATTTTACTTGACATTCACTATTTTGAAAATATTATAATGGTGCCTTTGATGTCTCCTGAAGAGCTTAAAGCCTTCCGACATTCTATTGATAGCGTTCGAGGGATTTTAAAAATCATTCATTTCCGTGAAAAATAATCATAATTCATTTTGATATCATACCTAAAAAAATTCCGAAATAATAAATTTGAATAAAAAATTTTGTTTGAATGATATAATATTATATATAACAATATAGTATAATATAGTTTTAAATAAAAATGAAAGGAAAACTATGTTTTTATCGATAAAAAAACTTTTTATCTATCTTATATATAGTGCAACAATTGCCATTTTAAAGTAAACAATTTAAAATGTTATTATAAAAAAATTTATTCGTCATTTTTATTTCAATAATCACATAAATCTGATATAAATAATAAAAAAAGAATAAATAACAAGTTTAAGTCATTAAAATCATATTATATAATATAAAAAAAGTAATACTATGCTAGAGGATTATAAAATATCATAATTATAAAATTATAAAATATCATGGAATATTTTATATCAAACAAAAATTATATTGAAGATGAATTATATATATACATATACATATTTACATATAATTAAAAATATAATTAAAAATATAATTAATATAATTAAAAAATTTTTAAAAAATAATAAATGAATTTTATAAATACAGAAAGATTTCAAATTAACAAATATTTATTCAAAAATTTATATGTATACATTTTACATAATTTAACTACAAAGTAAATATAAAAATTTTAATTAACTTCTAATATATTCTAATAATTATTTTATAATAATTATTTCCTCTTAATTAATTTAATTGAATTAATTTTGTTCAACAATATAGTGATTCAAGAAAATTGTATAGTTTCTAATTTATTGAATATAATATACATAGAACGGATAACACAAAATAACTTTTTTTATGTGTATTTGTTCGTAATTAATAGATTGCCACACAGGTTAATTTCGAAGGAATTCGCATCTAACTGCAAATATTAACGAATGGAAATCGTAAAATGTAAATATATATCTGCAGCACAATTACAAAATAAGACCAAAACATTTCGTCATGCGAATGCCTGATAGGGAGTTGGAAACACTAGGGAGGATGATATATTTGCTTAGAACGTACCGGCTGGCTGAATTACGATTCGATTGTGGGATCTATATCCGTCATTGGTTTCGAAAGTGATTTATCGGTAGAAATTCAATAGTTGATTGTTCAACAGTTGATTACATCTTGATTAAATTATTCATAAGAAATTTCTTGTTGAACATTTATATTTCTTGTTGCTACTTTAACTTTTAGATTTTTTAATTTACAAATTGTAATATTTCAAAAGAGATAAGATATTGGCCTAAAAAATTAAATTTTGCAATTTGCCAATTCTTTTTTAATATTTAATTTTTCTATCCTTTTGAAAGAAAGAAATTAGATACTTTAGAATATTATAATTAATGTAATTATATTTTATTAGAAATAAAATGAAATCGTTACACAGTTGTGTATATATATATATATGCGAAAATAAATGCAATCATCATAAGCAAATTTGTATGCATCTTGAATATACAGATATTTTTTATTATATTCATTTTAATATGATTAAAACAATTTAAAAGTTTTTATAAAAATTAATCAATAGAATAAACGAATTAGATGCAAAAAGTTTCAGTGAAAAAAATTAATTTTAAGAAAAATATTTGAAGTTAAATATTTCTTAGAATATATATTATTAAAATAAAATATATTATTTCAAATTTGTTTATTATATTAAAAAATTATTGTAAAATAAAAATATATAGAAATAACATATTTTTTATATGTTTGTTGATAACTAAATTATATAATTTAATAAAATAAATTTTAATCATAAGTTAATTTTAATAAGTTTTTATTGTGCGAAATGATAATATATAGTGAATTGTTTTTTTAATATTATTTTTAATATTAAAAAAATTTTTAATATTATTTCAATATTTACATAATATTTGAAGATAAAATATATAGTATTAAAATAATATAGATGAAAAAAACGATGAAAAAATTATTCTTTTTCAAATTATCTCATTTCCATGATTTCGGTACATTTATCCAAAATCGAATAAATTTTTTTAAATTTAAATTCTGCAAGATATTTTGTACTGTCTCTTTTGAATTGTTTTTAAAAATCAATCTATTTTTTAAAAAATGGTAAACTTCTAATGTCTTATAGTTTTTTTGGTTTCAGGTTTTTTTGCTTATTGGTGATAGAAATTTCTATAATAAAAATTTCTATAATAAAATTTCTATAATAAAAAATTTTATTTATTAAAAATATTTATTCAAAAAAATAATGAAAAATAGTTCATAGATTACATTATGACATTATATTACATTATACAGAATACATTAAAGTGATTAAAATATTAAAATATTAAAATATATCTTATCTTATCTTAGTATTTAATTCAGGATTTTGATTTTGTTTAGTAACAATGACGAAATATTTTTATATGATTTTTTCATAAAATCATAGGATCAATATTTTTATAATTAATATTTTTAAAAATCTTGAAATCTCGAAATTTTTTCTAGATATCTTGATACATATCTTGAAGAGATTTACTCTTCTCTTATTAAAAATTAATGTATAATTTTTTTTGACATATGGATTGAATATTTATATAATTTATTATATAAATATATTTTATAAAATTTTGTAGAATAATATGTTAAAACAAAAAAAAGAGTTTATAAGATAATTGATTCACGCTGTTAATTCTAATAAATCAATTTAAAATTATATTGATTACTTGATGAATTAGTAGTAGCTTTTTAAAATTTAATTTCTATTATCTTTTTCTTATGTAAATAAAAGATTATTAAGCATATTAAGTATTCTTTTTTTTAAAGAAAAAAGAAATCAAACATTTTTTTCTAATTTATTTTATTATTTTTTTATTTTTTTTATTATTGATAATATATAATAATTTTATAAACAAATTAATTGTAAAAAAAATATGAATAGAAATTGTTTTGTTGAAAGAAATAATCTTCTATGTTCTTACTACTAATATTAGTTTAAGAGAATTAAATTCTAAATATTCCATTAAATCTTTTTGCAGACTTAACCGACAGGGGAACGAAGAAATTTGGCGATGATTGCGTGGAAGATCGTGAATGCAGTTTCTCTGGCTCTTATTGCGAGCCAAAAAAGAACAAATGTTCGTGTAGGGAGGAATTCGAGGCAACGAATCATATCGACAAATGTGGACACCGTAAGTTAGTATATTGTCAAGCGCGACATTACTTTGTAAGTGTCAATCTTTATTCGACTTCGATAATATCAATTCTTATTTAATATTTTAAATAATACGTAATTGTTTGAATAAATCAATTTAATTTAATCAAATTGAAATAAAAAGCTAAAAATAGAATTTAATAATTTATTTTGTCAACATAGAAAAATATATATTATAATAAAAAGATACATTATAGCTAATTCATTACGAATCAACAATTATACAAGATATTCAAGATATACAATATATTTGAGGATTATATTAGATCAATTCATTTTTTCAAAAATGATCAATTTTTGAAAAAAATGACAAAAGAAGTTTTAATATTTCTTATAACGAACATGATAATATATGCAAATTTTTTATATTTATAATATTATTTAAAAAAGTGATCTAGTTTTTTTAAATGAAATATTATAAATTTGTTTATATTACATAAAAATATATAGTAAACATATGAATTTAAACATATATCATGTTATGATCTTTGAGATCAGACAGTCTCAAAAAAGAATAAAATAAATTGAATATCTCGTAATATTATATTTATTAATATAATTACATATCATGTTTGAAATAGCCATTAGTAAGACTGCATTTATATGTTCCAGATTACATTTTTTCTTTAACATTTTGCGAATGTTGTTCTATACTAATCTGCTTTTCTTATCTTTGATTATAAATCGATAAAATTAAAAGATTATCTAAAGAAAAATTATAAATCAAAAGATAAAAAAAATCCAATAAAAATTGGAGATATAAATTTAACGATTATTTTACAAATTTAGAGATTTCAATTCATTTATTACTAAACATTCTAATTAAAACAGATCTACAATTATTATTAAAATATATAACATAAATATTTTCTATGTCTGATACCCAAAGTTTAAAAAAAATTTTGATCATAATAGATTAATTATTTTCTATATTTTTTTCCTATTTTGAATTCCTTAATTTTAATTCTATAATTTTATTCTATTGTTAAGGAGCAATATAACATAAAATGATTCAATTAAATTTAAAAATATCGAATACAATTTTTTAAAATAATTAATGATTTAATGACACTAATTGAAAATTAAAAACGAAAAAACAAAAGATATTAAAAATAATATGAAATAAAATATTATAAATTAATGATATAAAATTATGATATATTATTAATGATATATTATTAATTATTATTATTATTATCATAAAATAAAATATTGATGAAAACAGTTTATAAAATGCAGAAATAAAATAAGTTGTCAAGTCACGTATAGGAAATGGAATTTTTCTCTTTAACGCGACCAAATTTTACGATTGGAATGATATGAATGCTTATGGATAGTTGTTTATGACTTTCTTCCGTGGAATCTAAACGAAAGAAAGCGATTTTATTGGTCTCTGGCATTAGAAGCATCGTGAAAAATTAAAAACAAGAATGAAAGCATGAATTTACTGATCCAAATTATATTGTACACACGTTTTTAATTAAATTTGTAAATGTTATCATATCGGTTGAATTATTTTTTATACACATTTATTGAAAATTTTTCTTAAAATCGTGATAAACATTATAATAATATTATTACAAATATTAACGGAGAAATTCCAATTAATAATAATAATAATAATGAATATTAATTTTAAATAATTGATATATATATATAATCATGTAAATATTAATGAAAGAATATTATAAACAAGGCTCAAGGATTATTATCAAGGATTATCGAAATTAAAGCTTTTGGAGTTAAAAATGTAAACTGTGATATTTTAAACAACATATGTAAAATTTTTAAATTTTAAATTTTAAATTTAAACTTATTAAAATTAAAAAAAACTTATTAAAATATAATATTACTTATAAATTTTAAATTTTAATATTAATAAAATGATTGAAAATATGTTCTTTAGAAAAACAAAATCTTTTATCTTTTTATCTGTTAAATCAAAAAATTCTTTAAAAAGGATTTGAAATTAAAATGATGCTTACCAACATAACAAGTAACAACATTAAAAAATTTCTATTATTAAAAATATCATTGGATAAAATCGGTTTCACGTTTTCTTTTTTAGTATATCCATGACGAAAATAAGTTTTTATCAAATTTCAAGTTTTTATCATTTCAAATATAGATGTAACAAAGATAAAAATACATTAATAATTTGAAAAAAGAAATAAATGAAAATATATATTGATATGTTAGGATTAAAATTCAATCAATATTAAGCTTCCTAATTGCGAGCCTGTGGTCGATATATCGAGGACAGTGTGGCATATAATCAGTAGATCAGATTTACCACATTAACCTCTGGATATACACTATCATCCGCAAGCACGCTAACAGAGAAATAATTCCTTCTTACATTGATGAATGATGACTATATATTGATTTCTAACACTATACAGATCAATCGCGAACTTGAATATTCAAATTAGATAATAATTTTATAAAATAGAACTGACCTTATAACGATAGACGAATTAGAAATAACAGTAGGGTATCAGGTCATCATATGATTGATTGACAGATCGATAATGTTTCAAATAATCGCCTTTTAGTTGCCAAGAGATTAGATGTGAATGTCATTCAAGGTCGAGATGCATGTTACATATTATATATTATTCCAATAAGGAAAATTTATATGTAGATACATGATATGATATTATGAAAGAATTGGAAACCAAAAAGAAAATATTGTAGAATTATACAGAAATATACTTTACTCTTAGTTATTTATAAGTTTATACTGTTCGATATGTATCTATTATAAATATTAATGGAAATTAGAATAGAAGCTTCAATCTTAAGGAGTTAATTAAAGTCCAATTAATTATAACAACTTTTATTGAATTTAAAAAAGATCGAAATATAATAAATTTGTAGTAATACAAATAATTTTCAAACATAAATGATATAAATTCAAAAATAAAAATAAATAAAAAATAGTAGATGTACAATATATTATACAAAACTTTATTTCTGAATCACTCGATAAAGAATTTTGAATATAATAATTCATAAATAAATAAAAGTACAATAAAAACGTATATTAAGTTATATTAACAAATTGATTTTTTACTATAATTTGCTTTTTTTTCAAATTAAAATTATAAAAAAATATTATTATATTATTTTAATATTAAATTTCTTATTTTTCGAAATTGAAGATGAGATAAGATTAATATTATAATAAAAAAGGGCAATATAATTGAAAATAATTAAAAAAGAAATTGAAATTTTTTAGATCATTCATGAATAACTCATATCGTTTAGAAATAATAAAAAAAACCTATAAAACGCATTAACTTTTAAAATTTATCAAATCAATGTAAAAGATTTGTATCTAAATACTCATTTTTAATTAAAGCTTATCAAAAAATTAATTAAAGCTTCTCGTCAAATCATAGAAAGGATTATCTTTCTAATTAAATACGAATAGAACTGACATATCGAAAAAATCTTGATAATTTTAATATCGAAGGATGCCAAAAGTAAATAAAAAATTAACTATTAAAAATCAATTATTTCTCTTTATGTTTGTTTATTCTTCGTCATTTCCTCAGAATTTAGCAATAGTTAATAAAATACATACGCGAATCCAATAACTTCTTAAAAATAGAAATAGAAATCGGTAATAAACTTTTAAAAAAGAAACTATAACTTTTTATAAAAATAACAATTCGTGAAATATTTGCCGACAAGAATGGTACGAGGAAGCGAAGCTGTCGTTAATGGTTTGTGTTTTTCAGCGGTGAACGTGAACGAGTCATGCTTTTTCCATGAGCAATGCGAAGCTAGAGTGAGCCAAACCGAATGCAGGGACAATCGTTGTATTTGCATCTTCGAGAAGATTCCGGTTACCCAACCTGACGGCATGATTGTGTGTGTCGGTAAGAAATGAAAGAAAAAATGAAACAATTGGGGAAAGGAAGGCTCCGCAAGTTTTCGCGTACTTTTTAATGAAATTTCATTCGCGTCCACCTACGCAACTCGTTTCCGTGTTAATGGAATTCCGGCCTAAAATTCTACGACGAAGTTCATTAATTCGTCAACTGTTTTAACGCGATCAATTAACAAACGCGAAACGGAATAACGAAATGGCGAATTCTCCATTTCCGGTGCGGTAGAAATTAAAAGCACGTCACTTTGATATTTTGCACACTTTTATTTTCAACTTAGCGTTGTAAATTGAATTAAATGGGTGACACGTGTGTGCAATTTCATCATGTTGAAAAAGCTCTTTCGCTTTTGGGTGAGATTAATTTGGGTTAAATATAATAATATGAATTTATTTTGTTTTAATAAATATATACATAGGTTATTTTGTTTCAATAAATATATGTATCTGATAAAAAAAAATATCAAAATTAGTTAACTTTATCATCTATTACAAAGAACTGAAAATGAAAGATATATCTTATATTATTAAAAAAAAGAATATTATTAAAATAAAAAAAAAATAGTATTAAAAATAAGAATAGATATTAAAATAACATATGACAATAAAATAAGAAATATATTATGTTTTTGAATACAAGAGATAATATGAAGATTAACAATATAATAGAATTGTTATTAATGTTAATAGTCATAAATTACAAAACGTATTCATTGAATAAAAAATTATAAAGAATTATATTGTATTATATTGTATAAAAATGTTTATTATTTATTAGAACATTTCAATTAATTATAAATCTAATCTAATCACCTATTTCATATAAAAAATGATATTAATTATTATTGTTAACGAAAATTTTTATCATTGATTATTAGAATGAAAGATATAGGAATTAAAGCATAAAAGTCAAGTTTATCTCAATCAAGAACATACTTTTAAAAAAATAACTTTTATTAATCACAAAAAAATTAAAATGCTTGAATATTATTGTAATTATATATTTTCTCTTTAAAGTTATCTTTTGAAATAAATTAATTTTTTTGATAAAATCTTTGATAAATCATTTTTGATAAAAATAGAAAATATTAAACAAAAATTAATTACGAATGGAATTATATAAAAAAAAAAAGACTTATGAAAATTATTAATTTATTAAGAATTATTAAGAAAATGAAATATATGTTTCAGCTGAGCAAAAAGAGGAACCCAATCTTCAATATATCGATCCGACGATGATTGGTGTTCTCGTTGGTATGGCCCTCATGTTCATCATCATCTGCGTCGTCCTTAGGCTTTTCAGCAAGTAAGCCATCTATTTGCATATTTTGCACGGTGATTCTCTTCTTAGCAATTCTCATAACGAGAGTTTATAACCTACTTCTACTTGGCAGGAAATGTGAAAATGGACCGTTGATGTCGTATGCCTAATGCAAATTTAATGCTTTTTTATTCTCTGCACTCTTGACAAAGTCATACAAATTCAAAAGAATACAAAATCTGGATCTTGAAGTAACTACATTATCAAATTATTCAAATATGAGAGATCTTTTATTTCATAAAGAAACTTTTTTTAGAAATGTATTGTATTAAAAAAAACTATGAATAGACATGAGCATGAAAATTCTTATACTATCATAAATATTTAAATTTGAATAAATTTTAATAAAATTTATTTTAAGAGTCATTATTATTACATGAATCATTCAATACTCCTATATTAGATATTTGTTTTATTTCTAAACTTTATTGTTTATTCTGTCAAGATTACAAATTAAATTACAATTAATAAATACATAAATCAGATTAATAAATTTTCAAGAATAAATTTTAACACACAATTTTATGATTCTTATTCAATTTGTTTCAGAGCTCGTTGGCGCGAAAATCGTACAATTTTTAACACCCCGAACGCCCGTCTAATGAACGTATCGTTACTAAGAGAGAACAAGCTCCTGCATCCGCAGGAAAGACGCGGTTCAAGGGCAAGCGTACGAGTTCCCTCGAGGCAACCCTCGATGGCCTCCTTACGTGCCCATTCGCCGAATGCCTCGCAAGGTGCGAAACACTCTCAGCACTCACAGCACAGAGTGAGCCGTACGGGTTTTTATTCATTCACTTACTAAGCAAGCAACTTGTTATACAGTGTCCCGTTGAAACAAAGCAAGCGACTCTTTTACGTGCCAGTTTATATCGGGTGTTCGATGGAAATCGAGACATCTCCCGTCAGGAACGGATCCTGTTTAAAAAATGAAAAAAAATAAGATAAGGGAAAAGTACAATGGAATTTTCTTTACTTTTTTGTCGTTCATCTATTTTTTTTCTTTTTCTGTTTCTATTTTTTTTTTTTTTTATTTCATTCAACAATAGTTTTAAATTTATAGATTATTGCAGGTTAAAAGACCGAATAAACGTTCTTCTATTTCCTATTATCGAGTAATTGTGTTCTATACAGGATAGTATCTGCCACTATAGTTGGCTACTTATATCCTCGCAGACATGTGTGTTGCATGAAATATTCAAGGTAAATATCGGGAAATATACGTGTAGAACCAGTTGTTTAGCAATCATTTCGTACGTAATTCATGAACAGACTATATATTTTAAAAAATGCAATGATTATGTCAGGTGTGTGTAGAGTACAGATATTATCATTGTTTTCCTCTTTTAGTATTCATCATTATGACCTAAAAGTTTCATAATTTTTTTTCTTTTTTAAATTTTTTTTTTAATCCAATATTATAATTCGCACAATCTGTATTTTCTATTTTTTGTTTTTAATCATATAGCCAAGAATAAAAAAAAATAGTAATCATTTTGATCATAATTCTTTTTCAAAAATATTGTTCCAATAATTAATTATCTAATTTTGTAAATTCTAGCTACAAAATTAAGAGAAGGTTGGAATGTTCCTCGAGCTAATCAGCTAGTATTAAAAATAGCTATTTTCTAATATATCGATTTCCGTAGAACATCCCATATATTTATATAGATATAAATATCGCAAAGTAGGTAATTACCTATTTTTGCCTATTCTACTCTGTACTTTAGAATTCTTCTATTAAGTTCAGAATCTTTCAGATATTCTCATCTCGCATGCAATTGCTTGCCAAAAGGATAGATATTTGCTGGTTACTTTTAATTTGAGAGTGCATCGAGATCGATGTATTATACTTTAAATGCATCGTTTTCAACATCATTGTTGAAAACCACTTCTAGAAAAATTTTTTTCTCGATCATACGTCGATAATGTCATAAAAATCATATTTTTTTATTAATTTCAATTAAAATATTTCATTCTATTTTAATTTTATGAAGTTATGGGGCAATAATTAAATGAATTGCATCAAAACTCGTAATGAAATAAAACTCAAATGTGAAAATAAACAAGCTAAAAGAATATAATTTATAACCTATCAATAATTCTTTAGCTGTTTATTAACAATTATTCAAAGTAATTCCTATTAATTTCGATTCTAAAAATTTTATTATATTCAATGATTTTTAATTTAAAATATGGTCAAAAGATTAAAGGTTAAATGGTTTAAGAAGTCATCAAAGATCAAATAATAGCAAAATTAACCTTAAAAAAGTATCGCAATAAAACGATGCATCTCAACTTTCCATAATTATGTTTCCTTTTTTTAATAGACTTGACTCTCTTTACAGTCGATCATCTATAGCAGTAGTCTGTTTAATGATCCCGTCTGTGACCATTGTTCTTGATTATCTTATATACTACGGATTATATACTATGGACCTATGAGGTGCTCTATTGTAAAAAACTTTTCAAATTGACGCGTCCTTCGAAGAGGGTAAGTTTCGTATTCTTACCAGTTTTTATTATATTTTTCTATATAATTTACGGTGTTATCGTAGTATATGTATATTATATATGTGTATTTTGTACATAACCCTTATTAAGGTTACTTACCCTCTTTCGGATACGTCAGAACTTCGAGCTTAGAAGTGTGTGTTTCTACAGATACAGATAGATCAGAGTCTTCTTTATCTAGCGTTTTCGAGGATCACAACTATAGTTGCTTGCTACAGTAAAAAATCGTTGCTTGTATATAATGATGTTCTATCGTAGAAATCGTGATTTGAAACCAATTATATACAGTTTAATTAATTATTCAATTACTGATTTACAAAAATAACAATTTGATAAAATAATAGATCAAATTGGGAGGGAATAAGAAAATTTATCATTCAATATTTGATTTCGTTCAGTCGATTTATATCAAAAAATATAACATAATTAGTAATAATTATTTTTACTATTTTTACAATTAACATACGAATTCGTTATGAAAAATAAATTTATTATTTCCTCCGTATAATCGAATTAGAAAATAGTAAAATACACGAGTTACAGTAACAAGAATCGATGATAGAATCGATTCTTTATACTTTATACATATATGCGTATATTTCCATTATCGCACGGAGTTCTGAAGTAGTTTTTCAAGAGACCAGATCGCATTCGAGAAATGTATTCTGGTTATACGGTAAGATAGATTATCGATCTATTTTATTGGAAATGGTTAATTAAAATCTCAATGTAAGCCGGATCCTTTAGTTCGTGAATGTGAATTTGCAACCATTCTCATTTTTAAAGATCCATTGACAGTGAAATCGATCGAGTCAAGTATTACTTCAAACATCTTTTAACAGTTCAAGTTCTCGAGCACTTGTAGAATTAGACAATTGTTATGCATGTGCACACAGTGGCGTTTGGAAGCGATATCAATTATTAAAAAAAAAAAAAAAAAATACACAGAAAACAAAATAAAAATTTTTTATAAAAAATTCTAAAAATTCATAGTTTAATATTATCTATTTTTATATTGCATTTTTTTTCTTTTTCTCTCTTTTTTTTCTTTCTTTTTTTAATAATGTATCAAATTGAATTTAATTCGAAAATATTCTTCGATATACAACCGCTGCTGTAATTCTTTCATAATCGCAACGAAGAATTCGCTCCGATCGAACTTATATATTCTCTCGGCACGATTCTTCATGCTTTCGACTGTATTTCAGCTTTTCGTGTCATGTCAAAAGTATATGGTCGTTATAAAGCACGCGATACTTTAGCAAGAAAATGTCTGTCACCAGGGTCACGAACAGGATCACGACGGGGAAGTCGGGGTAGCAGTGGGAATGCGTCAGCCGTCTCAACGAAATCGAACAAATCGCCACCTAATCAAGCAAATACCATGTCTGAAACTGTTCATTCGGAAAATGTCACCGTTGAAATTCTCGAGGCTAAGGCGTAGATCCACTGGGAATCCACGACCATCGTTGCTACACCTTTCTCTTTCCAATGACGGTTGTGAAGTCGCCCTAAAGAAAGAATCGTCTAGACGTCTTCAAAGCAATTTTACGCAATCTCTTTTTCAAAATGTACAAATTCCTATTCACATAAATCCCTTTTCTCTTTTTTATTCGAAAAGATTCGCTCCTTTAAGTCTTAGTCTACTGCTTTGGTACAAAGAATTTTTCTGATTGACATGCGTTTGCATATAACTTATCCGGCCATTTGTTATCGTTATCGATTATAAATCAAAGTTTAATGTGAAGAAAATAGATTATGCTTAATGCAGAAATACTTAGTTTGAGAATTTTAGGAAATAAGAGAAATTATATTATAATTCGTACTGATTGTAAGATAATCACTGTTTAATTTTTATGTTTAAAAGATGTTAAATTCGATAAAGAATTAACGGATATATTTGCGATATTGATAAAATCAAATAAACATATTTTATGTAAAAAATTTTAATATTCGAAATATTTTGCAGAAGAAAATCTAATATCGAAAAATCTACGATATATTTTAAAAAGTATTGTGAAAGGAATCTTGAAATTAAATTTACCATATGTTTAAATTTGGTTGTATTAAAAAAAAAAGACAGAAAATTGAAAGACAAGTATAAACTCTTCTAAAAATAAAAGAAAAGAAAGTTATGTCTCATGAATCGTTTATCATGGTACAAAACTTCTTCGCGTTCGTTTGACATTGATTAACATTGCAGACAGATGAATGAAATCTGGAAACGAAACATAGCAAAGACGATGCAAAGTTTGTGTTTTTTTGTTATTTATTAAACGCAAAACCTTACATCGATTCGCCATGTTTTCACGATGTTTGGACCAAACGACAATGTACGTTTCGCTATTAATATGATCACTTTTATTAAAGATCATCGCTTCAAGCTATATCACTCTATAGCTAATAATAAAAATGATTTCGTATTTTATAAATAACATTGTCGAACCAATAAACTCGACGCGTTGATCGATCTTTCTATATAAATATGTATGTGTGAACAATCGTTTTAAACGAAATAGCCAAACGGTGATCCATTACAATCAACTAAGGATTATTCAAATATCCTCCTCCATAAGAAATAATCTTCACATTCATCGAATTCTATCTTTTATCTCTACCATACGCTATATATTTTTAACCTCAAACTATATGTGAATCAATTTCTTAAAGTGGCATTGACTCTGCTTTATATTCTAGAATGATTTTCTCATTAGATCAGATAATACTTAATTTTATAAGTAATTTTTTAATTTTATTAATTTATTAATTTTATAGCTATCGATTTTCAAAATCAATAATTAATTTTATTAAAAATTCCTTCATTTTTAATAACGACAAAAATAAGAACCCATCATTTTAATGAATCTTTTAATAATTCTAATTTTAATCTAAAAATGTCATTTCCACTGCGCATCAAAGATTGAGAATATTTTGCACATGTAAATATAATTTATATGTGTGAAATAAAAAAAAAATTATCAACAATAATTTTGGATTAATGTTTTAGATAGGAGAGTATCATCAGATTATAATATCCATAATAATTAATTTCTCGATAAGTTAAAATTTAGAGTTAAAAGATACAATTCTGATGTTATAGTTATGCTTTATCATATATATTTGCTGATCTTATATAAAACTAATACGCGTTATTATTGCAAGAAGGAATCAAGGAAGTGTCTGATGCAAACACAATTATTATCAACGGAGATCTTCCTAACAAGTCCTTCCTGTGAATACATATTCCCAGCGTGATATTGATGAAATATTGGTAGATCGTACCAAAAAAACACACAGTGTTTTCTGAGATTTTCTTTTCGAGAAGCCAACACGAATGGGACCAGATGAAAAGTGTTTGAACCGACATCGTGAAGTTAACGCTGCATATAGTATAGCGAACCAATTAAGCCGTGATAATTAAACACATCTTCGAGCTCTATTTCGCGTTAGTAAAGTAAAGATTAAGATATCGTATGCGATCATTCTCGTTACGTATAACAATAAAAGATATATAATGTATATATCTGTCGTTACACGTACTAGATATAATCGTTTCTCATCGTCGTGAGATTCATAGATGTTACATTCGTTCATTCATAATCGATTATTTGTCTGACTTATTCTTATCTTTTATCACTTCTAACCAAGCGTTCGTATTCCATGAGAGATATTTTCTCGCGCTTTTGAACTTTGCAAACATTTCTTATTCGATAGAATTTCTATTCTAGTCGCCTGCCTTGTGAAACAAGCTTTAGTCGTTGCTTAAGGGAAAAAATTTCATCGAAAGTAATACTATATCGCAAGAACGTGTTCACGCGTTAGGTTAGGATACATCGCGCAAATTTTTAAAGAATTTACAAAATGGAGAAGAGAGATCGATCTAATTCATCGCGTGAACTGTTACAGAAGAATTATAAGAAATAAGAAGGGTGAAAGAAAGAAAATAAAATCATCTCCAGAAATTTCACTTAAATAAAATACGACCAAACGGACTGTACACGTTTGTACAACTATATTATTATTAATTGCACAAGACCTCGTTATAGAAAATTAATATCGATCTACGAAAATACACTTTATACATATATAAGGATATATAAATCGATATATTTACGTACATATTGGAATCATTTTTTTTTTTCTGAATAAGTAAATGAGAATCATCGATAGTCTGGTATGATTATATCTCAGCAATTTAGTGCCTGCGCTCTCGCGTACATAGCGTTTAAATAAAGGAAATATGAGATTAATTAAATATATATATAATATATATTATATATTATATATATATATATATAATATATAATATATATTATATATACGTGATACTAGGCTTGGCACTATTTGCACTATTTGTAGATTACTTTTTTGAATGCCTAGTGACTATATTCACTCTGTGATCTATATGCAATGTATAGCTAAAAAATTTTTCTTGCTATCATTATTATTATATTATTGTTGTTTTTATTATTATTAGTAATAATAGTAATAATAGTATTATTATATAGTAGTTATTATTATTATTATTATTATTATTATTATTATTATTATTATTATTATTATTATTATTATTATTCCTTAAAAATTTACCAAAGATAATGGATATTAATATCGTGTAAGCGACTCGCTTAGTTATTATCGTCCCGCACCTAATGTACTCTATCTTTGCACCCATAATGAATCCACTTATGACATCCTCGTTGTAAAATTATATAATTTAGAAAAACTTTTTAATGATTAACACTATCTTAATGGAACATAATCATGATGACTATTGTACGATTATCAAATGATAATTGAATTGCGTGAAAAGCGTGTGTGATATCCATGGAAGATTAAAGGCGAAATAAAATAAAATAAAAATTAGAAAAAAAAAATAAAAATAAATATATATAAAAATATCTAAAAAAAAAAAAATACTAAAAATAAGTAAATTGATAAAAAAGATGCATTTTTATAAATGGAAGGTGAACAAATATTCACTTAAATAAAAGTTTAAGAGAATAACAAGGAGGGATCGATCTCATCTGCAAACGAAATTTGGGGAAGGTTTCCGTTTTCGGATAGAACGTCCCCTCTGGTGTTCCATACTTTAATTAAATATTCGAGACTCTATATTACGTTCTTTATATCTTAACAAGTGTCCATTAAAAATATCTTCGATTTATATATAATTCAGCTTTGTGGAAAGTAATCGTTCACGTGTAAGAATTTATAAGGTAATTTAACAAGATTTAGAGTATATATCAATTAAAATGCTTTTTCAAGTTGTTAGTTTCTCTCCACTCTTTTATGATATGAAGCACAATAAAAATTAACGAAGAAGCAAGGTACTTCGTCTTTATCAATCAAAGACACTCGCTCACTTTTATAAAATTTCTTATTATAAAGAGATGGAAATTTTTCTGCCTTTATCATATCTTTGATCCAGTAAAAGTTTCATATTACATAAATTGAAACAGTTTTGATCTATTTCTAAATCCTATCACTAAGGATGTAAATATCTAAGATTAATTGCATCTTCGTCCTTCTTTTCTCGTTATTCTCTCTTCTTCCTTCGAATTCTCCTAGAATATTTACGATTACGATGAATTCAAGTTTATTATCGAATCATCGATACATCTGAATTTATCATAGCCGATCATTTAAATGTATTCCAATCAAACTTTATTTCTTTTTTAGAATTATAAATTCATACTCAACATAAACAATTATATAAGCAGCTTGAAACTTAAAAATACAGTGAACACAAAATCGAAAAAATTACTCCTTACTATCGATCATTGAACAAGAAAAAAATCTGTACTTTTTATAACGAGTAAATATTGTTTAGAATCGTTTTTTCTTGTGGATTTTAATCACTGAATTATCAAAGTTCAAGCGAGCTATGTTTCCTGAAATGTCACAGTTTGTAGAAACACGAAAGAACGATATGGTAATCTAAATATGGGGAAGTGTTTGGATTACTTTTCGTTCCCGTGAGATCAGTTGTCCGAAATCGATTTTTTATATTCAACCAAGCACTCTATGATGACACAAAATATACATATAATATAAAGTATTTGCCACAATTAAAATAAACGTTAATGTTAAAGTGATCACTTTTGATATCTTTGTGGATATTCAATCGATGATGCTCTTTTTTCTCCCCACATTCGTCGCATTCAATAGAAACAAGACACCTCGAAACCGGAAGATACAATACAAAACAAAAAACCGATAATTCTCAATCTAACAACGATGGAATGTCCCAAAAATCAAAATTAGACAATACCTTGTCGATATAATCTGAATCAGATTGATCAGAAATGAAAATTTGTCGATCCGCGAAGAAATTATCTTCGTCAGTGTTTTGTCGAAATATACAGTATATGGATATGAATATATAATATATATACACACACACACACATACATACATACACACACACACACACACACACATATATTTATATATATATTTATACATATATTTAGAGGAAACGATTTTTCAACTACGAACTTTTATGATTTTGTAAATTTTTTCTATACAGCTTCGCTTACATAACACTCATATATTATTCGATTATATGATATATAATATAAGATATATCATTAAAAACGAATATTGTCGTTTCCTCTGAATGTTAGCAATAATATTATAACTTATATTATTATATTAATATTATTATAAATTATATTTAATCATCGACACCGTCTGCTCTTTAAAAAACTAAATAGTATATATGCACATTTGAGCTTTTATAGAATTATATTAATAAGGATAAACATAGAATTTTCATCTAATTGCATTTTGTGCTTAAATTCAATGATTTCGAATAATATTCGAATTATGATCGTTGAACGGTTCGCGATGAAATTTTATGATTCGAATTAGAAATAACTAATAAAAATAAGAAAAAGATTATTATACATTCATCTCGAGATATTTATATACATATAATATATGTATATGGTATATAAACACAAATATAATATATTCATAAAATATAGCTCTTGCTTCTCGATTTAAAGAATAATTATGTAAGGATAAAATTAAGCTCTACATAATTACGTTATTAAACAAGAATATTTAAAATGCAGGACTTATGCTAAACAACAATTGGTATCTTATTGAGAGATTATAAGTACTTACATATATCATTCAAAATAAATATTAGATGAACTTACATGAGGAACTCTGATTAGCAATTATATATAATAGAATTTCTTAGCGCGTGGATGGGTGCGGATAAAAACGAGTATGCGAGTCTCTCATTTTTCAATTTTCAATATTTTATAATGTTCGGTATGTGACGAAAATGAATATTATTAAATTTTTAGCGATATACTATTCACTATTTTATTAGCAGCTTAGCCTACATTATAATATTTATATTATACATTTCATATTATAGCTTATAATGGATAAATTAATAATCTATAATTGTATTTGAAACTTAATTATATTCTGACTTTTCGTTTTAATAAAATCTTAATACACTGTATAAATTGTGTATTCATTTTTTTCTTTAAAAGGAAATAGAAAAAAATAAAAAAAGTTAAGAATTAAATTAATTTATATAAGAATTATTTTCTTTTTTTTCTATTTTTTACATTTTGTAAAAGATATCCAAAGATTTTATATGAAGGTTTAATTAATGTATAACAATATTTTAAATATAGAATAATTTCAAAAGTATTTGGAAAATATAATTCCAATATAATTTCACATATTTACAAGACCATAAATACTGTACATTAATATTAAAATTAATTTCATTTATAAGAATTTTTAGCCCTCCAATCTAGAAATTCATCGAATTCGATTTCGTCTTCGCTAGAAATATCTTCATCCAAATTTTTCTGTTTTCTGTCTGTAGCCTGTACTTGTTCTTTACGTTTTACTAGATCCATGACTCTATTAAAACAAAATTCATTTAATTATTATGAAATATTCTATATAAATTAAATTTATTGCATTTATTATTACCTAGACCAATGTCTTATTTGTTCCTCTATTTCATCTAATTGTCTTTCTGTTGTTGCCTCTTCTTGATCATCTGCAATAATTTGTGCAGATTGTGCTGTTTCTTCTTTGATTTCTTTCTGAAACTTTTCCCATTCCTCTTCTATAGGATTTTTATACTCAACATTACGTACCTATAAAATTTGCAAAAAAATGCATGTAATTTGATATCATATTAATAATACATAAATTTTATATAATGTTCTTACTTTAGCATCTAAAATTGGATCATCAAAAAATCCTTCTGGAAGAGATTGTTGATTTGTATCTTTCTTTTCTTTTTCCTCTTCTACTTCTATATTCTTTATATCTTTTTCAACCACAAATTCTTTATCATTTTCCAACTTTGTTGTTATCATAGAAGTATTTGATAATTTCATATTATTACCTTGTTTAGAGGGATTATCAAAGAAGTTTGATGATAAATTTGATGGTATTTGTGCTGATTGTATAGAATTTTTTAATATACTTTTGATTTTTTTATTCGTTGATGATTCTTGTGAAGGAGACGAAGACCTTTTATGTATTTGAATTTTTGTAGAATCTGTTTCTAATTTTGTTTTTTTTGCTTGAATAACATTTTCCTTATGAGTTTTTGAATTTAAATGTATTGGCCAAACTGTCTCATTACGTACAATGCTTTTGCATAAAATACACATAAGTTGTCCTGCATCTGTATATGTGTTTATCATAGTTAAGGATTTTTATAATTATTTTATTATTTTTAATATTCAATTATTGAATAAACACAAAATATATTTAATGTTTTTATTCTTAAAAATGTAAGATTAATAAATTAAGATTAATAAATTTACATTTACATATGTTAAGATAATAATAACTATTATTATTAAATAAAAATAAAAATAATATTTAATAATTATAAATTATACAATATGAAAAAAAATTAGAAAATTTATCTTAATCTTAATCTTAATCTAAAATATCTATAATAAAAAAGGATATTTTGCTAATGGCGAATCAATTTTTTTAATTACTCCTATTTTCTTTTTGTGTTCACTCATAGCTTTACGTAAATCATCTTGTGTTAATTTTCTTTTAAGCGACATTTTAAATTAGATCTTTAAAGAACAAATGCAACTCTTATTCAGGTTATGTTTTGTATATATTATCTTCTACAACTCTAGCTCCTCTATTATCAAGTTTTAAAAATAACAGCTAATGTAATTAAAATAATTTGTATGAATTTCGTTTTGAAATTATATTATAATAATTATAGTGCTCATAAATAAAAAAATATTTTTTATCTTAATAAAACTTATTTTATCTAAATAAATATAATTTATATAATTCTTAATCAATTTTTAATGTATTAAAATTTATTCGCATTGAATATTTTATAAGTTTTTAATGCCAATATCTATTTAAATTCTTTTATTTTTGATTATAAGGTGAAAAATCGTGATATAACATTACGATAATATAATTATGGAGGATGATATCCATATACCAACTGTCAATCATGATCCATTCAATGTGATTGGATCTTGTAAATTATGTTCCAGAGAATTAACTAATGCAGAATTGTTATCAATAGTGATGAAATGTGTCAATTTTGCAGCAATAAAACACAAGGATCAAAGAAGAAAAGATGAGAAAGAAACACCATATATAAATCATCTAATTGGTTTGTAAATTTTTAAAAATAGAATTTGTTTTATACTTAAATAATGAAATAGAATATATAATTTTAAATAATGCATATGCTAAAAATGTTTTTTTAGGAGTAGCAAATATTTTGGTTCAAGAAGGTAAAATTTATGATCCTGTTGTAATTGTAGCAGCTCTTTTACATGATACTGTAGAAGATACTAATACTACATTTGAAGAGATAGAAAATGAATTTGGCACTGAGGTTTGTAACATTATTAAAGAAATAACTGATGATAAAAATTTACATAAAGCAGAACGCAAAAGATTACAAATACAGAATGCTTGTAACAAAAGTCATAAAGCTAAATTGATTATCTTAGCAGATAAATTATATAATTTAAGAGATCTTCAAAAAAACATACCAGTTGGCTGGTCACAAGATAGAGTAAAAGAATACTTTAAGGTAATTAAATAGAAGTAAAGCAACTTTTTTAACTATTATTTAATTAAATAAACAAATTTATAAAAAGAATTAATTACAGTGGGCCAAATCTGTAATTGATGGATGTCGTAAAACTAATTTTAATCTTGAAAGAGAGTTAGATCTAATATTTGCAGAAAGGGTATCTAAAGATAGAGAAATTTGTACATGTAAAAAATCATCTAAACCATAATATTATTATTTTATTAAAATAAAATTCAAAAATATATGTACTTAATATGTACTTAATATAATATGATCTTATATAATTTAAAAAGATAATAAACATTATTGTTAAATATTTTTTTTAATAAACATTGTACAAATTGTATAAAATATGTAAAGAACTTATAAATCTTTTGATAATATCATATCTCATATATATATATATATATATATATGAAATCATAATAAAATACATAGTAGAATGGTTAATTTTTAGCATATTTTTGATAGAACCACATCATGTATTCTGTCAATTTTTCTACTTCTTCTATAGTAACAGCATTGTACAGAGATGCTCGAATTCCACCTACTAATCTGTAATTAAATATTATTATAATTTATTTAAAAAATAATAAGATATATCAAACAATAATGAAAAATTATAATTTCTATAATAATGCATATTTCTATTATTTATTATCTCAATTAAGAGACCAATATTATATGTTTGATAAATCTTTTTTTAAATATACTGACCTATGACCTTTCAACTGAAGCATTCCTCGCGCACTTGCGCCGGATAGAAATTCATTCTCAAGTTTTTCATCGTCTTTACCTATTCTGAATGGCACATTCATCCTGCTTCTTACGTCCGATTTAACTGGACATGAATAGAAATTTTTCGATTTATTAATCACATCATATATCTTTTGACTTTTTGCAATTGCCAGTTTCTCCATTCCTTCAACGCTACCATTTTTTTTGATCCATTTGAAAACTAAACCAACTACATATATTCTAAAAATTAGTAAAAATATTTTACAAATATTATATGCTTATGAAATAAATATTTCAATCGAAATAAAAATTTCGATAAATTGAATAGGATAAATTTCGATTTTTTAATAGGATAAATTTCGATCGAATAGGATAATAGATTTTTTTGTTAATATTTTTATCAAAAATACATACTGAAATACTGGTGGTGTATTATATATAGAGTTATCGTTTGCCATAACAGTAAAGTCAAATATTATTGGACAAATTTTCATAGCTTGACCGAGGACATCTTCTTTTACTATCACGAGAGTCACACCAGCTGGACCAATATTTTTCTGAGCGCCAGCAAATATTACTGCAAACTGAATAACATATAATATATTATAGTAATAATAATGATTATAATATATCATTACATTTTCTAAATTTATTATATATTAATATTAAAATTAATATTACGTACTTTTGAAACATCAAAAGATCTCGTAAGTATATTTGACGACATATCAGCAACTAATGGTATTCCATTCGTTTCAGGAATGTAATTAAACTCGATTCCTTAAACAATATATATAAATATATTTTTCGATTATTAGATTGTCATCTCAATTTTATTTTATTATTATTGAATTACCGTGAATCGTTTCGTTAGCACAATAATATACATAAGATGCATTGGGATCCAGCTTCCAAGTGGACGGATCAGGAATTTCTGTATATTTCGTGATTTGTGGCAAAACCAAATTTACTTTGCCATACTTGCCCGCTTCTTTTGCTGCTTTAGCCGACCATGTACCTTAAAAATTTTATTTATATTAAAATACAAGAAACAATCTATTATCATTTCTTTAAATTGTATCTCTTGTTATGTTGTCAGAAGTTTAAATATATTTAATGATATAGAAGAATATTTAAGAACTTACCTGTTACTAAATAGTCTGCAGTACCAGTTGTCATCATGTTTAAAGGAATAGCGGCGAAAATTCCTGTTCCACCCCCTTGCATAAACAGAATTTTATAATTATCGGGAATATGCCTAAAAATATATAAAATATAAATATATTATAGATGTACTAATGTTATATAAACTATTGATATTATTTTAATATTTGTTAATGAAGTTTTCAAAAAATTAAATTTTTTATATTTTTATTTTATAATAACTTACAGTATTTCTCGTAATGTTATTTGTGCTTCTTCGACAATATTTTTAAATTCAATCGATCTGTGACTCAATTCTAAAATACTGATTCCAGTATTATTGTATGCAAGTAATTCTTTTTGTACATGTTGTAATACCTACAAGAAATATAATGATTTTCATTCATATAATGATATTTGCATATCATGAAATATGTGATACTTAAATAAAATAATTAATTTCAAGAGAAGATGATATCTTATATGATGTGTATGTATTTATTATGTGTATGTGTTTAATTAATCATAATTTATATATAATTATAATTTATATTAACGATATTAAACAAATATCGTAAATATATATTGTAAATTGAATAAACTAAATTGAATAAACTGAATTTGAAAATTTACGAAAGCGAATTCTTTATTCTAATTTATCAAATCTATAATATATATAAAATTCTAAAATTATATTTGTTTGATATTTTATTTTAATAAATACAGATATATATAAGCAAAAATAAAATTAAATTATTTAAAGATAAATTTAAAGAAATTATTTAAAAAAATTAAAAAAAAAGTTTTTTTAAAATATTAATAAAAAGAATAAAAATTAAATTAAAAAAATATAATAAAAATGTAAATATAAATTGATATGAATCCATAAAATTAAAAGAGAATTTTTTATAAATCATATGTCAACATTTATTTCTTTTCTATTTTTTTTTTTTTTTTCTTATTTTCATGCTTTAATATTTTTACCAATATCGTATTTTTATTAAGAATAAAAAACAAAACACTAAAAGTAATACATATTGTATATAATTAAAAAGTGTTCGCGCTACCTGTTCCGGAAGTTTGCCTGGTCCTGCACCAAAATTAATCACTTTGTTTTTTGAAATGTTGCTCTGATTGCTCATTCTAAAATTTGCTATTGTACTTGAAGATTATGATAGAAAGACTGAACTAGATACAATATAAAAAGAAATTTTAACGAGCTTCGCTATCTCGTTTTAAAGACTTTTATCGCACACAATTGTTTTTTATTAAATATATGATAATTTTTTACAATTCTACAAATTATACCGAAGTGTGGGTTTCTAAATATTTTACCAATATAATTATAGATTCTTATAAATCGGTTTTTTTTTATTACATAACTTTCTTTTACTTTCTCTTTAAATTTTTACTTTATTTATAACCACTTTATGCAATTAATCGTTTGTAAATTTATTTGTATTAAGACAAAAATAGATAACTTATATGATTAACCGTAGATATCTTATATGTTATTTTATTTTGTTTTGAATACTTGACGTTCGTGAAGACCTGTTGAACAGATCTTTATAAGAGAGAAATGTGAATTGGTCGTTCATAATATTCATATATAGGGTGTTAATATATTCGCAGAACATTTTTGGAGAATTTTTTTATTTATCGCATTCTGTCTCGCTTCACTTTAACAAACTATAACTTGGTTATAAATAAATCTTAATTGATATTTTTATATATCAATTTTTGTTTTTATTTTGGCTTTTAAAATCGAATCTCCAAAAATGAAAATATTAACGTTCTGTAAATGTATGTATACATTCCGCAACGGCAAAAGTTAAATTTATTAATACTAAAAGACTGATTGTTATATTGCAATGATTAACAAATAAAAAATAGTAATAATTTCGATAATTTTTCTGATTTCTTAAATGCATACAATTTCTTGAATCTTAAATTTCTTTTATAATGTATACTATTATAAATTATAATTGTACTACGTAAATGAAGCTGATATAATAAAAATGATATTTAAATTATTGGAATATTATTTTATGATGATTTTATTCTTTCGATAATTTTATCGATACCCCCAACGTTTTATCTTTCCATTATGGAAATAACTATATTGCTGACCCATGACACGTGATTCATTTATCAGTTAAGTCTAAATTTTTTGATTATTAATTATAAGTATATATATAAACATAAGTATATAAGTGAAAAACAGAATTCCTTTTATCTACTAAGTTTTATTACAATTTTTTATATAATATTCTATAATAATTTTCTATAATATCTTTTATAATAACATACATATATATGCGAAAGAAAACTAAATCATTTTTATATGTCAGTTTGTCATTGATGATAAAATTTTTAATGAAAAAACATATTTCATTTCATGTATTTTTTATTAATTGTTAACATGCATTAATAATATATTTTATGTATTATATTATTTCATAAAATATTTGAAATAATTTTAATTAAAGAAATATATAATGTATAAAATTGATAATACATAAAATAATATTTCTCATTAGTCAAATAAAAAAATCTCATAATATATATATATATTTTTCCATGATGTAAGCATGTAAAATTACATTTAACCTAAATTGTACAATATTTAAAAAATTCCTTTGTTTATATAATCAAAATAGTTTTTAATTATTATATTTATACATTTAATTAAATATATTATTATATTTATTTGCAGATATAAAACACTTAAAAATATAAAAAAAAAACTGATGATGAAAAATGATGTAAAAATATGAAATAATATTTTATTATATCAAATATTAAAACAAATATTAAAACATTTCAAATGTTAAATTGAGACAATTTCTAAAATATGGATTCATTTAAAACATTTATAAATATTTTTGAACGAGCTATAATAGAAAGAAATAGTACAAATTTGATAGAAATTTTGAAGAATAGTCGAAAATATTTTCAAAATATAGCAAAAGATGATAGTGGTACATAATAATAAATATTTCTTAAGTCATAATTTTAAAAAATATAATTAAGTTATAATTTTAAAAAATATAATATTACATTTATTATATAAAAATAATGTAATTTTTATATTTAATTATAAAAAAATTTGTTTGAACATATATATTTAATACTTGCAATTTTTGTATTTAGAATTGATGCTGTCTATGTTATTCAATAAAAACAAAGGCTTGCTCTCTTTTCTTAATAATGAACTTAAAAGATTCAATGCTCAAAAAGGTTTTGATATAGCAATTAAAGAAACATTTTATCTTCTAGAATTTATCATAGAACAGTTTTCTGATATATATATACCTTATATAATTGAAACAAAGGTATTTTACAATTTATATTCATATTTTTATAACTAATATATATATATAATATATATTTTTTTATATATATATTTAATAAATTTATATGTCTTTTTATATATAAGATATTAAAGTTTTTATTTATTTGAAGAATACATGTCAATTGGCACTCATAACACATTGTTCAGCATTTATTCAGAAGGCTGCCTCTAGTACATTTAATAAATTGATAGAAATTTTTAAAGAATATGACATTGAATTAGATGAAACTGTAAAAAAATTTGTGTCATTGTTTCATTTAATCGATATAAAAGGTAATATTAGAATGTATAATAAATTTATATTATATAAACAATTTAATATAAATATATTTATTCCATGATTTAATATATTAATAAATTTGATTTTTTATAGAGAGAAGTTTTCTATTTTCTGTACTTAGCACAATTACAAGATATTGTCCAGAAGTTTCAGAAATACAAGAATATTCTAATATAATTTTTCAGCAATTAAGAAATGATATTAAAAAACAGGTACATTATTTTTTAATGTTTTTGAAAACAAAATTTTTATTTTTATAATACATAATTATATTTATAATTTTATAGTATAATTCAAAAACTGTGTCTCATTCAATGGATACATTTCAAGTATATTTGGATGCACTTTCAAATATATTAGCAGAACTCCCGAAGGAAATGGAAATAGAAAAACATTATGAGGAATTATATAATTGGATTAAAGAATTAAGTAATCCTAAAAAGTATTCAATTAAGAAAGTTTCAATGAAATCGGCAATTAATTTGTTGTCTAAACATATGTATCTTTTTCGTGAATTTGTTTATTATGATCACAAATATTGGTATGACTTATTGATAACTTTTGCTCAAGATAAAAATGTACAATACAGTGAATGTGGACAACATGCTTTAAAAAGTTTTTATCGAGTAATGGGAAATACTTTAAAACATAAATCTTCTAATGATGACAAAACAATATTCTTGGTAATTTTTAATAATTTTTAAAAAAATTATTATATAATTTGACAATATTTAACATTTTTTATATATTTTAGTATTTATATATATTTTAGTAATTTTTAAAAAAATTATTATATAATTTGACAATATTTAACATTTTTTATATATTTTAGTATTTTAAAAATCTTTTTGAAGAACAATTAAAAAGCAACCATCATGTAAATTCAAATATGTTACGTTTTATTATATATGGATTTAGTCAAATGGCTGCTCCATGTAAAAGATATCTTAGTAATAAAGATGTGAAAGATATGTTTTCACTCATAGCTAATTGTGCTATGTTACTTTGTTCAAGGTATCAATAATATATTTTTTTAATATTTTATAATAATTTATTATATAATTATATTATAATAATTTATAATATTATATAATAATTTATTTTAATTTTTAATATTATAGAGATGAATTAGAAAAAACACATTTAGAAAGTATTTGTGATTATCAAGAAGCTTTTTCAGAAATAATATTACATATATCAGAACTTTCAATTAATCAAATTAATATAATTACAAAGCTTAGTATTCTTTTAGTTAAAAGATTTCCTGATTTTTCTATATCTAGTCAAAATCTTGCCAGATCATCATTAATGAATACCATAATTCATATTGAAATAATGAGTAAAAACTTTTTAGATGAATTTCTTTATAATTTAAGTAAGTATATAATACATACATATATATAATAATAATATATATTATTAAATTTGATATTTGATATTTAAATATATAATATGTTTGAATATTCAGTTTATAATGGAATAGTATGGACTTGTTCACATACGTTGTTGGTTGATGCTGAATTACAACGAGGATTGAATAATCTCCCAGAACGACCATTATGTTATAAAAATTATTTGGCTTTATGGTTACATCTATTAAATCCAGATAATTATCGAAAACATAGACATATTACACAAAATATAATTGATTCAACTATAGATGTGGGCATTATATTAATTGATAAGTTAAATCTGAATACAAAAATGAAAGAAGATAATGTATTTTCAGATATAGCTTTTTCTCAAATTGCCGAGAATGAAGCAGACTTTCGAACATTCGTTAATATTGTAGATTTATATGTTGATATAATTAATGATTTAAATTCTTTTTTATTTATAAACACAATACACAAATTTTTAATGAAAATTATCAGTATATCTTATAAGCACCATTTAATATCAGGTTTTTATAAATTAGTACATGCAACATTTAAACATATTTGCATTTTAAGTAATAATGAAAAAAACGAAATTGAAATAGAAACATTAGAAATGTTGTATAAATATTTAATAAATGTATTAGATTTGATTCCCACATTTTCTAATGAATTACTAACTACATGCTTATATTTAATTTTAAATGTACCATTAAGATATGTAGAACACATATTGAACAATACAATTCCAGTATTTAAAATTGCTTTTACTTTTGGGATAAGTGATTTTGAGTTAGCTTGTACAACTTTAAATGCATTAGAAAAGTGGACAAATCATTTGGATAATCAAGATATAACTCTATTTTTGCAAGAAATAGTACCATTTTTAGAGCCATATTTGCATAGTGGAGAAAGTTCTATAGAATTTTTACAAGACATCATCAAAACAGAGCGAAAAGTTATTAAACGAATAGTATTAAGAGATGATGATAATACTTTGGAAAGATTTCAAATGAGAATTTTATTGTTTATAGCTTCACTTGATACTAATATAATAATGCAATTTATATATAAAAAATCTATGGAAACAGGAGCTACTTGGAATAAAAAAGATTTACTCAAATATTCATTGACATTGTCAGATACACAAGTTGATATCTATTTCGATAAAATTCTACCAAGAATAATTTTACTGGCTCAAAATTCTGGAGATAGACGGACAAAAGTAATTGCTTGTGAAGTACTTCATTCAATTGTTGTTTATGTCCTTGGTAAAACATCGCAACATTTAACATCTAATCCGGATCGATTTGTTCCCATTTATATAATGCTATGTCCAGCTTTACTAAATTTAAGTTGTGATCATGAAGAAGCGACGAGAAAGATTTTTCAACCATTAATGCTACAATTAATGCATTGGTTAAGCTCAAAATTTATGCTCAAATCTCCAGCTACTATATATTTTCTTGATTCACTTTATAAAGGTCTTTGCGATGACAACAATTTATCTCTCAGAGAATTTTCTGGCATGTGTCTAGCCGAATTCACTAAATGGTCTATAAAACAATCAAATAATGAAATAATAAGTCAATCAAATATTTATGAAATCATACATAAAATGACAAATTTTGCTCTTCATCCTTCTACTTCTAAACGAATAGCAAGTTCAACAGCTTTCAATCATCTTTATACCATTCTACGTGAAGATGAGAAAATTGTATCCATATATTGGTTGGAAATTTTATATAGTTTTGTGAAAAGTTTAAATGGTTGTAATAATCCATCAATTATTGTTTCTCTTAATCACATCGAAAGAGTTTTAATAACGAAAAAAAATTTATTTAATGTAGAACATCACAATCGTAGAAAACCTTATGAATTTGAAGGTTCAACTTTAATTCATGCTGTAAATTGGTTACTTACACAATGTGGATGTTTAGATCAACATTGTCGAATAAAATGTATGGACTTAGTTATAAAACTTTCTGAACATGTTGCAAACTGTGATTCAGTTAAAACAGTGATAAATAATTACATCAATACTTATGGAATTGAAACATTTAATAATATAATTTTAAATGAATTACCAAAGATGGAAAATCTATCTATTAATGGTATATTATCTTTCCTCAGAAGTTTAGATTGTTATATTTGGTTGATAAAAAACAATTTATTGAATATGGAATGTTTATTTGGTAATTCAAATCCACAAAAAGAAGTAATCTTCAATTGTGCAAGAAATTTCATGAATGTGATAAATAGAATTAAAATAGAGGATAAGAAAGATGATTTAATAATGTTATCAAAAGAAATTGAAAATTTACAGACATTACAATGTAAAACAATATTGACTTTATTTGATTTTATACAAATTTTATTGAATTTTGATGTAAATATTTTTATTTATAATAATTTAAAAAATAGCTATATATTAGAAGACTTTAATCTTTGATGTTTTTATTTAATTTTAGGGAAATTTTATTCCAGATTTCTTTTTTAATAAAGATTTTTTTGAACTAATTGCAAAATGTATAATGTATCCTCAAGTAATAGGATTTGACATAAAGAATCTTGAAATTACTGCTATGCTTCCTGTAATTATGGGAAATTTATTACAGTCAATAATGCTCAAAGATCCCTTATCATACCTGGTTAAGTGTGAATTATCGATATATGTGCAGAAACATATAAATGATTATGTTGAATTGGATAATATTACTTCTGATATAAACAATTTCACTAAACTTAAACAATATGTTCAGGGTTTAATTTTCTTGAAACGTCATGATATTCTCAATCAATTAGATAATGTAAAATATATGTTTATAAGTTTATCTTATATTAATGCTTTATATGATTAAATTTATGATTAATAATATTATTTTATAGATTAAAGAATTGATTTATCAATCAGAAGATAAAATTGCGCATATATTTAAGTTTTTAGCAAGAGAATGGATAGGAGAACTTGTTTCTACAGATTTAAAACCATTAGTAAAAAATTATTTGGAAATCTTAATGGAATTTTTACTTATACATTATGAGGTATGTTATTTAAGAATAAAAATAGAAAATTTAATATTTAATAAAATTATATTAAAAATATAAATAATTTATAAAATAATATTTGCAGACTTCAATAACAATTAAAATAATTAAATTAATAGAAAATGATACAATGCTTGGACCAGATTCTAAGAAAATTGAATATGGTATACATTTTCTGAATACATTTAAATGTGAAATATTTAGATACATATTAAAGGATATAGAAAAAACTATAGAAATATTTAATGATGTAGTGGAAAGAAATCCGTTTCTTTTTTTAACTATAATAGAGCAATTATTTTTATTCGTACAACGACATAAAAAAAAGTTGCATAATCACATAAAAGTATTAGTGGATACTGTTATTAAAAAATTTGCAATATTTGAAAAAGCTGCAAATAATTTTGAAGATAGAAAACAAAAATTAATAAATATTTTTGGAATTGCAGTTCATTTAAAAACTAAGCCAATAGAAGTATTATCTATCAACAAAGATTTTTATATATGGATTCTTAATCAATTAATGAATAATTCAGATATAGAATACAAAATACATATCCTTCAGAATTTTCTTATATGTTTAACTGATATGACATCTGATACAAAACCAGAATTACTTGTTATTTTACGTAGTTTAAAAAATTATAAACATGATGTATGTCCAAATGATTTTTTACAAAAAAATGTGAAAGCTTTAAAAATTATCAATTGTTTCCAAACATTAGTAACATTGTTACCAGTTACTAAATCAGTAATAGTATTAGATACTATTATTTCATTTGCGGCTGGTATTGCCGAATATTTGTGTAATGAAAAAAGTAATGAATATTTACAAAACTATTTTGTTTCAATTACTACTCATTATGTTTTGAAGTCTCTACAATCAATATATAAATTATTTATGAATTTAAACACATTAACAAATGAAAGATTTGATATATTAAATAAATTTCTTTTACCATCATTTGAATTGTGTAAAACTACTGAAATACATCAATTCTTTCAAATAAATATCAAAGAAATATATACAATTATTTGTCAAAGCTTGATTGATAATTCAACTATAAAACAACTTATAGTATCAAAAATAGGATGTTATGATCTTGTTGCAATTATGTTTACAAAATTACACATAAGAGATATAGATAATATTGAAAGTGTAATTGCTCGAAATGCTATTGACAATATAATTACTGGAAAAGAACTTTTGCAAAGTTTATACAGTAATGCATTAAATATACGTATGTTAAAGATACCTGAGATATCTGATTCTGAACTTAAAGAAACAATAAGATTATTGCATTGTTCAGCATATAATTGTTCCATATCTATTGTATCTAATCTAAAAAAAGATGAAGATTCCTACGTAAGCATTTTTGCTGAAAATAGAAAAAAGAAACAATTAATTTGGGAGAATATTATAGATTGTCAGAAACAATATAATTTTCAACAAACAGTTACTGAGTATCCAAAATATTGTAAAAAGTTGATTAATATAAGAAAGAGCATGAAAGGAAAACAAGTTTTAAATCGTTATTCATATATTTACAATTATGATCTATCTACTTGTACTTTAACTGAAGATATAAATGCTTATGATTTTAATGAAACTATTATACATAATAAACCTGATGAAACTAATAAAAAAGAAAGCATGACTTTAACATTCGAAAATGATGAATTAAATAATCATGAATGTATGGCTTCTATTTGTGGAGTTTTAAATCATATAATATCAGAAGAAATATCTGTACCAACTACTGATGGTGATATCATATTACCTAAATGGTTAAAATATTTTCTTAGTTCCATTACAACAACAAATTACGATAATGTTAGACTATTTATGTTAAAAATTATTTTAAATATGTCCACTATATTCCAACCTTATACAAAATTTTTTCTTCAACCAATAATGTATACAATATATTTATATTTAAAAAAAAATCAATTAAATTATATTATTGTTGATGTTATAGAAATGTTAATAGATTGGCAAACTTCATTTTTTCAAAAATCGGGTGATTTCACATTTGATCAAAATAAGAATATAATTCAACAATTATGGGAAATAATTGTTCAAAAAGTAATAATAATAAAGACTAAAGAAATTTCTAAAGCAATTTATAAATATAACATGAACATGTTAAAAACAATGCTTGAAGTTTGGCATCCTTATTTAAAACTACCTGCAAATTTAGATGATAAGATGAGAACTGCACCCGGAGCTACTGTATATTTAATATTAATTTGTTTTGTTAATGGCATGGATAAAGATATTATTCATAGAAATAATATTTTAGAATTTTTAGAAAAATCTCTAGAAAATTGGAAAGATGATGAAGACACAATTTTGCAATGCTGTGAATGTCACGGATTAATTTTGAAATTCTTAGATGATAATGGTACATTAGTAAATAGAAAATGTATTATAATTGAAAAAATTCGAAATATATTAAGACAGATGCAAATGAAATTTGAAAACAGACAAATGAAATGCATTCGTGCGTTATGTAAAAATTATCCGGCTGCTGCAATGATTTATTTCGAATTTGTTACAACAAATATATTTAAGGTAGATGCTCAAGGCAAGTCAAATTGTTTAGAAATATTTCTATTATGCATACCAAATCTCAATTCAGATCAGTTATTGAAAGAATTATCTTATATAAAATTTCATGATTTACTAAAAAATAAAATTTTATCCTGTGAAAAAATAGCATTAAAAATAATTGATTCTCTAGTTCTTGTTCTATCACCTTCAAATATTTTATCATTTATAACTTTAGTACGACCTTATACAAAACATGAATTTTCTGAATATAGAGAAATTGTTTACAGTATATTTATTAATATTTTTAAGAAATATGTAGCAGATATTTCTGAAAATAATGAGATTAAGGAATTGATACATATTAGTAAAGAAATATTACTTAATGGTATATTGGATCCTACTGAAACATTGCAAGAAATGATACTAAATTTTTGGACACAAGATGCACAATTAACAAATACTTGCAAAGAACGATTGCTTGAAATTTTAGATGTTTATACTCCCAGTGCTGGTCAAAATTTCTTGCCATTCACATTTTTATTAATTTCAGACCTTATTAAGAAATCTGGGGATTATACACGAACAATGTTCGAACCTTTATATAATTGTAGTTATAGAGATTACAAAATAGCTCTTTCATGGAGGACAAAGAATTTGGAATCAAAAGCTCCACTTTTTGCTCCATCTTTAACTAGTCAAATGAATCAAATGTTTACCCAAATGAACATTACATTGCTATCTTCTGATATTTCATACACAAAATCAATATACGAATCTAATGTTGAATTAGAACTTCAAGCAACTCAAGAACTTGAATTCGAACCGACTTATGATAAAACCGATAATGATTATGACAAAACCGAAACATTTATTGAAACATTCAATAATCTGGAACAGAATGATATATTCAAAATATCAAAAGTGCCACAACCTGCTTACAATAAAAAATCAAAACGATTTTTATGCAATGTAAATGATGTTTCTGCAGCTATGCGACAAAAAGAAATTAAAAAAAATATACAACATATGGAAATGATAAAAGAAGAAATTACTCGACAAAGAAGTAGTGTAAAATTATATAGAAAATACAGAATCGGTGATTTTCCAGACATTGAAATATCGCATGCTACATTAATTGAACCATTGCAACAATTGGCAAAAAATGATCAACTGATTTGTAAAGATTTAACAGTTTCTATTATTTATTCATTAATTGAAATGTGCAAACAAACGAGCAAACACAATGATTTTACGAAAAAGTTTGTAGATAGAATAAAATATATTATAGAAAATGAACAAGATAGCAATTCTACTATAACAGCAATTTTAGAAATTTTATGGACTACTTCTATAACAGATTGTTCACCAGAAATTATCACAAAAATCTCGAGATCTAATAATTTGAATTTTCTCGGATCACTTGTTTTAGAGGAAAATTTAATTCATAATGTAAATATTTTTGAACCGCCTAAAAAAAAAATACAAAGCGAAATTATGAATGATTCATCTGAATGGTTGCAATTAATAAATCTTTATAAATCTATGAATGATATTGATATAGTTCTTTGTATTTTTCAAAATCATATCACGAATGAAGATATACAAGTATTTATTTATTTTATAATAAATATATATTTAATTGATCATGATATATTTTTTTAAATTATTTTCTTTAAAATTTTAGATTGCATCATTTGCAGAAGCATCCAACAATTGGAAAAAAGCAAAAGCAGCTTATAATAAAGCGTACGAAATTGAATCGGAGTTAACGAAAGAACATTGCCTTCAAGGCTTGTTCGAATGTTTAAGTAATTTATGTTGTTGGGATGAGATTAACGAACATATAAAAAATGAACTTCACAGAAATTTGGACAATATTTGGAATGATCCACGAAAAGATTGGATGTTTCCTTGGATATTTACAGTAAATATTCGTAAATTATTAAATGACGACACTAGTGATGAGTTTAGCAATGATGTGAAACTCATGGAGTCTTGGCTGAATGATGAAGAAAAAATAAAATACATTAAACGATTCTTTGGGGAAGAAGTTGCAATGTTTTTTTTACATAATCAAATAGAAGTTGCTCGTGAATTTTTGTTAAATTCTTTAGATGAAACGAGAGAACAGTGGATCAAGCTTCATCCTCTTTCTATTCAATTAAAAATTTCTAAACTACAAAAGTTAAGAATCGCTAACGATGTTGACATATTTATAAAGATTTTGAAAACAGCAAAATCCTGGAATGATTTAGATGAAGTATTCAAGTTTTGGAATAAGAGTACTCCTTTATCACAGGATGTTATACTTCTATGGGATAAATTAACATCCTATAGAATATATTTCATTGATTCATTACTTAGTAATAAATTGAAAGAATGGAATCAGATTAATACTGAAAGTAGTCTTGATGAAGAAGAAGTTGCAATTATGCATAGATTGCGTATTATTAATTTTAATATGAGATTAAAAATGATTGAAGCATCAATGAATCAAGGAAATAAATATATAGCAAAAAAATATTTACGACAATTAGAACAAAATATGGAAAATTATTCATCAGATTTGAAATATAAATTCTTGTTATATTATGGAAAATTAATATACCTAACAGGAGAGATTGAAACAGATATGAAGAAAAAGCTATTAAAATATATATCTTCTTGGACACATTATCATACTATTTTAGAAAAAAATGATCTTCAAGATACTATGAATATTAATATTCGAAAGCAAATTAGTGAAATAGCATCGAAAATCATACAATTAAGTGAAAAAAATGAAACATTTGCAGAACTATTAATAGAAAAAACTACTGCTTTTAAAGAAATAAACATAAAAAATAATGATTTATCTAGTATTAAGAATGCATTGGAAACATATACTTTTAATCATTTAAAAATCTGTTGTGATATGACAGCTACGAATATTAAAGAATCTTATTTCAATCTTGCAAAATATTGCTACGATAGATTATCGCGTGGCTCAAATGATGTTCAATTGAGTAAAGAATTTATATATTCTATATTAAAAGCAATGAGTTATGGATCTCTTGAAGCAGCTCATTATTTTCCTTGTTTGCTAAAACCTGAATATTTTCATGATCAAGAAACAAAAGATATTTTCATTAAAGAGAGCGAAGGAATTCAAACATGGCTATTTCTCTCTTGGCAAGCTCAATTATTTTCTCATTTAGGAACATCCATTGCTCCATTAATTATACCTATTCTTAAACGAATCGTTGAAATGTATCCTAACGCGATTATTTATACATTTCGTTTAACAATCGAAACAAATCCTATTCTTTTAAATGAAATCAATACTTACGAAATTCGAAAAATTCTTTATAATAAGCCAGAAATTGATCAATTTCTATTAGCAATGCGATATGTAGTTCAACCAGAATTATACTTGCAATATTATTTACTTGAATTTCGGAAAAATTTGTCTCTTGGTACATCTACAGCTATAGATATATTTCTTAAGAAAGTATATCCGGATATACAGGAAAAAAAGAATGATCCAAAACCAGGAAATATTTTTGATGAAATTATAGCATATAAAAAAAAGATAAAAGAATTAGCAAACAAAAAAACTGACGAAATAAAATTGCTAATAGATAAAATGATTGAAAATATTAAAGTATCATTTAACAAACGTAAAGATAAATTTAAATTGCAAGATTATAGTCCATGGTTTTGTAATTTTTTTGAAAAAAATATAGAGATACCTGGTCAATATACTGGTAAAAGAAAACCTATGCCTCAATATCATGCAAAAATAATAAAGTTTGAATCTACTGTGAAAGTAATGCAATCAATACGGAAACCTATTCGAATTACCATGGTTGGTAATGATGCAAAGGATTATCATTTTTTAGTAAAATTTGGAGAAGATTTACGACAAGATCAAAGATTACAACAGTTATTTACTATTATGAATAAAATTTTACATATTAGTGCAGCTTGTAGACAAAGACAATTATTTATTGATACTTATCAGGCAAGTAAATATTTTTTAAAATAATGTAGTAAAATATTGAAAAATAATTAATTTTTTAAATGTAGGTGATTCCATTATCTAAAACAGTGGGTCTTATACAATGGATAGATAATACAAGATCTTTACAAGAGTTAATATATTTCACACTATCAACACAAGAAATAAATCAGTATAATTCTATATTTAAAATGTATCAAGAATGGATACAAAATGCTGCACCTTCTAAAAAATTGATATATGAAAAGTATAAAGAAGCAGTAGTAAAATATAATGCTTCAAAAGTGTATACTAAAATGAACGAATTTATTAATAAAACTAAATGGGATAGTTTACGCAAGACACTAATAGTATTATGTCCATCTATAGAAAGTTTCATTATAATGCGCCGAAATTTTATCACTTCATATGCTACTATGTGTATTGCGCATTGGATTTTAGGCATTGGAGATCGACATTTGCAAAATACTCTTATCGTTATCGATTCAGGACGTTGTTTAGGTATTGACTTTGGACTAGCTTTTGATGCTGGTGTTGACCAAAAAATACCAGAATTAATGCCTTTTCGTTTAACATCTCAAATTCTGGGTTTATTAAAACCTTTTACTGAAAAAGATCTTTTGAGAACGATAATGATTCATGTTTTACGAGCAATGAGAAATGAACAAGGACCTATTCTTTCTTGCATGGATGTTTTTGTTCATGAACCTTTAAATTGGACTGAAAACGTTAATAAAGCATTAAGAGAAAGTGAAGAAGATGTTACAAGTAAATTTCAATGATGCAAAATGAAATATTTTAATTTTCAAATAAATATACATGTAACTAATATATAACTATTTTTTATTTTGATTAAATTACAGATACCAATGAAAACCAATGGATACCAATGAAAAAAATTAAAGCAGTTACAAAAAAATTAAATGGAATTAAACCATCTTTAATTATATTAGATCAATTAAAAGAACAACATTATGATAAATATTTCGATAGATATTTTAATATAATTACTGGAGATGACGATATCAAACGTATACGAGTAAAAATGAATGACTTTTTAACTCCTGAAGAACAGGTACTATTAAAAAAAAACTTTATTTTTATGAATATTTAAAAATAAAATTTCTCAAATATTTAGGTTGAATGCTTATTGGATCAAGCAACAGATTTAAATATTTTGGGTCGCACGTTTGTGGGATGGAGACCTTGGCTTTAAAGTGTTTTATATAATTTATAATAAACTTTAATTATTTCTATATATTTATGAATTTCTTTAATTGTTGTACAAATAAAAAATTAAAAAAAAAATAAGTCATAATTGTGTGTATAATAAATTTTAATATGATAAAAATATTAATATATTCATCGGATATTCTTTTGAGGATTTTTTAAAGATCAAAATAAAATAGAAAAGTTGGCATACATATCAAAAGTTAGTATAAAATATCAATTAAGTTTATTAAATTAAAAATAATTTAAGTTTGCATTAGATAAAATGAAATGAGAATAAAGTTCTATATTTATTTTTATCATATCGTTGTCTCATTTTCTCCATTTTGTTTATTTAACACAAATTCGAATTATTTATAATTGTTGTTTTAATTTTTAAATTAATTAAAAAATCTGATTGTCTGATTAATAATATATTTTCACAAATATATTAATATTTTCTTATATATATTCTTTTTATATTTTATTATTATTATTATATATTATTATTATTATATATTTTATATTTTTCTGGTTCTTTTTTATATTTAAATTATCAATAATAAATTTATTATTTAAATATCTAGTATTTAATATTTATATTTATAATAAGTACTTAATAAATATTTTGAATGTTTCAAAAGAAAAGTTAAAAGAATAAAAGATTAATATAAAATCCTTATATAATAATTAATCAATTTCAAATCATTTAGAAAAAAATTATGTGAAGAAAAAAACAGATATATGTGCATTTATTATTTTATATTTAAAATTAAATTAAATTAATTTTGATATCAAATTATATTTAATATTTTTTTTTAACTTATATTTTATAATTTTATAATATTTCGAAATAAATTATGCATTTTCACATGTTTTATATTTAAGATTTTATGTAGATTAATAATGAATAAAATTGAAATAATTTGTGATTTTTGTCTTTTTTTTATCATTTTCATTATATTATTTTATTACACATAGATACAATATAAAAATGTAATTAATTACATTTTTATTTTTTTTAATTAATAATAAATTTCAATCTTCAGTAAATTGATTATTTATTCTATTTTTCAAATTCTATTATATGAAATAATTAGATTATATATCACTATTTTCATAATTTTAAAATAAATTGCAGCATAATTGAAATAAATTGCATTTTAAATTTCTTCATTAAATTATTAAAATTATTAAAATTGTTGATAAAATAAACATAAATATAGATTTTAAAATTTAATTTCTTATTTAACAAACTATTTTATAATGCTAATTCTTATACACAATAAATTATATTCACATTAAATTGTTTTAATTCTGATGAATTAAATCGTCATTTATGTATAATTCAAGATAAATAGTTCTTTCATTATACAAAATTGAGATCTTTGAAAATTTGCTTTTTTAAAGCATTCTTTTTATGAAAAATTATAGAAATTAATTTTTTGTATTTCACAAACGTTTACAATATTTGCCGTATAATATATTACAATAGATCATCTGAAAAATATTTAACATTGTTGTAACTGATCTTGCAATTGTGCATATCGTGTTTGTAATACGCGTTCTCGTTCTGTTTGCCTATTGACGTCTTCCATAAGTGCATTTACTCGTCTTGGTACAGCAGCTTCTTCTTGTGTTTGTAAAAATTTGAATGTTGAAAGTTCTAAATGTGCTTGTTCTATTTGTTCCCACAAATCATGCAATTGTTTTGTTAGTACTTGTGCTCTGGTCTATAATAAAGAAAATTTATGTATTAACATCAGTTAATATGTTAATAATACATTTTATATACAATAAAAGAAAATAAAAATACGAACCTGATAACCTCCAGTAAGAACTTTTAATTTTTTTTCCATTCTTGCTGCCCGTTTAGCTTCACCAGTCATATGCATGCGATTTTCTTCTAATTTTCTTTCGCACGCTTCTACTCTATCTTTTTTCGAAGCTAAAGTTGCTCGTGTATATCTTTTTTGTGTTTCCAAATATAATATCTGATAAAATACATTAGCAAAAAAATAAAAAATTTATAAAATTTAAAATATTTCATTATAAAAAATATAATAATACCTGTGATAAGCATTCTTCCCATACAGTTGTATAAGAATCCAAACTTAGTTCTCCATGAGCCATGCCTTCTTTTACTACTGCCATTTCATCAATTAAAAGTTTCTTAGCCTATGTAAAATATATCTATGTATACATATAAATTTATAAATGTTATTAATTTAAAATCATATAACGAAATTAACTTACGGCAGCAAGTTCTTCTTTTTCAAAATTAATATATGGATGTTGCTCTAAATAAGCTTGTGCTTGAGCTACTGAATTTGAAGAACTTTTACGACTTTGTTGTACTGGATTTTGTAATGCATCATATTGTAGCATTGTGATCATTTCTCTTTTAATTAGTTCTTCTGCCTAAAATAATATATTTGATAACAATTATAAATACATTGTATATATATATATATATATATATATATATATATATATATATACATATATTCAATAATGTTATGTCATCATAATGTTATGTATTATGTATGTCATCATGTTATGTATATCATAATAATATAATTATGTGATCATACTCTTTGTAAATCTGTTAATGGAGTATCCATAAATGGTCTCAAAATATTCATATTTACATCAACTGGGCGTGGTAAATCACGTTGTATAACTTGCGATCTTCTAGATAATTCTTTTTTTCCTATAAAATGTGATTAATAATAATTAATAATAAAATAATATATAAATAATTTCTAATAATATATTCTAATAATATATAATATAATATAATATATAATAATATATTTCTATTTCAATATATTTTACTTTGTTCTATTAATTCTTGTTGCTGTCTAGCATCTATGTCGGCTTGATCTTCTACAATTTCTGTCGTAGTTGGAGTAAGTTCTTCATCTTTTGTTTCTCCTTCAGGAACTACTATTTCATAATCATTACGCGGTGCAGGCAATGCATTCAATCCAGCACGTAATTGTTCTTTCACTTGTTTCTGAATTAATGGTGTCTCTGATCCATCCATATTTTCATCTGGGTTGATACTTAACTTGTCACGAACTGGTGTAGCTGCTAGAACTCCATTTTGTGTTCGTGCAGATATTGGTGTATTAAAAGAATTAGCTGGTGTTCCATCACTACGTTGTGAACGAAATGGAGTAGCCAGAATTGTATTTGGAGTTGCTACAGTATTCGTAGAAGGTACAATACCAGTGAAATCAGAATTATTTAAAGGAGTATTTAATCCACCTATATGAAAAAAATAAATAAAATATCTTAAATTCTCTGTAAATAAAATTAAATATTTTTACAACCAACCTTTCAATGGAGTATCAACATGAGTAAGAGCCATAACATTTTGAGCTTCTTGAAGAATTCTATCTGCAGCAGCAGCCGGAGTACGTGGAGTTACAGCTGCATTAGTTGGTAAAGAATAATCAGCCAATAAACTATCTGATAATGTAATACCACTTTCTGTTGCAACTTCACGAGCAACCTATTATAAATAATAAAATTTATATTATATATTATTTTTACAAATGATTAAATATGTTAATTACAATAATATACCTCTGATGCTCTACCAAGCTTAACTACTTGTTGCAATTCTTGATCAGATATTTGTGGTTCTGGTAAAACAAGTTTACTTCTTTTCTTTATTGGTTCTTCATTATTTAACATTCCCATTGGAATATCATTTTCTTTACGTTGCTTCAATTTTTGCTTATCCTTTCTACGTTCCATTTCTTCTTTTTCTTGTCTCAATTCTCCATCTAAATGTTGCTGTCTCATTTTTGAAAAATCAATAGCAAGTGGATCTACATGTTCGTTAGATGTATCATAAAATCCAGGTGCGGGACGTTTTTCAAATGGAATTTCAGAATTATAATTTACTCCGCGTTTACGTTTATTCTTTTGTGATACAGTAATACCAGCAGCTCTCAATTCTCTACGTTTTTGTAGAGCAGCAAGTCTACGAGCTTCTTCTAATTGTTTTTCTCTAGCTTTACGTTTTGCTTTTTTACCTTGTGTATTTGCAAGCCTAGCACGTGCTTCAGATAACATTTCCAATTCTAAAAATTACTAATTTTATTGTTGTTACATATAATAAAAATTAATAATTTTTTTTAATGAAAGATATACCATCTTCATCCATATCCTTAGGATCTGGCCTGGCTGGTTTTGTTTCAGGATTTGGATCAATTTCTCCAGGTTTTAGTTTACGAGGATCATCTGTAGCATCATCTCCTTCTTCTTTTTTTTGGGCTTGATCTCTGATATAAAAATAAAAAATACATAAAACTCATTTTCAAAAACAATATGAATTTAAATTTATAAAATTTATCTCACAGCAAATATTCATAACGTTCTAAGCATTGTGCAGCTGTACGTCCTATAATTGGAGCAATTGTTCTCCATTGAGTAGGCATTAATTTTGCAAGATGAAGAAGTTTTTCATCTTCTTCTCTGCTCCATTCTGTTTTTTTAATGCTTGGATCTAACCATTCAAACCAACGTGCTTTACATTGTTTAGCAGACTTTCTATGTAAAAGAGATGCTATTCTACTCCATTGATTTTTGCCATATTTCATTACAGCTGCTTTTAAGATTTCATCCTAAAAAATTAAAAGATTTATATAAAAACTTATTTTTAATCACCAAATAATTAAAAACTTAAATATAGGTTAGAAATTCTTTCTTACCTCCGTATTACGCCAAACTCCACCTTTTATCATAATACGCGGCATTTTTTATATATTTTTTATTTTCATTAAAAAAACAATAAAAAATTAAAAATTTTCACTAGTATTTATTTGATGAATAATAACCTCATTGGAATTAGCGACAGTAACTTCAACAGAAGAGTGGTCAGTGCGACATCAGAGACATCAATGAAAGAAAGAAACAAAATATTAATTTCTGATATAAAAATAAAAATTACATTAAATTAAATAAAGATCATAATTTACATTAACATTCATAATTAAAAACGAGATACATATAAAAATATATATAAATAATGAGAGTATCTTTATATATTAAAAGATTTTAAAATCATTAGTTTTATACATTTAATACATAATTATTGAATAATAATATATACATAATAAAAATAAGAAAATGTATGAATTATACATAATACATTATGCAAGTAATATTTGAATTATAAATACTTAAATATATATTTAATATATATTATAATATATATATTAAATATATATTATAAATACTTATAGATAATGATATTGAAATAGAAATTAAATTAATATGATATATATTCAATTATACATTTATGAAAATATTCGAACTTATATCATATTGAAAAATTTATTTAATTCAAAAATTTTTATTGTAATAAAAGTTTGTATATAAAGTATAATGAATTATATAGAACATAGGGCAACTTTTTTCGATAAAATTTTTTTGAAAAAATAAAATCCATAAATTTTGAGATATTTTCAATATTGAATATACTTATATTTAAAAATAAAATTTTTACGATTTATAGAGCATTATATTTTTGAAAAATTGAATTGAAAACAACAAATAAAATAAACAAATAAAACGAACAAATAAAATGAAATAAATAATTTTTTTTATTGTAAAATAGAATTTCTAGATTTCTTATATGTGATATATTTTATATTTAGAAATAATCATTTAGAAGAAATTATTTTTTGTACATATAGTAGGTTTAAAATGAATTAATAAAATTTAATATTTAAATCTCATGATATAATAAATTTATAAATTTAATCTATTTGTATATTTCTTTATAAATTTTGAATTAATAAAATAATAGTAATAGTAAATATTAAAATAATAAATTACTAAAAAAAATAGTAATTTAAAATCAATTGCTTATTTATATTTTTTATATAATTGATTTAAAAATAATATTAAATAAATATTTAATTATTTCATATTAAATTCTACATCACTATTTTTTTTTATTTTATATTTCTAATGATAATTTCATACAAATTACTGACATTTATTGACATTTATCTAAATGAATACATCAGTAACAATTAAGATAAAATTAATTATTAATAATATAACATTTATTTTACATTCAGACTACAAATAAATAATAAAAATTTTAAATACAAATAATATTATATATATATATATATAAATATAGATTTTGTAAATATTATTATACACACAATATCTTCACTTTTTAATAAAATTATTTTTTATTTGAAAAATTTAAAAAAATTTAATTTAATTTAATTGTACAGAGAATGATTTAATTATTTACAACATAATAGTAACATATATTAACTATTTAATTATATTATATATTATAATTTATAATATTATTATATTATAATATATAATATTAATAATTTAATATTATTATTAAAATTTTTATAGAATTATATTATAGTATTATAATACATAATTTTAATATAGCATTTACATGAGCTTTTTAATGATATGTAAAATATAACAATATAATTTTTTTATCTTTAAATTTTAAGGTTTCCAACTAAGAAAACTATCTTGTATAAATATTTGTTTAAATATACTAGGTGTAATAGATTGTGGAGTTTTACGATTACGTTGAGCTTCTAAAATGTATGAAACTTTTTCCCTTGCTTCACTACGAGAAATATCACCTCTAAGACCCAATAATCTAACTAAATGATCTTCAGTCATATCTGGATATTTTTCAACCAATGAATGTAAATCAAGAGAAAGAATTTCTGAATCTTCACAACGTAATACCTCAGCCAGACGTTTAATTATTTCAAAAGGAGAATTAAAATTTCCTACTTTTGGAGCTATTCTATCAAAAAAATTTTTTAACTTATCTGCTTCTGTCATTATCTTTGATGTACATGTTAAACATTCATCATATGTTTTTAAAGATATTTTTCTCTGTAACATTGCAGAAATATAACGTTTTGCAATAAGATTTTGTGCTTCTGTAATAACATATTCAAAATTTTTTGGACATAGATGATTGTAATCCTGAAAATAATCTTCTAAAGTCACACAAATAGTTTCTACTGGAATAGGAGATGATAACCATTTAGGAGTAATCAAATCTTGAAATTGTAATTCTAAATCTAAGAAAGATTCTTCTAATAATATAGCTGCTGCTTCATTTCGTAATTGTTGATAATTTGATAATAAATTTTCAAATTTAACAGTAGCATCTCCACTAGTATTAGAAACCCAGTATAGCTGTTTCATTTGCTGTGCTAATTCTGTAAATTGTAAGCAATTATTAACAACTGTAATCATATGATGTGTAAAATAAGGTACTTGACTTCTATCTTCAAAATGTTTGCTTTTAAATTCCAATATTGCTTGTCTATACATAAATCCATATTTAATTACTTGTTCAATACATAAGATTATAGCTTGTGCTGTTAGTTCAGTACTAATTGTTTTTGTAACTTGAAGATTTTGATCAATCATTTGAAATATAATCACAGGTGCTGCTGTATGATAATATGCTTCTTGAGTACTTCCTTCTGGTATCACTCCACTCCACCAATCCACTTTTTCAGTTTCCAAAGTCTTTTTCATCCAATCTTCATAATTTTGACACATATTTTTTAAATATTTCTCTTGAAGATCATTTATAATTTCTGAACTCAGCAAAGGACCTATATCACTTGTATCAATATTTAATTCAGGATGTTGCATTAATTCTGGACCAGTATAAGTATTCATAATCCATGATAATAAAGATACATATTCATTTCCTTCTAAACCATTAGCAATTATGTCTTTCAAATGTTGTGATAAACTTGTGTGATACATTTTAACAAAAGTTCTTACAATATTATACCAAGGTGGAAAACAAGGTTCACATAGAGTTTTAGCAACTCTTAAATCTTCCAAAATTAATAATCTTGTAAGCTCTAAATATCGAACTAACCACATTTTATTATCTACTCTTTCTTCAACATGAGTTCCTTCAATTCTATTGGCTACAGATTTTTCTAAAACTTTCATTGCCATATCTTTCCATTTTTTAGGTCTTCCTGGTGGCATAAATCCACTTTGTTTATGTCTTTGAATAGCAAAATGATCTGCTTTCTCTTCTCTTTCTATAATTCTTAATGCTGTTACAATGACAGTAGGTTCTTTTCTAACTGTATTCAAAGTACGGCTTAATACTAGTCTGATTTGTTTTTCCATTAGTTGTGAAAGCATTTCAACATCTTCTAAATAAGCTTTTAACATAACAGTATCAGCTGGTGATTGATTTGGAAGTTTATGAAGTTCATATAATAAATCATCTCTTGAATTTTCAAGATCCATAATGATTTGATGAGCATATAAAAGATTTCCTTGATTTATCCACTGTTTAGTCATTTCAACGCTTTCAGGCAAAGTAAATGTATGTTTCAAATTTTCTTTAGCAGTAACATATTGAGAATGACGCATATTTTCTTCTTGAACAGCTTGTAATTTTGCACTAAGTTCTGGAACTTTATTGAAAAATTCATTAATATTATTCAAATCTTGTTTTATTGAAGCAATACTTTCTAAAGAACTTTGGAGCTGTTCAAAGCCTACACGAACTCCATCTAATTGACTTTGCATTGCAGTTTTGAGCATAGTTTCCACTGAAGCTTTTTTTCTACTTATTCTACGTTTGTACATATCAATTTTTTCCAATTGACCTGGTCGTTGCAATAAATTACATCCATATTTTGTTGCTCTTGCTTTAGCTTCCTCTTCCAATTTTTGCAAATCTTCCATTTTTAAAACTTTTTTCCCTAATATTTTACTTTATAAATTAATGGTTTATTTTATATACTTTTGTTTACTTATATAAAATGAGAAATAATGATTTTTACTTAAACAGATTCATTTAAAGAAAAAATATATAGATTATTTTAATATTCACACAATACAGGTTAGACATATATCTTAACACATGTTTACATTAAAAAGTTATGTTGATTTTCGATATATGAACTCACCTTAACTTTTTAAACGTAATCTTGCAAATGCACATTGTTGTTTTTCAATCTAAAACAAAAATTTGAATATTCAATTATAATAAGGAATGTAAATTAAAAGAATTTAGATTATTTAACAATAATAAAAAGAGTTCATTGTAATATTTATAGAAATTGTAGATATAATTTAAATTCTCTTTTTATACAAATGCATTCTATAAAGCAAATATCGAATATAATCAATTTATATTATAAAAGTTATTCACGAAGATGTTTAACCTCTAAATCATCTGAAAATGTAGAAATTGAAAGAGAACAAAAGGGTAAATAATTATTTTTATTTATATATTATATAATATATATTTATTACAACTTTTATATTTTAAATTATAATTTATTCTAGAAAAAAATATTGTAGTGCAACATTTTGAAAATGTTGCTATGATTGGTATAAATCGACCTGAAACAAAAAATGCTTTAAATGTTGTAACTGCACAAGAACTGGCAGATGAAATAGATAAATTTGAAAATGATGAAAACTGTTTAATTGGTATACTTCATGGAATAGGAGGAAATTTTTGTAGTGGTTATGATCTTAAAGAAATTGCACAATACAATGGAAAAAATGAAGAAGTTTTACCTCAATTTGGATCATTGGTAAATTAAATAAATTTAAAATTTACATTTCATGTAAAATTATTTATTTATTATAATATTAATTTTTATAAATTTTTACAATGCTTATAGGCTAATAAAATTGAATTGAGTAAGAAACCTTTAATAGCTGCTATAAACGGATATGCTCTAGGAGTAGGATTTGAACTTGCATTAATGTGTGATCTTAGAGTAATGGAAGAAAGTGCATTATTAGGTTTTGCCAATAGACGATTTGGGATACCCATATTATGTGGTGGTACAGTTCGATTACCTGCTTTAATTGGATATTCAAGAGCAATAGATTTGATTCTAACTGGTCGTCATATTGGTGCAAAAGAAGCATTTTCATATGGTTTAATTAATCGTTATACATCTGTTGGTAACGGTATAGTAATAAATGCATTATAGTAATAAATAATAATATATAAATATAACAAAAAGTATAATGAATATAATAAGAAATATAATGAATATGAAATATATGTCTTTCTATTCACAGTGATAGGACATACAGTAAATTTTGCAAGATCTTTTGTGAAGTTTCCTAAAAAAACACTGCTTGCCGATCGAGCTTCTGTACATTATGCTACATTTTCTGCTAAACAATTAGAAGAAGCTATACAATTTGAGAAAGACAATGCATCTCATTTATTATTTGAAGAAGGAGTTGAAGGTGCAAAAAGATTTGTTACAGAAGGATTAGGAAAACATGGAAAATTTTATAATATTACGGAAATAAATATGAAATTTAAAGAATTAGATAAAGATCTTTTATGAAGATTCTATAAAAATAAATTTGTTTTAAAATTTTGTACATAGAAAATTACATTTTCATGTAGTTATCATATAGTATATATTTAAAATATATTCAAATTTTGTAATATGACTAAATATCTATTATATTCTATGTGTATTATTACCCCTTTTTAAAGAAGATTTAGCAGATAAATTTCTTTTAGGAAAGACAAACTTTATTAATATATCATTGCACTTTTTCATTATTTTTCCATTAAGAAGAGGTGTGATGTTTATCATTTGACCATTTATATCTCCTAAATAAATAATATTTATTGATAACAATATTTTATATAATATTTAAAACTTACGTTCAAATGTAATTATTATATATGTTAAATTTGCTTGAAAAACATTAAGACCAAGTGTGTGTGGTTCAAAAAAGGTAATTTTTCTTAATTGACAATTAATTTCATCACATAAATCAAATTCAGCTATAAATATATTATAAATATTTATTATAAATATTTATTATTTATTTATTATTTAAACAAATTAATAGAAATAAATATATAGTCACTTGTATCGTTCAATCCCACTACACTTCGAATATAATTTAGAATTAATTTAAGTGGGCAATTAATATTTACTAAAATTTCTTTATGATCTTCCTCTAATTGATTATTTTGCTCGTTACCAGGAACTATAAATTAAATATAAATAATATATTTATTTAATAAATATTATACAACAAAAATATTCTTACTGGAATATTTGATTCGGATAATCGATGTCATCGCATGGCAAATATTGAAATATTGAGATCGATATATAGACATACATAAGAAAAATAAATTATTAATTCGTTTTATATATTCTCTTCTAAAAGAATATCATATATTATAAGGTTAAAATAATCGAAAATTGTTCGATATTTATTACTGTTCGATATTCAATTTATATTAAATTTTCGAACTTAATTGTTTTTTAATTAGATTATAATTTTTAAAAATATATTAAAAACTAAAATATAATTTTATTTTTAATGTATTATCTTTATCTAATATTATCCTTATTTTAACTACATTATCATCAGCACATATATAAATATATATAATCGTTGGAGCTATTTCGATTTTAAATCTATTCATTGCCTGTATATAATAATAAGTGCATCATCGATATAACAATGTGCGTTCAATGTGTTATCGGATTGCAGTCAGATTTTCTTTTAGTGATTATTGACGCATTCATTCGATTGGAATTTAAAATAATCGTGGAATTTCATATTCAAGTTGAACAACGACCGTCCACAGGTTTAATTGGCGAAAGTAATGCGAACCAGCCACCACCATCGAGCCACTTAAAGCTGTGTGACGAAATGAGTGCAGGTGGCAGTGCATTGTTGCGCAATCGTTTATATCCCTTCTCTTCCTCCTCTTTCTTGTAACCAGGAGTCAGGACGAGAGTCCCCTTAGTAACCAGAAGGCCCTCCCCACCATGTACCTTCCTCCTTGCTCGACCTGGTGAATGTTGCGCACCCGCAAATCTCCTTTGATATTCTTTCGTTTCTTTCTTCTGTTTTAAATTTTCTAAGGATTCGATTTTTTTTTCTATTAATCTCTCTTTTCTATTAAATTTTCTAAGGATTTGATTTTTTTTTCTATTAATCTTATGTTAATTAATTATTTTTCAGTTTTATGAATATTTGTTGATATAAAATTTTAAAATTTAATTGTAAAAAATTGCCTAGAAATAATTTAATTAAGAAAAGAAAAAATAAAATTGTAGTTTAATAAATGCATATATTTATATTTATTTATTTTATAATATATAAATTTTAATCTATTCGAATTATTAAAAAAAGATTTTTTATCTTATAACATAATTGATCTTAAAGTTCAGAATTAATTAATAATTATTAATTGAAATTTTAGAAGAAAAACAAAAAATTATTCTCAATGTATTACAACTAATAACTTTTATTATATTTTTTATTATAGCGAAATGATGAAAAAGAATATAAGATATAAAAGGGCGGTTCTCTAATTTTCATCTTCGTTTTGATTAATCCTGTTGTGTATATGGCATTTGAGAAGATGCTAGAGCCTTTCACGAATCACCACTTGATCGTATAATGTGTTATTGTTGCTAGTATATTAGTGAAACAAAAATTTCCTTTGTTGAGAGAGGTAAATCAATGCATTCTTTATGAGAAAATAAGGTGTGAAAGTCATATATCTAATTGTTTCGAATATTTGTTCCTAATATTTTTTTTCTCATTTGATGTTTTCAGATATGAATACATACATATAATACATATATATACATATAAGTATTCATCATTTGAATATTATTTTTTTAATCATTATAAATTTTTCTCATAAATCTTTCAAAAAATTCGGGAAATAATTTTCATAATTTGCAAAAAAATATATCTATTTTTGATATAATAAAAAGTATCCGGAATTTCATTTGATATTTTTACGATCCATTTTTAATCTATTTTTAACTCTTTTATAGGTTAATAAAATAACAAAACATTACAATGTATATTATCAAAATGATAAATTATATATAATTATATAGAAATGATTAATTATTTAATTGATAACACATTTTTTTCTAGACAAGCTATTGTTATCTAAATAAGCTACAGAATCTCGAAAAAAAACTTAACTAGTAATTCTTAGGATGATTTTAAGCAACTTTTTTCTTTGCGAAAATTTTCTTTTATATCAAAAATTAATTATAATAAAATATTAATAAATTAATTATAATAATATATTATATCAAAAATTAATAATAATAAAAAATTTATTATATTAATTATTATATTATTATTATGAAATTTATGTTAAAAAATTATTATTATTATTATTATTACGAAAAACATTAGTTAATCACAGAACATATAAAGCTATAATGTTTCGAAGTAGTAAATAATATTGGATATACATCGCCGGCTTGAACAAACAATGAAACATATGAAACATATTTAAAACAGTTAAGTTAATAATATTAATAATATTTAAAACAAATGTACTGAATAATTATTGAGAAAAAGTTATATCGGATTATACTTATTTACAAACAATTAATAAATTCGTCATATGTTACTTCTACCATCGGAGTATCGGACAACTCTTTAAATAATATTTATATAATAATACTAATACTATGTTACGCTATCAATGTGACGCTATCTATGCGTTCTACGATTGATTAATATTTTTCATTAACAAAAATTTTCGTAAAAGAAAAAATTATTTGAAATCATTTCAAAAATCGCCATTTAAACTTAATTAACTTTTGAAACATTCTGTAAATCTCAATTTCAAATGAGCCAAAGATCAATATCTTTGAAATTCTATAAATAAATTCTATAATCTACAATTATTTTAAATTTTATTGAACGTTTTTATAGTTCATCTATAGTATATCTATGCTCAGCTTTTTTGTAACTCAATAAAATAATAAAATTATTATAATTATTGAAAATTATTATAATTATTATAATTATTATTATATAATATTATAATGTATATAATTATTATTGTAACATATAACAATTTACTGAATTAATAATCAATTGTTTTTATGAGTATAAATTATTGAAAAAAACTTAGTTTAGATTAAATAATAGGTTAAACGTTAATATTTACCTACGAAAGCCTATTAACAAAAACAAGTATCTAGAATCTCGGCATTATTGCAGTCCATTCTGTATCTTCAGTCCTTTTGGAGCTCAATAAAATATCAAAGCTTAAAGAGTCTGTTCGAAGTCACCTTTTTGATAAATAAAATCGTTAAAGGAAAACAGACTGTGCAATTTTCATGTGCACACTCAAAAAAATACGCGAATCATAACAATCGCTTCAACTTGATTCCTGTGCATTTTCTAGTCGATGTTGATCGTATCTGCATACCACTTAACTATTACGTTTTACGAAGTAGATGGACATAAAGTCGCCGTTCTTTGTCCAGCAACAGATTACATTGTTGTCCTGTTTTATCCAGTAATCGGACGATAAAAGGGAATAATTTTTTTTTTTTTGTGAGCGTAAATTTATAAAAAAATTGACCATTCTGATATATCTGTAAAATTACAGATGTACATATATATATACATATATCTTTGATACATCTGCTGGATCAATAGGCTATGAATTTACATCGATGTTTCCATTCAATTTTTCATTGGAGATCTAATCAAAAAAAGATAAAAATAATTCCTGTCAATTTCTAAATAATATGGAGAATATTGCATCCTTACTTCGAGAGTGATACAATTTGAAATATTTATTTTTAGTGAAATAAGAATATTTTTTTTGAATATAATAATTAGAGTTGAATGTTTATTTATTTATAAAAATTTTAATATACAAATATAATAATATACAAATATAATATACAAATACTTATAGAATATATATTATATACAGAAAATAATAATATATATTATATATAGAAAAACATATATTTAAAATATAGTAAATACATTATTTGAAAAATAAGACAAATTTTAGTTTTATTTCTTTAGTCATATAAAAATTTTGTATAAATACCTTAAAGCAGTCTAATAATAATAAATTATATTTTGTTAATCAAATTTATCAATAAAAAGAAAACTTCTATACAAAATAAAAATATCGTTTTCAATAATCCAAAAAGCTGTAAAAAATTTTTTTATAACAGTAATTGAAAAAACATATTGAAATTTTATTATTTAAAAAAAATATATAAAATATTATTGAAAAATCTTTTGATCATCCGAGGAATTTAAGATTAATTTTGATAAATTTTAAATTGATATAAAGTTTAAATTAAATTTAAATAAAATAAAAAATTTTTTTTGGATATGCTGATATTGATAAATAATTAATTATTGAAAAATAATATATAGTTTTTAATTTTTATATTAAAGTATAAAATATTTTGATATTTTACTAATTTATTTATAACTATATTTTTGCACTTCCACTTTGTGCAAAAAATCAATAAAATTTAAAATAATGAAAAGAAATTATAAAAAAAAAATTACATATGATGAAATATATCATACATATTGTAAGTGCGTATTTATTTCTGTTTATTAACTCTAATTAATTATTACCGATTATATTAACTAATTATTATATATGCAGTGAAATCGTGCGCAGTATTTATATGCGAATTATTATTTCTTAATCGAAACTTGTATATATTATTATTATTATTACTATTACATGAAAATAATAATTATATGTTTTTTTTTGATCATTTTGTCATGGTTGCTGGAATCGTTTTCCGAAAATATATTTATTCACTTTCGTTAAAGTTTTAAATACACGTAACACGTAACAATTGAAATATCATGGTTATTCAAGATCATATCTTGTTATTTTCCTGGATAGAGATTTTTTTAAGGCCTTTTTTTTATTGATGTTCTTACGTGTTTAATAAATATTATTTCTTAAAATATAAAACAAAAAATGCAAAAAGAATTATGGATTATATAAATAATTTATTAACTATTTTTTAAGTATATATATATATATTTGTATATAATGACTATAATAAGTTAATGTTTGATTAAAAAGTCAAGAAATTTTAATAATGAAACAATTGAAACAATTCAATATTAATACTGATATTTTTTAAATAAATTTCTTGACAATTTACAATATAATTTATTTTGTTTATATTCATAAAAAAGTTCTTATGTGACTTTCTTATTTTATATTGTTTTCTAATTATATTCATATATCCTTTCTTACCATAATCTAAATATAATCTAAATATAATCAACCGATTCTTTTGGTGGGCTTAATTTCTTTTCTTTATCAATACATATTTTTTTCTTTCACAAAATTTTATATAAAATTATGCGTGATTCAACAATAATTCAATAATATGAGTAATAATTAAAAAATATATTTTTGATTAGTTATATAAGTATCTTTTTTCAATATGGCTTTATTTTAATTAAAACAACATATATTTATTGATATCGTTCATTTTAAAATAATACTTAGATTTTAACAAATAATATAAACTTGAATAATATAAATGATAATATAATAACAAAATATTGTTTTGTTAAATATTCGATTATTTCAATATGTCTCCTGAAATACACAGTTGAGATAAATTAAACTACATATAGTTCAAGTTAAATTGAGTTATAGAGAATTTAGATTAGCAGAAACGAGATTGAATGGAATTCACGCGAGAAGAGTAAAGTAAATTTTTAATTCATTTTTAATTCATTTTTAATTGTTTTTAAAAATATTGAATTATATTACAAGTTTAATATAAGTGGTGATGTGATCAATTATGATATTTTTAATTAAAATATAAGTTAAAGTAAATTAGAGTTATTTATCCAAAATCTATTCAAGTCTATGAATTAAAATAATTTAGAGTTCAATTTAAAGTTGAAACTGTTTGAGAGAGTTGTTTGGATTAAGTTAAATTTTTTTTAAATTTTAATGAAATCAAATGCTTTATAAAAATATCGACAACACAATGTCAATTCTTATGCATTTTGACATTTTGAATATTATATTCTATATATTCTATATATATTCTAATATTTTATATAATTATAGCTTTTTCGAGAATATCGATCGATAAGCATTTTTCCGTCAAATTCAATGAAGTTTTGTATGTTATAGAGATATTAAGTTTTCAGTATTTATCTATAATATCCATAAAGAAAGTATATTCCCAATCTCTAAAAAAAAATTAATTCTTTTTATAATATCCTCATTAGCTCATATTTTTCTGATGATCTTCTTTCCAATGAAACTTTAATAAATATAAAATACAAGATATTTGAACATTTATTTAAAATAATATAGCGTTAAAAATATTAAGTGTTCGAAAATTATAAAAAAATAACAATAAAAATTTGATTTGACTTTTATATATTCTTAAAAATTAGCCATATTAATAAATTAATTTTTATCACATTCTCTCGAATAAAGAAGTGTGATATTTTTAATTATTATTTGTATAACTTGTATAATTACAGTTATAAAATTCATATTGACATTTGATTTTCGATTTATATATTAATTAAAACACATGATTCTCGAACTTGTGATCACAAGAATCGAACATTTTCCACATTTCATTTCATATGTATTCATATGTATTTTTCCATTGTTATATAACTAATTATACTCCGTTGTCAATTTTTATTTTTAATTATTATATAGGTTTCTAAACGATTTCACAGATTTTATTTTCACAGCTTGATGCGATTATCGTTATTTGAATGTTATTTCATTATTTTTGGACACAAGTGAAATTTTATTATGTCGATATTCATTGTTCATTTTTTTTAATCAACTGTCTAACGCATGCATACATAAACAAAATATATGTCTTCATATAATAAATAAAAAAAAATCTATAATTAATCACAAAAATTTTCATTCACTATCTTGCAAAGAAATTTATCTACTTCGAAAAATTTATATGTATGTAGATTATATAATAGAGCATAGAGCAATTTATTTTTTGACAAAAAATTTCTTTGAATATATAAAATGGATTCTGAAATGTTTTTTTTATTTTTTTTATGTTTTATATACAATTTCGTCTGAAAACATTTTTTGATAACAAAATAATAGAATATTGAAATTTAAATATTTTATAGTTCAAAATCTTGTTCTATCTTATCATTGAAGTTATATTTAAAAAAAAAAATGAAAGTAATATTGAAACTTTAATGATTAATTTCATTTTCTCGAAGTGATATTAATAATAGCTAATAGCTAAGATTATTTTATATAGAATTTATTATGATCTGCATACTCACAATATTTTACATGAAACAGAATAATTATTGGTTTTGATAATAAAATTTGTTAATTAAACATAACAACATAAAGAAATATTTTATTTTATTAGATAATCATAAGTATGCAAAAGAATAATAATATAAAATGTCATAAAATTCATACTCAATGAATTGTATGCAGCATTGTAGCATTCATAGAATTTTTATTGTTTTCAGAAAAGGCGATATTCAGAAATTCAGTTTTCCAAATATTTGTTTCTTCAATTGCTTTCGTAAAATTTCCTACAAATTATCCATGTAATTTCGAGAATAACTGAATTCAATTATCCCTCAATCCGATAGGATTCCACAGCGTTCTCACGTCTTTCAGAATAATAAATATTCATATTCGATTATTTTAGATTATTCTTGACAATCGAGAAAATACGTAATCTCTGGGATTGATATTTTTCGTCCAATAACGGTTTGAGAGAGATTAATAATTGTGCACAAGCGTCATTCCAACGGTTTCGCAGGTAATCACGCGAAATTATGCAATAGTTTATGCGAGTTTTCGACTCGACGAGAACAAGTCACGGAAGAGACTTTCAGACTTTAACGCGCGAGATTCTCCCAACGTTTTCACCAACGAACTCATCGAGATCGGTGAATAGATAAATTTCTGCGCGCTCGTTTTGTACATGAATTTCCTATGAAAATCGAGTTTTTATGGGAAACGAGCGATATTTCCATGGATTGTGGAAGTTTAAGAAAATTGATGATCTGTGATAACTTTTCGATTTAATTTTTTTTAGAGATATCATATTACATTTGGTCATATTTTAATTATTTTATATTTTGATTTGAGTAGAAATTGAATAAAAATTTTCAAAATAAAAAATTTCTAAATAGAAATTTCTAAATTTCTAAATAACATTAATTAGATTTGAATTTATTTCGATTTGTGAATCTTGAAAAAATTAAATTGATTAAAGTATCTTGAATTTATATTTTATATTTTAAAATTTATTCTTTAAATTTTATTTTATAAGAGATGTTTAAAAAAATCAGTCATCATTATTTCATATTATTATTTAAAAAATTTATTTAATTAGTATTATATACTATTTAAAATTTTTATATCTTAAATCACTTTGAATTCTTAAATCAACTAAATATTTTACAAGAAAAAAATTATTAATTTTTGTAATCAATAAAAAATAATTAATAAAAATATCTCAATAAATATATCATAATATATATTAGTTCTTAAAAATTACTATAAAACTTTCATATATCATAGAAATTCTTAAGAATTATTAAAAAATTTTTTTTATGTTATTAAATTAAATTTTTCAAAAAAAAAAAAAAGAAACGGAGAAATCAATCTTTAAATCTATAAAAATAATCAATAATTATTATCAAAATATAAGAATTTCACATTTTATAAAACCTATTTTCTAGAACTTGCAAAAATAATTTTAAAAAACTTTCTATGTTCTTATATTGATCAACTATTCTCTAAAAATAAATAAAAATTATCGATCTGTGAGCCTATTATTAATAATTAAAACATCTTAATAAATAGAAATATGAAACGTGTATCTAATTTCTTTCAAAAATGATTATAAAATTACAAAAATTACAAAACTTTCTTAAATCATATAAAAATCTTTAAAAATCATAAAAAAAATTTTTAACTTCGATGAATATCTTCCAAGAACAAAATATCCTCCAAAAAAAATAATCCAAAGCAACATTCCGTACATAATATTATATTCAAACGCAACGTGTCTTCAAATCCTTTCAAGAATTGTCTCAATTTTCCGCGCTCATAAAACTTTCGAATCTCATCAAGAGAGAGACTTTTCCCACATTGACGATATCCAAGAAATTATTCAGAAATGCATTTCCTGAAGCGCGAATTCGAGCCGTTAACAGTATGGCGCATCCAACTTCTCGGTAATATATATAAACAGTTCGCTCGGATTGCGTTCTATTCCGGAAAAGCGAGGTCCTTGAACTCGATTCCTCGGCCGCATCTCGCGAGACCTGACCACGGGAGTCGTCCTTTATCCGTTCCTATGGCCGTATGCAAAGCGTCTCGAATGCACACGCACGCGCGTATAATATAAACAGGGAGTGGCCGAGCGTGGCCGACGAGCAAATTTTCCGCAAACTTTGGCAACGTGATGTGACATTTGCATGTTATTGAATTTCGCCACTTGATCGTGTGTCATTGCAAAAGTTTGAGTTAAAGGTTATTCAGATTTGTTGTGCTTTTTTTTTTTCTAATAAATTAATACGCAGTGGCATAATAGTAAAGTCTTGAAATTAATTTTTTCATACGAGTTTCTTTTTTTTTCTTTCATTTGTTTTTGTTTTTTAATCAAATAATTAAGCTGACATATAATGAGTTTTGATGAACTTGGAGTTTTACAGTTTTATATTGATATTAATAATCATTATATCATTATTTTTATTTTAATCTTAGATTTTTGTTTTTTAGTGTGAATGTGATAAGAAATTGAGAAAATAAAATTTTATGATATTTAGAAATTTTAAATATTATTTTACAAAATTTAAATTATGAATATCGTTTTACTTTGAAGAATCTTCTTTTAATTTTTCTGTAATTTTCAGCTTTTTATATTTTATTTTTTTTTTTTCTATATTTTCTTCTCATTTTAGCAAATAAAAAGATTTTTAATATTGCAAAAATAATTACAAATCATAGAGATATTAACTATGATTTTCTTTTATTCTTTTAAAACTTCAGAATTTTTTAAAAAATTTACAAAATTAAATCGGAATTATTTTTAATAAATTAAAATATTTAATTTCAAGTACAAAAATTGTAACTTTAAAAAATCAATATTTTCATCATAGTGGATAATAATTTGCATCATAGTGGATAATAAATGGTAATAATTATTTCATCGAAACATTTTATATTTAAACAAGCTTGATCGAGCTTGAATCTAATCTTTTAAATTAATACCGTTTACATTGCATTTCATCAACATTGGAAACGATATTATAGCGATACAGAGGCGTTGAAATATTTATAATTTGATATATTAAATTGATGTCATATAAAGATATATTTGAACTGATGTACGAACTGTTTCTGTATAGCGAAATCCTCATTATCTGAATTAATCGTGGTATGCGAAGCTCGATTGAACGTTTCGCATAGTAATGTTAATGCATACTTCATATAATTACATTCCAATATACGAGCTATTGCATCGCGGTATAAATTATCTCATAAAATAAACGGGAATGTGGGTGGCGAGTAATAATTAGATCTAATAAGAGGGCAATAATAAAGATGCATATCGTGAAATTAATAATATAACATGATAAATTACAAGTTATTAGTATTTTTTTTTTAAACAAACTTGTTGCCTTGTGGAAATTTCACTTACGTTATATCAAGTTTATTTTCTTTTACAAAGATTTATTGATTTATTGATTGTTTAATTTAAATAGTAATTTTTTATAGTAATTTTTATTTTTTTATTTATTGATAATTGGTATTTAATATGAAAATCTTCATAGTTATATTTAGTTTAATTTTAATTATTAAAGAAACTATTTAAAGTTCACGCAAGTTATTTAATTCGATCATTAGCTTTAATTATGCTTACATATTATATTAGTTTACATCATTTGAAAAGATTGAAATTATCTACATATATGATCTATTTCTAAAATGTAATTTTCAACTGTACAGTCTAATATGTAATAAATCTAATATATAATATATCAATTATATAATTCAAAATATAATTTACAAGTAAAAATAAATAAATATTTGTAAATATAAACAAAATATAATCAAATACTAATTTTTTCTGTATAATTTTTTAATAATGTTAAGTAGTAAATAATAGGAAATCTTAAATAAATAATATTTATGATTATTCAATAATTTATTTTTAATAAAATTCCAAATTTTTCGAAACATGTGATTTGTGATTTTGTTAATTGAAATTTATATGTTAAATATTCGAAACCCACTTTCTAGTTGTAAAAATTACTAAAATAATTAGTAACTATAATAATTTAAGATACTTACATATATTAATTGCTTTGATATTATCATTCGATTCAAATAAAGTAGATTTTGAAAGAGAGATCAATACTATAATTGATCTTTTATTAGCAAATCAATTTGTCATTGTTAAATTGTAAGTTGTAGTAAGTAAAAACAATAAAAATATACAAGTATCTTTTAATCTATCGAAATCGATATCTAGATATCTAGACATATTAAAAGTTATAAAAAGATTTTTGATAAACTTATAACAGCAAAAATAAAAAAAGAAATTAAATAACATGAAAAAAGAATTAAAAAGTTATTTTTCTTCGATTTTTGTAAATTTTGGAAATACGAATTTGCATGAACAATATCACGATTAAAAGAAATTAAATCAGTCGATAAATAAATAAAATAGCATTAGAATTTATTTAAAATTTTCAATAATATTATGTTTAATATTATGCATACACATTTTAAGTGTTTATCAGAAAATTGAAATACTATTTTTAGTAAGTATACTTCATCCTTTATGCATACAGAAATTATTTGAAGAATCACTAATAAAAGTTATTATTTGTCTTTGCATATGACTCAATGAATTTTCATGAAACAATAAAATTAAATTAATTTGTAATTCTCATATATTTTTTTCTTTTCAAGTTAAATTTTTTTCCGTGTCATGCTTAAGTGAATTTTATTATCTATCGTAATAAATAATAATCGTTTCATCTTTATAAATCTATTTTTTGATAATTTTTTTAATTTCATAGAAGAATTTTATTCTATATATATTCTATATAATATATTCTATATATTATTCTATATAATACTGTTTTATTATATATACTGTTTTAATTGGAATTTTTTTAACTTAATTTTGAATTATATTTTTGTTTTGTTATTTTGTTCGATTTCTTCAATTTTACATAATTTTAATCTTTTATTATTATATTATTTCCCTTGAAACTTTTATATTTTGTTGTGAATTAAATTGTTGCTTTCTTATTGATCTTATTGATCTATCATGCGGAAGACAGATAGATCACTACTCCCTAATCTATCAAAATCGAGCAACGACACGAAGGATTCCAACGATGGTAAACTGAGGTATTCAGGTCGCAGCAAGGCCGAACTGCGTGCACAGTCGCAAAGTAAAAGTGCACAGAAATAAAATGTAGGCTGTTACGTGGCTCGAGGCATCTCACTCTAGGTCTGGACATTTTGGAGACTTTGAATAAGCATTCTCTAACAGCTGTTCGATATATACTAATACTTTATCTAACAATATATGCATTTTATTCTTCTAATATATTTTATCGTTTAATAATAAAATAATAATATCTAAGAATTTAAGATAGATCATGATAAATTTCAAATAAACCAATAATTCATATTTGTATATGTATGATTTTTTTATCTATTGTTGGAATTATTTTTATTTATAATATTATAATAATAGTTACGTTTTACTTGACGTAATGTATCCATAAAAATTTTTAGATTTGCGAAACTTAAAAATAACATAAATCAATAGAAACTTTAGGAAGTTTCGAAATTCTCAAAATTTATAGAAGTCAAAATTTTCCAAAATGCTTATTTTTTTTTCTTTTTTTCTAAAGAAAAATATTTATTTTACCAAGAGTATCAATTTTGATTTTTAGAATTCTTTAAACTTGAAATTATAATTAGTCAATAGTAACAGTATTTATTAGTTATTTTTTTGAAAAATTTAATTTTTATGCAAATTATTCTTTATTTTGATAAATTACAAAATTAAAAAAAAGTTTTAAGATTCGAGAATTCGAAACTTTTTGGAAAGCTATGAAATTTTGATACTCGATTCTTATTAAAAATATATATATTCTAATTTATATATAGAAATAATGTTTTTTAATTATAAAATCTAAATATAATATAATATTATTAATATTAATCTAAAAAAATAAAATTGAAAAATAGAAATCACTTTCTGTTTGTATAACAAGTATTCAACATAAGAAAACTATTGTATTTTGACGTTAGGAGACATGAATCGATATATTTTTTATATCTTTTAAATATTGTTGATAACAGATAATATTTTTTTATTTTTTAGTAACGAGAAATGTGAATTGAAATTATTTTTTTCATGTTTATGGTTTATCGCATATGAGATTTTCTGGTGATAATAATAAAAAAATGTTAATTCTTTCACTATTTAATAAAATTTCGAAATATAATATAAAATAATATAATATAAAAACATATATTTTTTATTATTTAAATTAAATTGTTTAAATCTATTTATTAAAAATAAGAAAAAAATATATTTTATATATATTTTAATATTATATATATTTTAATAAAAAATATAATATCAAAATATTATAGCATATTTTTAATTATATTTTTAAACTTTCAAAATATCATATTAAATAAATTTTTTAAATTTTTATGCATTTTTTATTTATATACATTGTAATATTATGCGGAAAGTAAAATTATATACATGTGGCAGCATATTAATTTGAAATAAGTTAAAATAAATTTATCTATTGATCGCTGTTGAGAACGTTGCGTTCGTTCTAGATGATTATTAAAATTCATTTATAAAATGAAACGTGTGAATGAAGAAATAATATCGTTCATTATCGGTCACGATATTCATCTATGTGTCCATAATAAACATGAAAAAAAAGGTGAGTATTGGGTAGTATTGGGTAGGAGTATTGGGTTCCAAAGGATAATGATAACGATAGTGAAAAAGTACAAGTCGTGGTTTCCTCTGTGAAATACAAGAGTGTCTTTACATTGATAAAGGTGATCGTGATACTATTACGCATTGCTTCATTCGTTCAAGTTTAATAATTAATCACATATAAATCTATCTTAATATTTATAATAACAAATGAATAATTTTTAATATTGATTTTTTTTTAATATTATGTTTTTTATATTTCATATTAATAAATATTTTATTAATAATATTTAATTGATTAATAAATATTTGTTTAATATTACAATTATAATATATGTATATACAAAATTATGGGAATATTCGCTAACTAGAGATTCCTGAAATAATTTCAAACAATATTTTCCTTTGTAAAAATTTTCGTTATGGCTTTGTTAACGAGTTATTAATAAAAAAACATTGACCAATCACAGAACGCGTAACCAGTCAGGTTGCAACGATAGTGCTGGCCATCGACCTAACACGAACAAGTCCAAGTAACATATATCGAAGAAAATGTGTTGAATATAACAAATATTTAAAATTATATCGAATTATATCATGAACAATGAATAAATTATAATATTCAACATTTTTCCATATTTTTGAGACATCCTGTATATAGTATATAGTTTTAATATATAATGTTATATATATAGTAAATATATATTATAATTATATTATTATAATACTAGCATAATATATTATATAATTATTTATTTTATTATAATATTTTAATATATTTTTTACATTTCATATGATAATAAAAAAAACTAAATATTACTTTTTTATGTTAAGAGCATCTTTAGAATTTTAAAAATTATTAATAACATTTATGTATCTATTTATTATAAATTGAATATTGTTTAGTAAATGAAAAATAATTAAAGATTTAATATTAATACTAATAAATTTTAAGTTAGATTATTTAATGAAACATGAAATTTTATAAAAAATTAAAACTTATTAAGCTAAAAATATTTCTGTCTATAAAATAAAAATATTTCAAAAATTATTTCATTGAAATAATTTTAATATCAATTAATAATTTTATTATCGTATACCATCGATAATTTGTACATATTAATGTATATAAAATATTGTATCATATATCAATGTTTACTTTATAATTTAAATTTTAACAAATATATAAATAAACATTAACAAATATTATATAACAATTGTCTAAAACAGAAATAAAACGATAAGATTTACAATATTATTTTTAACGACAATCCAAATAGACGAATAAAATTTCGATCTCAATATTTCTCACTCTCGTTCCTTCTGCAAGGAACACACGCTCGATACAGGATTTACAAGTTTCCTAAAAAGAAGACAACAGGGTAGTTCAACGTACCGATTATCGCGATCTTCTTCCCGCTTGCGAGTCAAGGAAATTATTCAAGCGTCAGTAGTTCTTCCTATCGCTTCATCAACCGGCTAATCGTTCAATCTGACATTAATCTTTTTCACAAAACTCATTGAGAAAGATGAACAATACGATAATTTATCATAAAACGGAACTGTAAAAATATTAATCTCTTTGCATTCAACAACGAAATATTTTGCGATTTAAATGGAAAATTACATTTCTCGATATATTTTTGTTCATCATGAATTGATTTCAATATAAATTTTTTAATTTTTCATAATATATATAGATAAAATTTTGCGGATATTTTTTTTCACAACAATTTAAATAAAAATCATAATTTGTAATGATTATGTATATACAGATAGCAGTTAATGCATATATTATATATTCACAAAAATAGATTTTAATTAATTATCGGGATATTAATAGAAAAAGGAGATTATTTTTCGAAAATCTAACCATAAAAATATATGTTCAGGAATGAAAAAGTTTGTCATAAACATCAATGTCACAATGTATTTTATTAAGGAAATATATTTTTGTGTTAAAAAATATAAATTTTTACTTTATTTATATAAAGTTTTTATTAGTGTATATTGATTTTTATGAAATATTAATTTTACATGAAAATACACTCAATATAGGTGTCAATTATTATTGCTTTCATTTTAAATTAAATATTGTTAGAATTATTGTTTTAAAATTTTACATTTAGAGAGAAATATACGAGTTAAGGAAGGTTAGTACATATATCATACTTCCCTAAAATAGTTTAATCTTACGTAATCTGTAATCTGTAATATTTTCCAACAAACAAATTATACTAGAAATTTGTATATTTTAATAAATGTCATTTAAATGAAAGTATTATTATATTTTCCTATAATAATACTTGCGGTGTAATAAAATAAAAAAAAAAAAGAAGTAGAAAAAAAAAAGGAGAAATTTTGTCTTAAATTTACAAAATTTATTATAGATAATATTATAATATTATTATAATAATATTAATAATGTTATCTATATTAGATATATGTATCAAATATCAAGCTTGTGAAATTCAGATCAAAAAGTATTTGGTAAAAATAATTAGATAAAATTATATTTTAATGTGAATTTTTTGGTGGAATTTTTTTCTATATTCCAATTATCTTTAATTCTATATGATGACTAATTATATTTATTTGATAAGTTATGTATTTATTTAATTCATATACTTATTATTTATACTTATTATTATTGTACTTATTATTCATATTATTAATTATTTAGTTAATGCAATATTTTCCAATTTCTTTTAAATCATGCTTTTTTTAAATGCTTTATTTTTATACTTCCTTTAACTAGATTTTGAAAAAATATAATACGAATAATTAATTTAAAAGAAAAGAATGTATATAGAAAAGAAAAAAACATAAATTTTTAACTTAATTTTTTTTAATGAATATAATATTTTTTAATTATAATACATATAATTATATTATAAAATATATTTGTGCAATGTATCGAACTCAATTTCAATAAATAAAATTCAAATTAGTATGATTATTCTAACACTATTTTTTAATTACTCTTTAAAACATTTAAATTGCTTTTCTGATGTACATACGCCATATTGAGAAACAATAAGCTGGAATATAAAAAATATAGACTTTTAGTTTCAAAAAATATTTTGTTTGTATCTTATTTGTTTAATGTTATTTTTGAAAAGAAATAATTCTTTTTTTAAAATAATCATTTATATTAAATTTCATTTTTATAGGAAAAATATTCATTTTATATGATTTTTATATAGAGATCAAAGAAAAATATGATAAGATATTCTCTTTAATCTTTATATGACACAAATTTAAAATTAGACACATATTGTTAAATCATTATATATTTTGGAACTTATTAATCAAATTTTTTCTTTAATATTAATCCTTAAAAGAATTTCCTTTCAGCTTTCCTTTTGTTATAATATTTGAATTTCAAAAAATGAAAAATTAATAAAAATGAATTTATTAAAAAATCTTTTGTAGTCTTCGAATAATTTTATATAATTATTTTATATATTTTTATATATATATGTGTAATCTTAATATCTGGATTCATATATTTACAATTTGCCAAAAAAGACAATTTTTAAATTCCCACTGAATTCGAAATCGGGACCAGGATCATTGGAAACAAATAATCCTTGACACAATCCTTGGCATCGCGAGATATTTGTCCGAATGAGAAAGGGTGAAGCGAACTCACCTCAGAACCTTTTTCTTTTCTTGGTGACTTCACGGTCAAAGAAACACCATCGTTACGAATTCTCCAGCGATCGTGCAACAGGTTCGTTTACGAGCAAACTGATCGATGTTGCGTCTATTTTTGAAGCAAGACACGTGTCCGACGTAACGTCGGTCATGATTGTAAATTTACGAACGATTCAATCCCACGTGGTTTGGAAATAGTCTGAATATTCCATGAAATTAGATGTTTTCGATGGTATCGAGGATATACGGAGAAGACGGAGTTTATGCTGTTTTGTGACTTTGCCTGTTAGAATATTCAGAGATATAAATGATTAAATATACATATTTTCTTGGAATCCAGGAAGTTTAATAGATTTGAAGAGTTTAAAAGATTTGTTTGAAATATTTGAATATTTTATATTCAATATAGATGGACATTTTTTAAATTTTATGAATGTAAGGATTATCATGTTATCGTGTATTATGTATTTTCTTTTTTATAGAAGATAGCATTTTTTAAAAATACGATTTACATGCTGTAATATTTAGATTTCAGAAGAAAAATCGATTTTTTTAATCATTTAAAGAAATTAATCCTTAGATCATATAAAAGCTATTATTAAATTATGTAATTTCGTTAATACATTTTATTGAATTTTTAATAATTGATTTAATCTAACTTAATTTGATCAATTTCAATAATTATCTTGACCTTAATATATTGTAGAGATTTTATAGTAGTATTTATAATTTATAGTAAATTATAGTTTATTTATAATATATTTTATTAGAATCTTTTAATAATTTTCAGAAGATTTTAGATGTTATTTATTATTCATTAAAAAATTATTAACAAAAAATATTTCATTAATATTATTTAATACATGATTGTTACTATAAGTTAATATCAATTATATAAATTAAAATATTCATTATTCTATTCATTGAAAATAAATATTGTATTTTTCAAATTTCATTTCTTAATAAAACTTTCTATTAAATAACGAACACTGATTAAAATTTTCTGAAAGTTAGTGACATCTATAATATATTTTATGTGATTTTTGAATGAAAAGATTTTGAATGAAAATTTTTGCTTAAATTCTCTGAGATTGAAAATCGAGTTAAGGAATCTTATAAATGACAGATTTTCAAATTCAATTTTTTCGAAAACTAATTTTTAAATAAAAAAATTGTTTCTACTTTTTTTATTTTAACATAGAACTTATCGATAATTTATTCGTATATAATAGTTATTTATATTTGAAAATTTTTTGAATATATTTTACTTGAAAATGAAGCCTCAAATAAAAAAATCCAATGTTTTCTTATTTATTTTTTTATATAGAATTAATAGTCGGCCATGTTATAGTAGTCGGTTATACAAAACAACAGCTACAGAACATGCTATATATATATCAAAGTCAAAATTATTTTTTTAAATTATATAAATAATCTTATTAAGCTAATTTTATTTAATGATTGATATTATACATTTGCTTGGTGTTTTAAGGGGAGGAAAATTTTTATTAATCATTTATTATTAAATATAATCTTTAAATAATGGCTTATAAGCTCACAAATGATTTTTATCTTTTTTTGAAAAAAAAATACATACTTTTTTAAATCTCATTATTTTTAAAATATCAAATCAATGTGTGATATCAATCCAAGAAATATTATATATTCGCTAGACCATCGATTAAATTATTGAAATGTATCCATTCTTCCGGATTAATAAAATATTTATATATAAATACATAAATGTTAGTTGATTATAATGAAAAATTAAAAACTTAATTCGGATATATTAATAAGATAAATAATATTTTTATAATATAATAATTAAATAATAAATCAAATTTAAGTTTAAAAAATCAATTGTGCATGATTATTAATTCTCAAGCTATATTTTAAAAATTTACTATAAATTATTTGAAACTTTAAAATAAAAAAAATTGAATTAGAATTCTAAAACAAAAAATTTTAATTAAATATTTAATTATCTCTAAATTAAGCTTAAAATGTAATCATTTAAAAATATTAATTAATAAAAATAAAAAAATTAATATTTCAAAATTCTAAAAAAATATCATTTTATTTTACAAATCTTGATGCATATTCTTTATTTTATTAATACAATTTTTAATTATTTTATTAATATAATTATAGTTAACAAAGTAAGTTACCGTCTCAATATGAAATTCTGAAATCAATTTTATCCATAATTAAAAATTTTATTTGTTTTATTTTATATATGACAAACGATACATGACGAACAGATTCTATTCATTATTCAAGAATATTATTTTTTATCGTGTAAATGAAAAATGTGCGAATATACATAACACAACCAGTTAATTAAAACGCAACTTATACAATTAATAACTGTCTGGATACCATGATTCAAACAGTAAATCGAAATAATGTAAACATGATAAGTTCGCGATTGAAGAAACAACGCTTCATCTTGTTCGAATCGTAGGATTTAATTAATAGACCGTGATAGAATGGTAACAAGTATAAATCTAGCTCGACTAAATATATTTCATTAAATTTCTTCAATATAAACGCATGAATTATTGACTTTTTATTACAATTAATGACGTTTAATAAACAATCCTTGATTATTATTACAAGCTTATTAAGATTATTAATACACCTACACAGAAATTAAATTTGTTTCCTATGTTTGAGAAGCTTAAAAATCGAATTGTTAATAAAAGTTAAGTTAGAATGCAATTTTTTTAAAAATAAGGATTATGAGGTTTAAATGTTTTAAATATATTTTTTATATGTATCATAAAATATATAATATAATATTATAATATTATATAATATTATAAAATATATTAAATAATTTAAATAAAATATATTAAATATATTAAATATATTATATATTAAGTAAAATATATAATATATAATATAAGATGTTAATAAGAATACATGTTCGATTTTAACAAAAATTCAGTTTTATAAAATTCTTAATATAATTTAATTAATTCTTAATTGCAGATATGAATTTATAAAATCTAGAAATCATAAAAATATATATAGAAGAAATATTATAAGTAAATATAATATATATTATTAAATATATAGAAAAAATGATTTTGATACAGTAATTTATAAATTAATACTATTAAATTCAATATAATCATGAATAAGATAAAGCTCAAAAATAAAAAATGTCCACAGTGTTGTGGAAGATTTCAAGATTTTTTTAGAAAAATTTAGGAGAATGAAAGAACAAAATAATAAGTGTAAAAGTGTAATAAAAACATAATATGATTAAAATGTAATGATTTAAAGTTGAAAATATTATAGATAATACTTTCTGCAAATGAATGTTATTACAGAAATAGCTTTACTTGGACATTTTTCTCTCAACATAGTATTCATTTAAGAGAATCTCGAAAGCAATTTTTGAAAATTTTATTTTGAAATCGCATCTTCAACGCTTGATTATAGTGATTGCATCACTAAAGGATTAGATTTCATTCATTTCTCTTGAATTATTAATTACGAATCTCATTATAAAGTTATAAATTATAAATCCAAAATCCATAAAAAAAACTTTTCTTATTTGATCGCAATAATACGATTATAATGATAGTATACGAATAACTGCATGTTTTAGAAGTTACATTAAAATATATATAATTTTATTTGTCCAAAATTTTATTTGTCTCTTTTTTATTTCTAAAATCTTAATTACTTTCGTTATAAATATATTACAAAAATTACAAAAATTCTTATATGATCCAAAATCCATAAAAAAACTCTTTTTACTTGTTACCCATAATTCACGATTATAATAGTAGCATATACCATTATAATAACGTTATATTCTAATGATTACATTACTAAATGACTCGTGATATGTGCGAAATTCCCAAAATCTTATTCATCTGTTGTATTTCTAAAACATTAATTATTTTCATTAAAAACATTATGCAAATTACAAAAACTTTTATGTGATCTAAAATAATTCATAAAAAAATTTAAATCTATAGAAATCTTATAAGAAATCTTCTCATTTAATTGCCATAATTCGTGACACAAATGACATAATACAAAGGAATAATGGTATATCCTAGTGGATTGCATCGCTAGGCATTAAATAACACGCGTAATTCACTGCTTATGTATATAATATATACACTATGTATATAATATATACACAGATTGGATTCTGGTTTTTACCAGAACGCAATCAGTCTCTTTGTTTGCCATATGTCGACTCTATCCATTCCACTCAAGATGCATAGATGCATAGAGGCCGCTTTTACTTTTGCTTCTTTCACCTTCACCATCTTTTTCTCTTCTTGTCTAAGACATTTTTCTCACGGTAACGTCTGTTAAAGTCCGCGTCAAACTGCTTACTGGTTTGCAATCTTCGTTATCGTTTATTATTCTTGTTAAATCCAACAATATGTAAGATTCATTGATTTGTAATTGGATTTATTAATTGGAAGAGATATGTTGGTGATAAATTAATTGTATCTACAATTGTATGGAATCGTTAATTCGATATGAGCTGGATCTATCAGTTCATCAAGATGAATAATTTACTTTTATTCTGATTCAACTATTTTCAATCCTTTTCGTTTCATATATATAAACTAATATACAAACACATAAACTAATTACTCAAAGCGTACCATCGACTAAAAGTTTGAAATTAATTTCTTAGTTTTAAACATATAGAATTTTCTGTTAATTTTGTTATTTAGAAATTACTGTTATAAATATCAATATCAATTTTTATAAAATTTACAAGAAATTTTAATAAAATTTACAAGAAAAAAAATTAATAATCTAATTTTCATTTCTAATTTTTAATTATAAAATGTATTATCAATAATTTTTATTAATTATTTGTTAATCATTAATATTTTTATCAATAATGTATTATGTTTTTGTCTCTTCTGATAAATGTTAATTGATTTATAAAGAAAAATAATATTCCTTTTTTTTTATACTAAAATAAAGATAAAATAATTATGTATGCATTGCTATTAGGAAAATTATTTTATGCATAATGCATAATATCTATATATGAATATTTTTTATATTCTAATATTTTCTATGAATTAATGTTTAATTCATGCTGATATATGAAAAGACTTTGTCAATTTCTTTTTGAAGAATTTTTTTAAAATATTATATATATATAAGTATATATATAAGTATTTAAAATCAAATACAAAAATTTGGGGCAAAATGTTTATGAACTTCTGTCAAGATTCGCTAATCTATTTATATTCTAATAATAGAAGTAGTTTCGATAAATTATTTCATTCAATTTTTAATTTAAAGTTTTGTTTTTATATATTTATTTATTATTTATTTTTATTATTTATAATTATTTTTATTTATTTATTTATATTGCATTATTTTTACTTTCAAGTTTTAAGATTTTAAAAGATATATATTGTGTGATTGGGATTCAAGGATTGTATGAAAAAATGATTGCTGAAGATTGGAATAAATGAAAATTGAAATTAAATTGAAATTTTTTAAAATTTTGTTTGATATAAATTATAAATACGTTGTATTTATGTATTAACAGTTTAAATAACACAATCATTCATATTTTAATATTCCTAAATATAAATTAAAAATATTTCATTCAATTTATATATATAATTATCTATGTAATAATAATATATATAATAATATATGTAATAATATGTAAGTATTTATGAAGAAATAATATTTTGATGAAATTATTTATTGAGAGTAAAAGATATTAGGATTGGGATGTACAGAATATTTTAAAAATATTCTAAAAATATTTGTGTAATTTGTTTAAAGTGAATGAAAGAAATTTAAAATATTAAAATACACATTTAAAGTATTAAGATGTATATATAAAAAATATGATAAACTATTTTCTAAAATCTTGTATTTATTGATAAATAATTAAATTTGATAAATAATTAAAAAGATAGAATCGAACCATTCTATTGTCATTAGTTAGAATAGTTAGAATCGCGAATTGCGTACAACTACATTGCAGCGAATTGCAACTTTGAAACCCTTAAAGCGATGCATCAGTGAATTGAGAAGTCAATGAACGGGATAGCGCAATGAATTAAATTGATCGGCTACGTAATGGAGATAAATTGAAGAAGCACAGAGAATTAGAAGATGCGCGTCTCGTTTGTAGGACTTATGTACATTTTAGTCGACGAAATGTTTCTCTTATTTTTAATCGGATTCATTTTTCTGGTAAAAATTTTGAATAGAATAAATATTGTATTGATCAGGATGCAATTTGATGATGATAGTATTTATATGTAATATTATTTATAATATGTTTTCTAAGATATCTCGAATATAAATAATTTAAGACAATTGAATTTTATCAAAGTGTTATACTTTGCAATATAGATATAAATATTAAAGATTTCTTTTTCATTTATATTTAATTGCAATAATAAATAAAAGTAAACTTTAATCTGTGAATAATTTTTAATATAATTTTTAATATATTTAGAAATTTGCAAATTTCATGTTAAATTATTTGCATGTCTTTTACATTAAAAATATTTTTTACGGATTTATAGATATTATGAAATTTATATTTCTTGTAAATCTATGTTTTTCTCAGATACAAATTTTAAATTTAACTTTCATTTATATATTTGAATATATTTGAATTTTTTCAAATATTTGAATTAAATGATACAATAGAAAGAAATATATAATTATTTGAGAAAAAAAAAACATCAATAATTCTGAAAACTTTGAAAAAAGCAATTAAAAAAAAAAATACCTATACGATACTAATTTAACATTATTTAATATTATTAATTTTTTGTAATTAAAAATATAAAAGATTTATGAAAATCAACTTTATTTCCTTATATAGAATAGTTTTTTAATGCATTTTTAATTGATAAAATATCAATATATTGATAAAAATATAAAGCTTTATAAAAAAAAATTAATTTATAAAAAATTAAAAATATTAATTTATAAGTTAAAAAATAATTAAATATTTTTATTTAAATAATATTTTATAGAAAATGACATTCTGTAAATGAAAAATAAAAAATATCATTTTATTTAAAAAAATATTTTCATTTTTATATTCTATATCTAGGTTTTATCTTCTAAAATATTTTTTAATATTATCAAAAAAAGACAAAATTTCTATCTTGTATTATAATATAATGTAATATAATACTATCTTGTATATGGTTATAAAAAGTTTTTAGCTTCGTCTTAATCTATAGATCATGATTTTTCAAATCAAAATAAGATGATATCATAAATAAAAAATCGCACTTGCAGCTTTTTTCAGTTATGGTATTAGTAATTGAAAATATCCTTGAGCAGCTTAAGCAATATAATTATGAAAATTCAAATATTTTTATAAATATAAATACAAAAATAAAATCGAAATATAAATTTACATTTTATACAATTTTACATCTTGCATAAACAATAATATCGATACAGCGCCAATGTAAACAATATCTCCAATGAAATCAAACTAAAGCTCCATTCACCGAAGTCCTTTGAACGTGGGCGTCACTTGTTACATTTGCAAAACAAAAAAAAAAAAAAAAAAAATATTGAGCGAAATTAGTGGTTGTTCCAGCCGACATGGATTGCGTAAACGCAGTCTCGATCGGTGATCAACGTCAATTCGAACAGGAGACCCCCTCCTGATATACCTGATATACTTGGAACGAGCGATAGCAAAGAGAGACGAAAGGATCAGAGCTCGAGCGGAGGTAGTGCGCGACAGGTACCTGTCCGACCGGATCCAACGATATTTTTCTACAACAGAGCGTGGCCGAGCCGCGAAGGTGAAGGCAATCGAAGCGGACTCCCGTATGTTTACGAGCTGGAAACTGACGCACGCATCCGCGAAGAAAGCGCGGACGAGGCCGCGCTCAGAGATCCGGGATTCCTGGAAATTACCACCTCCGGGATTTCAGATTGTGGCACATGTTATTGTACACATGTAAACTTGTTTCAAAGTTGGAGATTATAAGTTTTTATTATTTAAAATCAATTCGAAAAAGAGTTACTATGTTAAGAATTTTTTACTTTAAACATAAAAGAGTTACAATGTTAAGAATTTTTAAGATGTAATCGTTTTATTATTTATATTATTCGAAAGATTTTTCATGAATTGATTTTAATATAAATTGTTTATTTTTCGGATACGTAAATACATTTGTTTTGTTAAAGTAATATATGATTAAGTTTTTAAATATAAGTTTTATTTAAAAGTTGGTTGTCTTTAATTAAATTATTTACATATTATAAAAAATGTTATGAAACATCTTATAAATTTTTATCCCATTACTCGATTATTAACTCGATTATTTAATCAAAATCATAATTTTAGAGTGATTTATATATACAAATATAGATATTAATGTAGTGTAAAAGGGATGAAATAATCTTTATTTTATTATTTTTATTTTATTATATATATATATTGTATAATGTGAAACATAAAATTTAGATTTTTCAATTTTAAAATTTTTAAATTTATTTAGATTCAATAATTGTACTTACAAGCATTCTATACCATCATAACAATAAAATTAAATTTTTAAACATAAAAGATATTTTTGTCTTGATTTTTATATTTAGTGGATCTTTGACATATAATCAAATTGCGAAATATAATAGGATTAATAGAAGAAAAGAAGAAAAGAACTTTCTTAAGAAGAAAAGAAAGTAGTGAATATGAATGAATAGTATATGGATTATAATATGTTATAAGATAATAATATCATAAATTGTAAATCATAAACAATAAATTGATTTTTTTTAAGTTTCTAAATTAAAATCTAGAGACATACTAACATTGTTGATGATTTTTGATGCAATAGATAATTTTAAAATGAATTACTTTTTCTTATAATAAAATAAAATATAATAAATAATATAATAAAATAAAAAATTTTATAATAATATATAAATAAAATTATAAACTTTTTAAATATTATTTAATATTAAAGAATTTTAAATTAAAGAAATCATAAGTTTGATGAAATTTAAAACTTATATCTAAATCTTAAGTATGTAAAAGGCTTTTTTATATAATGATATTTTTATATAATAATTATTTGATAATTACAAAATCATAAATTAACATAGAATAATGATATTTATCAGAATTGTCATTTTATTTTATGTTAGTTCAAAAATGTGTCAATCATCTGTTATGAATTGCCATTCAAAAGTGAAAAAAAATTTCAATAATGAAATATGTGTTTAATTAATAACAAAAAACTATTTTATATCAGAAATTTTAAATATAAAAAGAATAAAAAAAAAAATAATAAACAAAATTTTTCATATTTTTTAAAATGATAATAGCTAAATTACTATTATTTTTACTTTAAATTAAAATAATTTAAAATATTTTTTTTATTATAAAATTTTATTATATATTATTTTTATTATAATAGAACTGAAGAAGCTAATAATTTTTTCTATTCTAAAAATATTTCCAAAGAAATTTCTAAAAGAAAAATTGCAATTCTGATTGAATCTAAAGTATTATTGATATTTTTTGGTGCAATTGATATTTTTTAAATTAATTATTTTTTTATAAATATTACCAAATTTTCATTTAATATTAAAAAATTTTTAATTATTCAAATAGTATATATTATTTTTAATTTTAAAATCTATATGACCTTTGAATTAATATAAGTTTATTATTATTTTTTACTAAAACCAAAAAAAATATATAATTCATTAAAATGAATTTTTCATTACATTTGACGTAAATAATTATTAATTAATGTAATTAATACAATTATATTAATGCAATAATAATTATTATACAATTAATATAAATATGAATATAATATGATTATATTATATGATTTTTATTGTATGATTTTATTAATTTTATGCAACTGCTAAATTTAAACTTATATGAATTTATATATTATAAATTCCAAAGAAATTACTTCCAACACTATTTTAAATAAGTGGGAAGCGAAAGAATATAAATTGACATTCAATTTTATGCAAATCTTCTTGATATAATTTACATTTAAAGTTACGCAAAATTTTTCTTTGATACAATTTGTATTATTAGTATTATGGACAATTGAAGAAGTGACCATCGATGATCAAAATTTGTGACCTCTATTTTATCACGGTTCTATTTTGAGATACAAATTAAATTTCAATATAAAATACGCATTTCATCGTCCTTGATTCATATATTCATAGAAGTACGCGAATCCATTCACGGAACTAGATTGCCTTCATAATCTGCTAGATTGGTTGAATTTTGTTAAACGAAATATTATGTTAATTTGAATTCCTCACTTGTATCGATTATTATGTTAACTAACGAAACAAAGGTTTTATTTTTTGTTTTCCTTATTATAAGTTTTAATCAATTTTATTTTTTTTTCCTTTTAATAACAATAATCATAAATTTCATATAATGAATTATTAATTATTTATTAATAAAATTAAATATATTATCCATTTTCTTGCATTTAAAATTATTTTATAAATATTTTTGGAGAAGATTTAAAAATTAACTGATAATTATTATTGGTGATTCTTTTTATTTCAAGAATACATGTTAGATATGAAAATTTGATTTTTTTTTGTTTAATTTTATTGTTTTTTTAAAAAGATACTTATATCACCAATGAAATATGATCCAAATTTATCTCATTATTTAACGATAAAGTACCAATATAATTTCTAATCCATTACATAACACATATTATAATCTATTAAATAAGTTTAATTAATTCATTTTTTAATTCATTTTGAACTCATTTTAAACTTTGCAACATTTTAAACATTTTTAATTTTTGAATCATATTGATTTTATCACAATTTTATATCCAAAAGTTTTTTAAGTTGAAAAAAGATCAATGATTGTCTTTTTGAAAAACTTATTTTAACATTCCTTTTATTATTTTCTTTTCTTTCATTTTTTCCATTAAATTTTTTTTAATTTTCTTTGTTTTTTTTTACTCAGAAGAAAATTCTTTTCGTTTTTTTCAAGTTTATTTTCCTCTCCTTTCTCAAGGTAAAACTGATGTCGTACCTCATTGTTTCTCAATGAAGTTTACCTCCTTGACAGAAAAGATTAACAAGTTAAAGTCATGTTCACTATTCTCTATTTCTTTTTGCGATATTTATGGCGTAATAATAAACAAATACACTTATATACATGTATAATGCATGTATAGATATATATATGCAATGTGCAAATTTATGCGATATAATGATATAATATGCATAATTTTAAAATAAGCATAAATTTAATTATGTTTAATTTAATTGCTTGAATTTAATTAAATATATTAAATTTTATTAATATGTTAATTAATAAAATGTATCTATTTCATAAAAATAAAAGGAAAATGGAACTGAATTATGAATTTAGACAAATTAATTTTATTGCATATTTCACTTATATTGAATTGAGTAATTGATCATACCAAGAAGCATTATTTTTTAATTATTTTAAATGATATATCTAAAAAAATTCTGTATTATATTGTATAGTATTCTTTTTTTTTAATAGTAAGAATATTATAATTAATTCTCGCAAAGAATTTTTAATTAATTATTACACGAGATGTAATTTTAAAATTACTTCATTTTAATATGTAATTTTATTATATAGATATAATTATATAAACCTATCTTTTTTTCATTAAACTTATTTTGTAGATTCAATATGTAATATATAATACTTTTAGTATTCAAAGCTGATCTGATCTATTAAGAAGATTAAAGATTAAAGAATTAATATAATTGAATCAAATATTTGTTGAAATTTTTTTTTGTTCGTTTTAAATTTTTATGATTTTACTAATTATATACCATAGAATTATACTATATTTATTATATTATATTATATTAATAAAGTTTAATGTTTTAAATTGAAAAATTCTATGGTATAAATTAGATATTGAATTTAAGCTAAATATTGAAAGTAATTTAGTACAATATTGGACTGTTTTGTGCAACAATGATACATATTATTACTATTTTATACAATAAGTAAATTCAAACACTCTTTTGCAACTAATAAAAAAATATCATTTTTTATTAATAAAATAATAGATCGAGTGAGTTTTATCGATTATTTTTAACAAAAACTAATTATTAATAATAAAATTATTATGTGAAAAATATATCTTTTCAATTATTTAAAATTTATGACAGAAAATGAACATGTTTATTTTATCGATCGATAATTAAGGCTTCAGAAAAATGATAATTACTCGCATTTTGCTTATTAATAAGAATTTTCTCGCGTTCTAATTTTTTTTTCTAAAATTGATTTGTTATTTTTCACCGTTTGATAAAAAAAAAACGATATATATCGATGATACAGTTAATCGAATTAATTAATATGATTACATATAAAATTAGATATCGAAATGATGACCAATCGAAATCCTGAATTTAATGTATTCTATGATGTTTATGACATTACAACACGTATCGACTTTCGTAAAACGAAAGTAAGTATAATATCAAGGTCTCGAATTATTGAAACCTTGGATTGAATTTGATTGTTCGCTTTTAATTTCTTGCACGATTTCTCAATAAAGATAATTAACTTACAAGGAGATATGAATGTTGTATATTTTAATAACTTCGTGTCAAAATGTTCATTTCAATGTGACATTTAATTTTTTTTATATTTTATATGTATTTAAGTATTGCGCGAAATACGTTCAAGGTTTTTTTGACCATTGTCAATATATTTTATATATACAGTATAAAAAAGAATATTATATATAAGAAAAAGAATATTATATAAATGAAAATTATTTGAAACTTTTTTAAAAAATTATGATATAAATATGAACAAAGTTATAAAATTATAATAAAATTTTGAAGAAAAATCATATAATTTGTCATTTTTCTAAAAAATAATTTTAATAATCTTTTAGAAATCTAAAAAATAATCTAAAAAAGCTTCCTAAATTATTTTTATTTAATAAAAAAATGATGTTAAGAAGTGAAATAAATTTTTTGTTATATATAATTTTAGTAACATATATTTTAATCTTAATATTTTATTGTCTAAAATATAAAATGCTGTTTTGTATAAGACAACTTGCTTATATTTTTACGTAATATAACTAATAATATAATTTAATTTATCATTTTATAAAATTCTGATAATCCTGAATATAAGAAATTTTTAATATAATTTTCAATAAAAATTAATATATTTCACGTCATTAACTTGGATATTGAAATTGATTTTTACAATCTTTTTTACTCCATAGTTCCACTTGCACAAAGTACTTGAATCTCACCAACTTTGTTTGACAGGAGAAAAAGAAGAAAATATTAAAAAGACATTAAACGAATTATTTTGAAAGATACAATAAAATGTTTTATTCAATAAACAAAATTTCTTAGTACTTTATTTAAGGAGCGAAAATTAATCGAATCATGAAAGTTAAACTACAAGTTTAACTCGCTAAATAGTTAAATTAAATAGTAATAAAAATTCTGTAAAATTGCTTTAAACAAGAAAGCTGCGTTAACAATTTAATTAAGATTAAAAATCGAGTATATAAATATTAGAATTTTTAAAAAAATACTCGAAATATTTTTGAATATTTAAAAAAAAATTAAAAAACATTAAATTAAAATATTTTGGAAGTATCTTTAAGAAATTAATAAAAATTTGATTAATAAAGATTTCTAAAAAATCTGTTAATCATAAAAATGTATGAATTAAATTTTAAAAAATTCTCGAGTATATTAGAAAGTTCAATATTTTAAATAATCAAAGATAACAAAAGTATTTTTGAACAATTCATATTCTGAAATGCATTATATATATTTGTATTAAATTATTTCTTTTATTAAATTTTAATTTTAATTATAATTTTATTACAATTTTATTTAATAAATTTAATTAAATAATGATGAATAATTTAATTTGGTTATATTTGATTATGTATAATTGTTATTATAAATTATTTGATAATGCTTAATATCATTGCTAATAAAAAATTCAAATGTTAATTTCTTGATATCATTAACCTTTATGATGACAATTCAAATATTTTTACCATGTGTTGGCTATTATAGAATCATTCAATTAGAGAATTAAAGAACTAGAAAATTAAAGAACTAAAGATAAATGTTTTATCATAAAAATATTTGTAAAAAATTTCGATTAGATATTATAGATATAAATATAGAAAATTCTAACATTTTCAAATTCATATATTTCATTCAAAAGATTACATACATAATTCTTAACAATATATTTACAAAAATACAGATAAATAAATTTGATAATTGTTATATAATCTTAACATTAATCATTTATAATATTAATTAATTTTATATTGCAAAGAAATATTATGTTTTAATCTTAATATAAATTTACTTTAATTTATTAAGCATTAAATAAATAATAATTGCATAACACTATTGAAAATAATAAATAGAATAATTTACATATTATTATATCAAAGTAACAAAATATTATATTAGAATAATAGATAATGCACTACACAATTTTAATTTATTATATAAGTTTGAAAAAAATATAATTTATCATAATGTTATAAATATTTTATAATATATATAATAATGCAATATTATAAATTTTCATTGTTTCAAATTTTATAAGATTATACGAATTACAATTAGAAATAAAAAAATTAAAAAAAATGTTAGACAAATTCTTAATTATTTTTAACTATAATTTTAAAAGACAATTCATAAATTAATAATAAAATAATACTAATTATTAATAAATTAATATATTAATAAAATTAACTTATGTTTTGAAATTAATAAATATTTAATGACTTATAGATAAAAGTATATATTCTGTTGTCGGTCTTCTATTAAAAATTACAAATATCTATCTTAATGAGATTTTCGAGCTTTACTCAGACGCTCTCTAAAAGAATTGAATTTGGTTTGTCATATTGAAAGCCAGACGAAGAAACAGGTTCCCTGATTCGTTTTATGGGTAATAGGAAATTCAGTCAAATGGTGATTATTAGCATGCAAATATATGCGTGAAAAGTGAATTTTACGAGTTTCAATCGTGACCACCAACGCGTTCGAATGCATTCCATGGGTCAACTGACCGAGACGATCGAACTGTTTAACTTGATTCGGTCGTAAGAAACGCGGTCACATTCGAAAATTCTAACCTGATACTTAAAATATACTTCGATGCAGTAAGAAGTTGCGATTCGGTACTCTTTGAAATGTAAGATCTGATACGAGTAATCGATGAACAAAAAAAAGAATCTTTGAAATGAAAGAACGTACGGAGAATATTGGGAAATTGAATTGTGTTCTAAGATTTTTTGAGTTTATTTCTAATATTGTAATGGATAAATAATCTATTTTTTACTATTGATAGAAATATTTAAGATTAATTAAAAAATTTAAAAAGTTTTATTTTTTTATATTTTAGAATTTTCGCATTGTAGAATTTTCAAAAACTTCAAAAATGAAAAAATGAAAAAAGTTTAAAAATAATTTAAAATTTAATTTATTTCATTAAGAAATTTTAAAATTTTTGATTTTCTACTTTTTAATTTTAATTTCTAAATTTTTAGTTTTTTTTCAATTTTTTAAAATGTAATCAGCTGTATGAAAGATAGTTACATGTTCTAAAACATTAAATATTTTTAATGCGATTTGTACATATTATTATGTACCTATATATAATTTTCTTGTCTAATTTTTTCGAAATTTTATCATAAAATCTTTATATTCTTAAATTGAAATATCCATAAATATAAAAAATTATTAAAATAAAAAAAAAATAAAATTAACAGAAAAAATACTTAAAATATATATACAGCTATTTCATTATAAATAATAATCTCCTAATACTACATAATTTGAAATTATGCATATCCATTCTGCATTTTTATTTATATTCTACATTTTATTTATATTTCTACATTGCAATGATTATCAATTAAATAGAAAAAACTTACAAAAAAGAAAACAATATAATATATTGGATTTTATATAATAAGGCGATGAATGCGAAAATTATCACATGCTCATAATCGGCATAGCGGCGGGCACAAATTTAAACCTTAATTGATCGAATAGCTCTATCTGGTAAATAAAAACCAATACATAAATCACGAAGAAACGAGCTGCAACACTCGGAAAATGTCCAAATTGCAATACGGTTTTATACGGTCTAAATTTTGCATGAAATTTTTTTTTTACCAAACCATTATACTTCAATAGGTATATAATAATATGTACAAATCGCATTAAAAATATTTAATGTTTTAGAACATATAACTATCTTTCACACAGCTGATTACATATTGTGATTCCTGCTTGATTGGAATTTTCCATTTACACTTGAAATTTTTATCGTATATTTTTTTACAAATATAATATTTTTATTTAAATAATGTGTTATATATTTGGAGTAACTGGAGTTATGTAAATTCGGTGATAGTATGACTTAAATATTAGATTACTTGAATAAATTATGATATATTGTAAGTGAAAAGAATTTTAATTGAAGCATAAATAGTATGAAATTTTTCATCAATTTGCTTTCGAATCGTTAAGACTTTCACATTTTTCACATCAATAATTTTCAATTTAATGTATTAAAGAATTTTTAATTTCGAATTTTTAATTATATACGTAAGTCAAACATTTAATGAATACATATTTTGAATATTTTAATTAGACTTAGATTTCTAATACCAAAAGATATATTATGTTTGGTTTATTTGTGAATAAGAAAATATTTTGAAAAATATAAATGATACGAAAAAATTTTTGATATAAAGAGATATTATATTATATTATATCATGCAGTATTAATAGTTTCTCTATAAATAGATATATAAAAATTATGAACTTTAATTTTTTAATTAGAATTATGACAAATATATAATAATTTTTATATTATCGATTTTATATTCATTATGGAAAAAGTATTAAGTTATTTATATCGAAAAATCTTTAATTTAAAAGATATTGTAATTTAAAAATTATTATTATTATATATTATTATTATATAATAATTATTATTAAAAATTTCCTTATTTTTCTTAATGAGTTTTAAATATGAATTTCAAATAACAATATCTCCTAAACTAAAAATTTTTCAAAATAAATAGGTTTGTATTTTTTTTTTATAAAAAATAATGAATTGTATCGATTAAAATGTAATAAAAATCATAGAGTTTCATTTAAAAAATTAAATTATCATTTAAAGTTAATTTTTATATCATCTCTCAATTTATAGAAAAATTATTAATAATAATATATTATTATTTAATATTATTATTAAACAACTTTTGTCTGAAAAATTTTTTTATATCATTTATATTTTTCAAGATTTTACTATTGACAGATAAAGTAGATACAATATATATATAAATAATTAGTTGCTTTTAATGATATATTATTCAATAATCAGAAATTTAAGAATTTGATAAATAACAAAAAAATTCTATAATTTATTTACAATTATGGACGTCAATCAATAAAAAATTCTAATTATTATTAATCAATATATTTATAAAATGCATTCCATTAAGAATAAAAATATTTAAAAAATGAATAATATACATAATAATATAATATATTTTCTTTTACGAAATTCTTCATTTCTTTGACAGTGAAGAAAAATCGAGTTCGAAACGATTTAAACTTATTCATTATCGATAAAACGATCAATGAAATTGACGCATGGTTCGATTGAATCCGCGTTGGAGACAAGTTGGAAGGTTAAGCGAAAATTAACAAAACGGTGTCTAGCATTGAAACGGGAAAATTCCTGAAACGTGTGCGGCCGCTCTAACAACTAGAGCAATCCGATGGTGGAGTTGCAACAGAATTGCATTCGAAGTTTTGCGGCGACCTTGCGTAACTTCGATCCGAAGCTGGCATTTGGGAAATCGCTAGGAGAAATTTATTCATCGCCTTCAGCCTCGATTGTTCCTAGTTAACTATTAGTTTTCTCTCTTTTTTCTTCGTTTGTTCAAATTCTAAAAAATAAAAAATAAAAAAAAGAAATATCCATAAGATGTAATTGTATGTAATTGTTTGTAATTAAATTCTTTAAATGGATTAAAATAAAATAATTATAATTGATTAAAAAAAATTTAAATAAATAATGGCAATATGAAGTAAACATTTTTTATGGAACTATTAAATATTTTTATTAGAAAAATTTTATAATTATTAATATTTTATAATTTTTAAATTTAAATTTTATAATTATTATATTATTAATATTTTTTATTAAAAAAATATATTTTACAGAGTTATAATTTATTATACAACTTACTATATTAAAATATTTGAAATAAAAATAAAATTAAAAAACAATATTTGCAATAAAATATCTTTTTTTGTATAATTTTTTATATTTTTATATTTTACATTTAAAAATCCACAATTTTTTTTACAATATATTTTAACTTCTTTTTTTTATGAAAAAAAATATATTTATCAAAATAAATAAAATAAAAATTATTATAATTTCTGAAATTTATATAATGCATAAATATAATAATAAATATTCATTTTTATTTTTAATATTTTTCGAAAAATCATCAAGAATATGCATATGTGAGAATATATAATATGTACAGTGATTAATAAGCGAGATAAATTATTAATAAAAATACAATCTATATTGACCATATTATTTAATATTTTGTTTTATTAAAAATTTAGAATTATTAAAATTTTATTAAGGCTCCACATACTAGACATATTACAATTTGCATGGTATTTAATAATTATAAAATTAGTTAAATACAGTTATTTGAATATAAGTTGAATGAAATCATTTTTTAATAATTAATAGAAATTACTTAATAGATAATAGAAAAACGTTTTAAAAATAGTTTTAAAATTACCTCTTCTTCAAGTTTTCAAGATGTTTGAAGACATGCAAGTGTCTGCAAGCAATCCATATATTTTGTAAATGATCCGCAAATAATAGAATACAAATCCGAGATAAGTTTGTGGATAATCCATAGCTAAGTTTTCAATTGGAATGGAAAATAAAAGAAAAATATTTGCAAACAAATGAAGCAATGAAGAAATGTGCAAATAAAACATAAATTAAACTAAATAAATCTCCTGAAACTAGATATTTTAATATTATAGCTTATAATCTTATAAAAGCAGAAATTGTTGCATGAATGTTAATATATTTTTATTTTTAGATCAATTTTTTGCAATAGAATTCGAAATTATTTTTAGATATTTTCATAAAATTTCTAAATTTAATTAAAATTTAGAGTTGATATCTAAACTGCTCTTAATTCTCTCTAAAAAAATATTTTTATCGATAAATTTTGACTAAAAATTTATGTTTTCATAATCGTAAATTTAATAAAAATTGAAAAATAGTAAATGTTCTATAAAACATGATAATAATTTCATTCAAAGATATGTATTATGTGTCTGAACCTTGACCTCCATGAATATCAGACTAATTCCTTATCATGCATAATACTTCTATTTCCTATATTAGTAAGGAAATCTACAAACTACTATCCTATGAATGTAACATCTAACGATCAGAAGCTTAGTTCCAGGCTTAGTTCATTCTTTATGGTATCACATTAAAGCGAACTATTTTTGATACAATATAATTTATAATCTATACACCTTATTCAAACATCTATAAGATGCTAAAAAAACCGTACGATCCTCTTTACAGAATCATGCAAAGACATGACTAAAGATATTAAATATAAAAATGTTAAAAATAAAAAAGATGTTAAATATAAAAATATAATATTATTTGTGAATAGTGTATATATGTATATTGTTTATGACAATCGAACGATATTATCTGCGACAATGTCTAACATTGTGTATGTAGACAAAATTTCTCGGCTGCACGAGATTTTATTTTCTCTTTTAAAAATATTATATTTATATATTATTATTTATATATTGTATAATATAAAATATAATAATCATAATATAATATATTATATATTGTATGTTATTATTATATTTTATATTATATATTGTATAATATAAAATATAATAATCATAATATAATATATTATACATTGTATGTTATTATTATATTCAAACATTATTACATTAATCTTTCATTTTTGTTATATTTCTGCATAAAATTAAAGAATCTTTAAAATTTGACTAAAAAATGATTAAATTATTAAACTGCTATAAATTCAAAAAAAGATATCATAATCAGAGATATAATAATTAATCTGGACTTATTTTAAAAAGAAAATTTTTATTTGAATTTTGATTGAATTTTCTTGAAGAAAATGTTCTTTCATATTAGAAAATACAATGAAAAGTTGAAATTGTTTTTTTCTCAAAATTATTATATAAATATTTTATTAATTTACATAATTCCGTAGAATTTAATAAATTTTTTCTTGTAATTCGTTTCACAACGAATTTATACAGGAAAATATCTCCTTTATAAAAATTACCTTGCAATTTTTTGTTATCAGTTTATCGAATTTTAAATGAAAAATGAGCTATTAGTATAATCTAAAATGTTATTAGAAATTAAGAGTTTACATCAAATTTATCTTATATATATTTATGTATATTGTGTATGTCTATTGTGTATTCAATGTATTAATTTCATATTAATTTCTAAATATAATTATAAGAATATAATTTATATAATATAAATACAAGTTGAATATATATTTTAAACATATACGGAATATATATTAAACTAAATACATATTAAATAATTATCCATTAACAATTGCAGTTATTATGTTATTAAACATATTTATTTGAAAAATTACGCAGGAAATTAAAATCGGAGCTATTAAAAAACTTTTGTTTACCGAACTCGAATCAAGTTAACGAAAAACTCAGTTTTATTATAAATTTTTTTCTAAAAGTGCTATAGTAATCAAAAGCACAAAAGTTGAAAGTTTTTAATTTCTCGAGCTGTTTCAAAATAATGTTTCAAATAATTCTTTTTAATTTTTTGCAAATAGAATGAGTGTTTTTTGCACATTATATTAGAATTTTACTAAGTCTCTTAGAGATATCTCATATATCTCGATGGCATTGTTTTAAATATAATATCCACTACAACAATTTTAAAAGATCGATCTTAAAGTTTAACAATATACATGAGACATATGTGACACTAGTTTAATTGTAATAATATCCAACTTGTTGATGATATGTTTTGATGATTATTTTTAATGTGATAGCTTATTTTTTGTTTAATATGTAATAAAACAATAAAAAAAATTATATGACTGTTGAAGGTGATTGTTGAAAAAGGATAACTTCTCCCTACAAATTTATTATGAAAAGAATAAAGAAAAAATTTTCATAGAATTATAGATATTCTAAACATTTCTAAAACATTTTAAAAATAATTATAATAGTTCAAAGATTGACAATTTTTCGATCAAAATTTAATAATGATAATTAATTTTAATTTAATGATTTAATAATTTTAATAGTCATTTTGAATTGAAACAATGCTATATTAAATAGTGATAATATAATTTTCAATATTAACAAAAAATTAATAAAAATATATTATTAAATATTATATTATTATAAATATTTCGATATATTTAAATTATTGAAAAATTTCTTTCTTTTCCCTTCTAAATATAATATAATATAATACAATTAATATAATAAATATAATATAATACAATTCAAAGAATTGTTCAATATTCTTCTCATTAACATAATTGTTTGTACTTTTATTATAAGTTTTAACATTTTGTTTTTTAAAATATAGAAATTAAATTTGATGTTTTATAATTTAAAAAATATTAATTAAAGGTATATAATTATTAAAATATTAATAAAGTTATATTTAAAAAAAATATAAAATATTATAAATAGAATGTAAAAAATATAAAATAGTATTTATAAAATTCTTATTAATCTTTAGTTTTTAAAATAATAAACAAAGCACTAAATAATTTATCCAATTTATCTGGATTAAAACTACAAAAGAAAAATACAATATTTTAATTACAATATGAAAATTATTATAAAAGAAATAGAGAAAGTATAACTATAGATTTTTACTATAAATATAGATTTCTTAATTTTTCCTTTAGAATTTTTAAAAAATTTTTAATACACTTTGTTTATAGTATTCGGACGAATAAATTTTATTCTAACATATATTTTAAAGCAGAAATTAAAAATAGTTATCTTTAAAATTTTTATGAAAGGAATCATAAACAAAAAATTTTTTTGTTATTTAAGATAATAATAATTATAAAATATAAAGAAAATTTTTCAGAAAAACACATGATAGATCATAGGATAACAATTATTTTTTTAATTAAAATATTTTTAATTATAAATAACAATTATAAATGACCGAATTTTTTCTAATAATTATTGTTAATGAGGGAAATTATATCCTTTATTATAGTTATCAATGATGAAAATGTTGTTTCGGTTGTATTCAACCAATTAAATTTTCGATTAATTTATATCTTATGAATAATGCAATTTCTGTTTCAAATTATCGATAACCAATATCAATGACGTAAACAAATCGTGGTGCAAAAGTAGATTAAAACAAGTTACTTTAACATAAATTATATATAGCGAATAGAGATATAGAATAATATATATTATTTATTACAATAATGGAAAAATTGATTGGTCGAAAACCAACCAAAATAATATTTTCATTATTGATAATTATTATTAACGAAATATAATTTTTTTTTTGATGATTATTACATACAATCGAAATACAATATCTCATATTTATGAGCAATCAAAAAAAATATCTCTCATCGATAACTGTTACAATCGAAATATATTTTTTTCACTGATAATTATTATGAGCAATTATAATTTTCGATTTTGTAATTTATGTTCCATCATTGCGATCAAAACAATATTGTTATCATCAATAACTAACTAAGCAACTGAAACGAATTTACCTTCGATTTACTGTCAATAATGATTATCGGCAACGAAAAAAATAATTGTTATTCTATGACTTCTCTTTAAATTTTAGTTATAGTAGTTGTGGTCTCTACTTTAAAGAAACTTTATATCGAGGAATAAGTGTCTAAGATCAAGTCAATTATATATTTTCAATACAAGGAAAATTATTGTTTAGATCATCGATTTAAATAAAATTCGTCTGTTATTCAACGATTTTTTTTTATTAAAAAAAAAACTTTCAATACTTTATTGATATAACTTCAATTATTTTTCAATTCTTAATTATTTTATTATATTAATTATCAAAATTATTATTGTGTTTTATAGCATTAATTATCAAAAATGGAAATTGAAAACTTAGAAATATATTTAAAAAGAGAATGCTGATAATTTACTTGATATTTTCAATAATAATAAAGAAAAACAATATAGAAGATCATGTACGTTTCATTATCTTAAAAGAAAAGATTCTTTTCTATATATTTGAAAAGATATAATAAATAGATATAAAAGATAAGAAATTGATAATGAAATGAAATTGAAAATATCGATTGAATAAATATAATAAAAATGAATCTTTTGAAAGTTTAGTGAATTTATATATCCAAATCATGATAATATAATGCAGAAGATATCGTACGCAGGCTTATAGGATGATGTGTTTTTACATATTGTGTATATATTGATTCAATCTTCATAATTTTTTCTTAATTTCATAAAAAATTGATAAATAATATGAAATTAACCGGTTTATAAAGTGTCAAATGTCTGAAATAAGACAATCTAAATTAGATTTGAAATTTTTAAGATATTGCATGTTGTTTGAAAGTAATCTAATAAATAATAATTGTATTTCAAAATCGATGACAAATTTTTAATTTGAAATTCATAACATTTTAAATGTTGCTAAAAATTTTTAAGATGTAACTATTATCTATCATCTAATGTCATAAAAATATCTTTAAATAATCACGTCAAATGTTCAGACCTAAAAATAGATAACTTAATATATTGAATGCTGTAAATATCAATTAATTATACACATTTATGTAGATATAAATTAATATATTTATTTATAATTTATACATATTAATTATTTATGTTATATTCAAATAAATGAAGATTGTAAATGAATTAAATTAATTAATAATAAAAAATGTAAAGATTTAAAGAAAAATATATCAAAACAGAATATTTTATATTATTGAATAAAAAATTATTCTGGATTATTAATTTTTAAATAATATACATCATATAAATTTTTTAGAAATATAATATTAAAAAATATTATAGAAAATAATGAAAATTTTTTTTATAGATATTTTTAAAGAAATATGAAAAACGTTTCACGTTGCAAAAGAGTAATAAAATATAGACTTACACAATATTTAATCTATTTAAGAATAAATTTATTATTAAAATTAAAAAAAAAAATAATTATATTTTATTTTCTCAAGAAAAATACATATATAAATCAAAAAGTTGAAAATAAAATCGAGAAGATTAAAGTTTTAATTAAATTAGAGTTATTATATTATTTTTTCTCAAGAAAAATAATATATATGTATAAATCAAAAGTTAAAAATATAATAAAATCAAGAAGATTAAAATTTTAATTAAATTAGAATTTTATCAGATTTAATGGAAATTTTTTTGTTTATTTTATAATTTAATATTTTATATTTTTTATAATTTAATTTAACAACGAAAACGTAAAAGTTCAATTCAAAATATGTATTTAAGAAATGAAAATTGGAAGTTTTACTATAAGTTTATTATACTTTGAAACTTTTAAAATAAAAATGTTGTTATTGTGTAATTATTATGTTATATATTTAATTAAAAAAATGGATAATATATCGAGGTAATGAAATATAAATATCGTTATGAATGAAATAAAATACGAATATATAATATATATATAAATAATATATATATATATATATATTTATATAATATAATATATATAAATTTTTTTTATAGAAATTATGATTTATTAATATATGACATTGTTAATTAATTAATTTATTGATTAAATGGAGAGGAAAGATTGATGGTTATTAAAAAGACACAAATATATTCTCGGTGTTTACATGATATTTATTTTCATGTTTTATAGGTAATCCTTATAACATTTCTTACATATGGGATATATATTCATGGGCAAGTCAGAAAAATAAAAAAAGAAATTAATCGCCGCCCACTCACGCACTCTTCGAACTCATCTTATAAAATAGCTCTCTCTTTCTCTCTCACACACGTTCTACATTACTTATATCACCTATGCACATATAATATTTATATTTTACATATAAATATTACATGTATATAGATATATAATATTTCTTTCTCTTTCTCTCTCTCTCTTTCATTCCTGTCGCTTATTTTTTCCATTTATATATATATATCTTTTTTTGTAAATTTTCTCCTTATCATACAAACGGGTAATATTAAACTTCCTTATTTAATTATCATCATAATTTTTTATTACCATTGAGAATTATCGATGATCTATTAACAATAGCAATCATCATGTATACTAATTTCCATACGCCTCGCATGTGCGTGTGTCGTTGTCTCGCTTCTTTCTCCATCAATCTTTATCTCGTTATTCTTTATATGTATATTTTTCTTTCTCCTTTTTCTTTCTTTCTTATTCTTCTCTAACATGTATTCGAGAAACAAATTGTACAGTTTAATCAGCCATTTTGAAATCGAATTCCCATGTTTCGAGGAAAAATAATCATTTTTCTTTCGAAAAAAAAAACGGAGTATCATCTAAGAAGAGAGAAAAAAAGAATGGATCGTCATTCATAACGGAAATCGACGATCTCGATATATTGATGAAGAATCGTAAGTACTTTCGATCTAATGTTAACTTTAGTCTGTTAATATTAAATCTTGGTTTCCACCATAATCTCATGATTTTAGTTGTCAATTCTTGCTTTCTCTCATCCTTTCATTCGTGCATTCTTCATAATCTGAACAGACATCGAATTTTAAACCCATTAATTATCTTTGTTTGAAAGTTTGAAAAGAAAATTTATATAAATTTCACAAAGTTAATCTTCAAATCGATATTATTTTTTAAATGCATTAGAAAATTTTATAAATTAAAAAATCTATAAAATTATATAATAATTTAGAAAAAATATATTAATAGTTGATAAGTTTTAATAATTTTTAATAAAATTTTTTAATTTATGATACATTTAGTTTTTTATATTATAATGATAAAAGTATTGAAATATTTTTATTTAATTTAAATATTGTAATTAATCTAGTATGTCGAATAATTGATGACTTTTTATGGAATTTTGTTATCATGAAAATCGTTTATTGAATCGTACGATTGCGATTTTCGAGAAATTTAAATCGGTAGTCAGATTAGATGGTATATTTTGCAGCGAAAGAATGAAACATAGAAATAAATTTTGAAAGAGTGTTCAATCCATTATAATATGTATAATCAAATTCTCTCTTTTTTTAAATAGGTTAAAAAAGATTTCTGTTTCAGATTACGTCGGATGCAGCATTGCTATTAAAAATATTATTTGCATTTCTGTTGCCTAGTTACCTCGTAGTTACAAGAAAATTTATTAAATCGGGCTCCCATTACGTAAAAAATGGAAACGGACCATGAAAAATTGAACATTTACATTGCATACTTTATTTTAAATCTCGAATTATTAATTTTTCCATTTAAATCGGTTATTGAATTCAAATATTTATTTTTATTTTGTTTACACAATCCTTTTTTTATATTTTTCATGTTTTATTTTTTTCCTTTCGCCTTTTTTCTTTTTTATTAATCGATTTATATTGATATCATTATTGTAAAATTCAATTAGATTTCTTCATTAATTTTTCATTTGTCTCTATTTATATTTAATATTTTTCCTTCTTGATTCTTTTTTTCATTAATTATTAATTAATTTAAAATAAAATCAAATTATGTGTTTTATTATTTTGGAAAGAAAATCCACGTCTATATTCGCATAATAAAACACGCAAATAAAATAAACAATCTCAATATCATGTATAAAGAAACTCAATGTTAAAACGAACAACCCATCGAGATCCTTAAATTAAAACAACGTAAAACATCTGATCCGAACTTTTATTCGATCACATGAATAACAAATTTTTGTTTTCTCATGAAATATGAAACAATTTATAATTTAAAAAATAATATATTGTACATTCCATAAAAACAATCGTTATCGATATTATTGTTTTTTCAAGAAAAAATAAAAAAAGGAAAAAAAAAAGAGAAAAAACAATTATTATTGCGTATTATATCGAAATCAATAAATTAACGTTCTCAATGGGTTGAATCAAACATGATTTTAAACCTATCTACAATAACGATCTGCGTGAAATATGTATCAAAACGTTTTCCTTTTAAAGAAAAAAAATATATATATATTTCAAAAAAAGTAATGCGAATTATTATGTTAATTAATATTTTTGCAAACAACCAGAAATATCGTATTCTTTGGAAACAGCGAGAAATATCGCATTCTTTAAGGACATCTTTCAGAGAAAGAAAATCGTTCCTATAATATATATGCGAACACGGACAGATTCGATCGATTTTTCACGCGAATCTTCTTTTCCTTGCAATTTTTCATCTTGTTCATACATATTTAGGCGATGCTCGTTCGAAAGAGCGACAGAACGATGGTTATTCACAGTGGAGCAGCGACCGGAAACGGGCAGAATCGCCGCGTTTCCTCGATCTATCTCCTCGTCGAATGATGCCAGATTGAAAAATGCTTTCTTTCGTACGCTCTTTCCCTCATTGTGTAAACATCCGAGAAAAAAATTCTTCTACATTTCTCTTCTTTTATGCTTTTTTTTTTCCATTTTGTTAATTTTCTTCCGAACAATACATCCGAGAAGACTGTATTTTCTTTTTTTTTCGTTCGATCGTTTTTTCGCAACGATTTTTCAAGTTGTTCTTAAAACGGCTGATCGCCTGGTAAAAAAAGAAATTGAGGGAAAATCTGGCATCACCGAGGATTCAACGAAGGAATGAAAACTAAATGATTCGATGCTAATTGTAAGTGGTAAAATGCGCGTTGCATGTCTCTCGTGTCTCGAATCCTTGAAAATTGTTATTTAAATTCTTTTTTTAGATGCTCTTTCGCCTCGATTATTAATTTTTCTTTTTCTTTGTTTGTAGATAATTTACAATAATAAATTTGATTTGCATTTTTTTATCGAAATTTTAAAAAATAAAAGAAGACAATTACGATACCGATTATCCGAGAATTTTTAAATAATTTCTCTCCTGTTCTCATTGAAATTCTAAATAAAAAGAAAAAGCACGATATCACGAAACTATCTCAAAATACTTCAAAATATGAAATATATATATATAAAATGCTTGATAAACTTCAGCAACTTTCTAGATCGAAATTTATTCTTATGCAAATAAACGAGACTTCTGTTGATATTTCGATGAAATGCGCGGTATATTTTCTTTTTATTTTCAATATCGAATATATATACATTTAATCTTGTATTCATTCTCTTTTTTTTCTTTACTTTTATAAATCATGAGGCAAAAAACATATGAATTTCGAGGAATTATGATTCCTCAAAAATGATTTAGACATGAGAGAATCAAGCAACGCTAATTAATCTTATTGAATAAAATCTGCGCAATTATTTAAAACACACAAGGATCGTGGCGCGAGCCGGGATTTCGCGAGTATCTCCTTTGCGATCGACTATTTCATTAAAATCGAAATTCAAATGTTCAACATTGAATATATTGTTTCTATTGAAAAAACTAGCTTATTATCGTAATTCGAAAGAAAAGCAATAAAATAAACGAAGGATGCGCGTTATTTTCTATCTTCTTTTTTATTTTCTTGTATAAAATCGGATTATTATTCTTCTTTTGTGCAACAACAAAAATTATATTTTATATTTTTTTATTTTCAAATAATATTGATAAAAAATATTTTCTAATTAGTGAAATAACTATTTTAATTCTATTTTTGAATATAATCTCAATTTAAATTTTAATAAATCGATTGCAATAAATATTCTCTATTCATTTTATTTTTAATTAATCTTGATTTAAAATTTTTTCAATTAATTTTCATAAGAATTATATTGTATTTTTTATTATTAAATACAATCTGGATTGAAATTTTAGTTAATTAACAGATAAATTATCGTCTGTTCTTTCTCGAATAATTTCAATTTAAATTTCTCAAAGTAGTGCAGACATGAAAATTATTCTTTGGTCTAATTATGGATTATTGGATTAATTATTGAATTATTTTGATACTAAATAAAAAATAAAAAATAAAAATTTATATAAAATATCAAAATTAAATGCATCCACCTTTATCATGTAAAAAATTTTTAGGCCATCTTTTTGCAAATAAAAATTACAATTTCTACACTTAAATATTTTGTATAAAAGATTCTATTTAATTTTTATTTAATTATATTGAATACATTTAAAAATTTCTAAATAAAATAAAACAAAATTCGAAAGAAATTAAATCATATCTCTGTAGAAAAGATGTCTACATATAATTTTTTAAATACATTTAAAAAATTTTACAAGAATGCAAAATTTTAAAAAAATCATGGCTTGAATATCATTTGTTAAATCATCAAAGATCAACTCAAATGAACTATTAATTTAGTTCGATCGAGTTTTTCATCGAAATCCCGGTTTCTTCTATTACACAACATCCACTCATCCAAGCATACAAGTTGGAGTATCGACACGAATGTCTTATTTTTGTGTTCACACCGTCCCTACTTATGCTACGGATCACGTATTATTTTTTCTTCGCAAAATTCGTTCGCTTTCATCGAGCTAAATCGTGAATCAATATTACCTCATCGAATTATATCGGTGGTTACAATCTCGTTTATCCTTTTCTTCGATTGTCTTTCACTCCATTCTTTTGATTAATTAATTTTTTGCGCTCTCGTTATTATTATTCCTCCCGTATTATCACCTGATTATTTCTTAGATTTTTTTTCATTTATATTTGTTTAATTATTACTTAACACGATCAGGATGGCATTAAATGATTTGATTCTACGAAAATTATCAACCCTTTGATGACATCATAAAGATTTTCAGTTCGATTATTTCTAGAGAATACGTGTATCTATTTATTTTTATGTTTTACAATATGAAAAATTCTCATTAACATCGAATACAATGTTAATAGCAATACAATATTGGTTATCTAGAAATATGTCGATCTTTGAACGAAAGGGTTAATTTTTGAATTTTTTAATATTTTCATTCTATTTAATATACATACACGATTTTCTTTTTCAAAAATGATAAAATAATATTATGATTCCACTATTCTTACCTAAATGTCACATCCAACAAATATCACATCGTCCTGAAAGTGTTAACCACATCTACCGACACGAGATAATTCATACCATAAAGATGTATCTTACATCTTTTATTTCATTATTTCATTGTATTATGTATGCTTTTTTCAAGATACACAAGAATTCTAAGGGAGCGCCTGGTATTCTACTATTTAATATCAAAAAAAGTACGTACAAGGTAGAAGAAAACGTGGCCGTGGAGATATTTTCTTGCGATCAAAATTCGTATGAGAGAGTTCTCAATCTTGATGGCGCTGCGGAGGAGAGCGAGAGATCCTACCGAGCTTTTTAAGCGTCGAAGAAATTAAACGAAAACGAGAATCGATATGCAAATATCGATTATTTTTTAATGATTATTCATAATGATTTACTTGTTCGAAATTTAATTTCACGAGCAAATAATTTCGATATAGAAACAAATTTTATTTTTCATAATTATACATTATTAAACTTAACCTCAAACTGGTGACGTTACTTTCCAATATCGCTAATATCGATTTAAGAATTTTGAAAATTATTTTAATGTTAATATTATTTTAATATTATTCTCATTTTATTATTATTAAGTCAATATCCAAATTTTTTATACCACTCAATAATGGTCCAGAATCTGAATTCATTTATTTCTTGAAATTAAAATCTTAATTTTAGATTGTAAATTATAATGTAAACAAAATTTAGACTTGAAAATCTTTTAACGACAAAAAAAAATTTTAAGTTTTCATTTTAAATAAAATAATATTTGGCATTATAACATTAAATTACTAGTCCTTTATTGTTTTCAAGTTTACAGCAGTGTATTAAAAAATTTTATCAAACAATAGTTATGTCAGAAAGTTCGTCAAAAATTTATAAAAGTATCAATTAGAATAAAAAATAATAAATAAAAATTCAATAAAATGAACATAATTTTTATAGATTTCTTTGTTTAATTCAAAAATTAATACAATAATCACAAAGAATAATTGAATTTAAGAAGAAATATTCACAATCGTACGGCGCTGTTTTGACGTCACCATGTAAAGGTTAAGTATCGACGTTTGAAGTCCGATGTTAGTTATTTAATTATAATTTTGCTGAGAAACTTATCTAAACGAAGATTTTAATCGAATATACAATTGACTTAGACTTTGATATTTTTGTTAATATTAATACATTATATTTACAATTTCGTTTAGATAGGTGTGCAGCTATTTCGAAATTTATATTTCATACGAATAGATTATAAACAATATCATATGATTGATCGATTGGTATGCTCTAGACGACCTTTCTACAAAGCTTACTTCTAGTGTTTTAAATTCATGAAAATTTTTAACATGGGATCTCTGTTATTTATATAACTTAACCTAATTAAGAACATCGCGTTTGTACAGCTTATCGAATATATATCTGCGATCAGTCTGCTCGATATCGGCTAACACTAGTAATTTGCGCGACTTTTTGAATGAACATTTTTCTTCGATTTTTTTCTTTCTTTTTTTACATAAAAAAATTCGTTTTTCGTTCGATTCTTTTTCTTCAGTTATTTAATTACCACATTAATTATACAATTAGTAATTGAAGACATTAAGACAAAATATTATTTTCTTTTGTTAAAAAGTGATATAGATATATTTTTTTTTTATTAAAAATCTATGTAAATTTCGAATATTTTAATTTTGATCTTTTGATAAAATTTTTTTATAAATAATTGTATTATTTGTGAAATTTAGTAGAAAAGTGGTACAAATGTATTTTTTAAATAAATGATAAAAATAAATATAAGTGATGCATTATGAATTTTGTGATGAATTTCTAAATTTTTGATGTGGTATTCCTATCAAAATTTACTACTTATTCACAGACTTATTTTACATTAATAGTACTATTTGTATTACATTTGTACTACACTTTTCTTCTAAATTTTTCATTAAATATCGAATAATTTTTTTTAAAAATGGAAAAGGAATTTTAGGAAATTTTAAAATGAACAGTGATTAAATTTAACCTTTTAACGCAAAAATTTATAATTTTTTTTCATAATAAAAAGCAATTAAAAGTGAATATTTTAAATTTTTGAATAAAAATTAATGATTAATATAAAAGAACTGTTTGCGAATAATATCACGGATACATGCGTTAAGTGGTTAAAATATAAATTGAAATACTGAATAAAAAGTGTATGTCATCGATAAAAGCTAGTCTCGAAGATTTTTTCCATCATTCAGTCGCGAAAATTATACACGTTCTATCCATCAACGCGTCTTTTTCTCTCTCTTTTTTCTCGCGATTTAATTAATTACCGTAATAATACCATAATAATACGAATAAAATATCTAAATGATTAAGGCTTGCTCGTGTTTCTTTATAAATCGTTACAATAAATTCAGGCTTGGGTGAGATTCAACGCGTATGCTATAAGATTTTCCACTTACTTACATTACGTTTTTAATCGATTATGATTTCTTGGACGTATGCTGGACGAAAGTTGCGATTACATATTTATCTTTTTTTCTTTCAGGAACTAATGAATTTCGCATCTATGCGAGGAAAATGAAAAATAGAGAAATTGTTTTTTTCAACGATTTTCAATAGTTTATGAAAAATTTTTTTTATGTTTTAAAAATATGATAATTTGTCTCATTCAAATAAAAAAGAAATATTAAATCATTATGTGCGATATTAAACCATCATAGCGTTAATTCGCTCGTAATAAGAAACATATATATATATATATATATATATATATAAATCATAGTCTTTAATAAACTTTTTATATTAAATTTTCCATTTGAATACTCGTACAAGTAAACTGATATTCATATCCTTATCTCACGATGGTTTAAAAAAGAAAGAAAGTAACAACGATTATTAATTGCTATATCACTCCTCCTCGCATAGATACGCCACTTCGTTGAAACTTGTAAATTATATCTTAGGATACGCGTTTCTCTGTTAATACACGTAGACGTAAAATCCACTCCTTTTTCATGCTATTATACATTTATTAAATTTATATTCTTAATCACAAATATTACGGAATTATTCGTCCTTAAAAATTATTAGGTATACTTAAAATTACTTTACTTTCCATTTTAATCAGGATTCAATTTTCATTTTTGAATAAATATCTCGTTATATCTCGACGATTTGTTAAAGAGATGGGAAATTGTCTAATATTCCTCGAAAACAGGAACACGTGAACGATTTTTCGATGAACTCTCACCCAATTCAATTTCGACGCCATTTTTCCTTTCGCATTTTCAGCTCGGTCTCTCGTTTCGGTCCTCCTCTTCTTTTCATTCGTTCTATCAAAGACCTCCAGAGAATCTAGGACTCGGTTTTTATCCTTTGAATCAAACTAATTGCCGCATTTTCGTATCTTATCAATCAGGACGAGATCATTAATGTTATCTCACTCATTTCGTGTTAAAATTGAACGATTTTATCGCATACACACGCGTGTATCTTATTCCTCGTTGTTTTTATTCTGTACGATTCGAATGGTCAAAATGATCAGTGAATCGATGACGAAAGACAATTTTTTTTCTTTTTTCTTTTTTCTTTTTTTTTTTTTTTTTATAATAAAACCTTAAGGGGTTTTAAGACGATTTTTATAAATCATAAGCAAATAAAAAATGGATGCAAGAAATTTGATTTATAATAATATACTAATTGTTTTGGTTCATTATAATTTTAAATTAATAATTCTTCCAGCGCTGTCGTAATTTCTTTAATTTTTTAAAATTTTTAATTTTTTTTTATTAATATTTATTTATTTTATTATTTTTTTTTCCATTAATTTTTAAGTCCCGATTTTTTGTCTTTTTTCAGTTGAATCAAATTAAATATTTAATTTTTATAAGAATATATTTCCTAATCGTATAAATATCAATTATATGAAAGAATCAAAGAAAAAAGGAGGTGGTGTGAAATTTAAGTAACAAAATATGTAATTATTTAAAAGAAAAAATCAAAGAGAAAAATAAGAATCTTTATCAAAGAATCAATATATTCATTAATCTTTTAAACGCAATATTTTAATATCTGTACAAATAGATATAAAACACTTGTATCATTATATATACGTTTCTCTAACCTTTTTTTCCATTCTTTCGATCTCTTATTTTATTTCCCCTCCTTCTTTTTTTTTTTATTCTTATGTTCATAATTATCGTCAATGTATACGTCATAATAATCGTAACGTGATCAACGTAATCTCGTCGAGTTTCAATATTCGCATAGAGGTAATAGGATATTATTTTTGTGTCTTGTTTTTTATCCCTTGAATAATAACCATATATAGTGATGTATCAGATAAATGCATTTTATTTTTTTTTCTTTTTCAAATATAAAAAAATCAATAAAATATTTTTATGTATGCATGTATATGTATATGTACATTTATATATGTATTGTATAATTAATATCGGAGTACAACGTGGAATAATCCTACAAAATGGTTATTATTCATGTTCGATAGAAAAATATTGCGATCGATAGAAAAAGAACGAAAGAAAAAGAAGAAAAAAGAAAAAGATAAAGTATATATATATATATAAAAAAAAAACGTCTTTTTGCAAAACAATGATGTTTTTTTCTCTTTTCTTGAAAATTTTCATTCTTTCGTTATTTCTTTGCTTACAAGCGAGATATATTTCGATGTCTTTATACATGATTCTTCCTTTAGCAGGAATTATGCACGCTCGTTCGATACACGTATGTATTATTAAAAATAATAATACCAAATTATAATTATAATTATATAATTCGTTTACAAAAATTTTTACGAAACGCAGATGAATTATCTTATTTTTTTCTCTTTTTTCTTTAACTCGCTTTGATTAAAACTATCCTTATCTTTATATTTCTTTTTATTAATTTATATTTTGAAATAATTTTGTGCTCTCTTTTTTTTTATATTAATTTAACTCGTATATTTTTTTTCTTCATTCTTACAGCTACGATTTCTGATTTCTGTCTGTTAATTCTCCGATCGTTGATTAAAATTTCACGCACTCTCCCTTTCAAAGTATCGTTTCGATACATTTTTATTTCGTAATTATTAATTTTTTATTTATTTCAATATATAAAGGCTTAAATAAAGATAAACTATCATAAGAAGATTCGTTATCAAGTTCTATTTTTTTAAATTAAATTTATTAAAAAAAATACTCAAAAATATTCATTTTCGGTCTATTTATTTTATTTTTTGGACTTTCTTTTTTTTTTTTTTTTTTTTTTTAATTAAATCTAATATATATTTTATAAAATAAAATTTATAAATTACTTTCTCGATATTTTCAATTTTTATGTACACTTATGTGATATTTTGTTCTTATATTAAGTTCTAAATTCTTCATCTATATTATTTATGATACGCGATTGAAAATTGATCATTTATTTATTCATGCAATCCTGATTATTCACATAAGAGATTCATTTCGAAAAATAAGATTAAAGAAGAAATAATAATTCTAAAACAAAAAAATATTAATTTTAATTAATTACTTTGAATCTTACAATTTTGCTTGACATAAATATTGAACTATAATTATTATTTTTCAAATGAAGAATTTTGAATGTTCTATTCAAATTCAATATATTAAATTCTTTCAATAATTATTTATCGAAATTTTAATATTAACTCGTATCACTTCAATCACTCTGAAAGTATTAATTTGGAAGAGAACGATTCGATCTTTTTATCAAAAAAAGCATGAAAATTTTATAAAAAAGATTCATTGATCAAAGATCAGAGAATCAATCTCATCATTTTTGTATGTTATAATCGATCGCTGAAGAATGGATCAATTTTTAAAGAAAGAACAACAAATGAAACCTTCAAGAAAATCTAAAGAAATAATATAAAAAAAACGTGATTTTTAAAGCATTTTTGTTAAAAATGCTTAGAAGAACAATCGTATAAAATATGGTGTGCATTCTCTGCGCGTTTGTTTTTTTAAAATTCTTGTTTTATCAATGAAAAGTAAACTGTATCTAAATAAAATCGAATTTTCCTTCATGTTAAATAATGATCCAGAGAGAAGAAATATGTTAAAAAAGAAAAAATATGGAATTCTTAGAGATTGAGCCATCTAGTTAAATCTTTCAAAAGGAAAATTATGCCAATCATAAACGATTGAATTCTTCGAATGTATTTATAAAATATATTTAAAAAAATTCATACAATGATAAGATATATACGATATTGAGTAAAAACGAATGTGATAAAAAGATACGAGTTTTTTTCTTTTTTTTTTTTTTATAATTTTTAACTAATTTATAAAGTTATATATATATATATATATATATATATAGGTATTTTAGGTATTTTCTTTTCTTCTTTTTGTTATTTGTTTTTTAATACAAACGAATATATTTTAATTCTGTCACCTATGTTAAAAAGAAAGAACAATATCTGGATCGAGAAATAGATAGATTAAGATAATCCATAATAAGGATTTAAAGCTTTCAAGAATTAAATAACGTGATCAAAAAATTTTTTATCAAAAATAAAAATCCGAAAAATCTCGCTAAACCAAAGAAATCTCGATCCTTTTGAGTAAGATGGCAAACGAAAAAAAAAAAAAAAAAAAAGAAAAAAAAACAGAATCAAGTAAATAAAGACTCTGAACTCGAGCTCTTTATTTATTAATTATCGAACTTATAAAACAAACTTCCGCTTTAAATGTTAAACTATACTTCATTTCTAATTCCAAATTCTAAATATCTTAAAATCTATTAAATGGGAACACATTCTGGAGATATTTGAAAATGAACTTAAGATAAGATTTTAACTTATCTATTCTGATTTTTTCAAGATAAACTTAATATCGATCCAAATTGCTATTTTCAACTCGAATTACTCTAACATTCAAAATCCTATTGTAATAAACCTAAAAAATGTAAGATCACTGATGCTAATCACAAACAATATATACGCATCAAACTCAAAAAGAAAAAAAAAAAATTACCAAAGCTTCATATCAAAGAAGAAAATAGTTCAATTCTATATTCTTAATTGAGTAATCTAATTCAAAAATAACGTTTACAAAACGCTTTCAGAATTACCAATCACTATAATACTATCATCTTTTTTCTATGAATATCTTTTTTTACCGCGAATTTTCTGCGTATCTTCAACCAGATTATGTAAATCAACAATGAAAAAAATAACATTTTTAGTTGTCTCTGCAAAATATATTGCAGAAACGTAAGAAAATCAATCGAATTTCGCGAGGGAAACAACTACTACAAGAATCACTAATAGGTGGTAGAAAATGTAGTGATGATATCGAAGGAAACAGGGAACAGGCGGCTAGAAGTGTACACCGGGTGCATACAACATCGCTAGTCGGCCTGGCTCTCCTTAGCATTAACACGCGATATACCTGAAAAACCAGTTTGCGGGCTTTTTATTAGGCCTTTACTTTCGCTTGCAAACTGAAAGGAAGAGTGAGTGAGCGAGCAAACGCGCCTGGCTAGAAGCAGCTTAGCTGGTGAACGAGCGAGCGAGCAAAGTGACTGACTGAGTTGACTAACGGGGTCACCAGTCGATACGAACACGCACATAAAAGAGAGACGCCAAGTCGCGAACACTCATCCCCTCTTTCCCTCAGCCCTATATATTAACGCTACCGTATGTGTATATGTACATGACGTATATTACGTGTTTATACAGAGAAAGAAAGAGAGAAAGACAAGGATAGAACAGAAACATGATAGAAAGACAGAGACATCTGCAGACGCGTGACGCTCAAAGATCTGTGGCTGGTGGTGTATTCTTTGTGCATATATAGAATGGATTATACACACGTGGATACACACACATGCGTGCTCGTTTGTGTGTATAACACAGCGATTCGCAGAACGATATACAATTTACAAGTTCGTCGCACTGAGTACTATTATGTTTTATTATGCAAATACGTTTTATCATGGGCAGAGAAACATAGGCACGCGAACACGCGTATATTTTATTTCTCTTTTTCTCTCTTCCTCTCTTTCTTTCTTTGTGATCACACTATCAACAGATCTCAGGATATAGCATTAAATAATTATCGGTATCTAAAAAGAAAAAAAAGTTATGCAAGCAGAGCTGATTGTTGACTGTCGCCGCTTGATCAAAGGACTACTCAATCACACAAACGTGTGTGTATTTAAGTTCACATATATGTAAATATATATATAAAATATATGTATTCATTTATGTGATCATGTATGTAATTTCACGTATAGGGAGGAGAAATTTGTTTTCTAATTTATTTGAATCTCATTCGACACGTTTTTTGATGGTTTCTTTCTTGAGCTTTTTCTGAAATAATATAATTGAAAGAAGAAAAAAATAGCTGTTTTTATTATTTTAGCGTCTCATGTTCTATATATGTGTTTTTAGTAAATCATGGTTTGTTTTTTTTTTACCTGGATTAACCTTCATCTTTGTTTACTTTTTATGATTCGCAATATGATTCGCAACATGTACGAATATGTGTGTGTTTGCTATGTTTTCATTTTGTTTATTTGCGACATGACAGCGCTGGTTCATGCAAAAATTAGAAAAAGATAAAAACGAATGGAATCGTCTTTCACCCCTGGTTGATTTTCTTCTTTCTTTATCTCTTTTGCTCTTTTATTCTCTTTTCCACTCTCACACTCTCTATCTCCGCATACAAACTCTCGTCCTCATGTTGTCACATGGATCGCGCCGCTCATCCTCAATTTTTTTTCAATTCTTATATATCACGTTACAGTAGTATCTAAATGAAATGTGTTCACAGCCACACATTAATATTTATACACAGATTTTATACATGTATTTATATATATTTTTAAATATATATATTTATTTATATATTTATAATTAATCTTTTAGCAAACGCCACACCCATTAATGTTTCGTAGCCTGCTGTTTGCTTTAAATTTATTTTTTTGTTGTTGCTCTTTTTTTGTGAAATCTGTGTATTACCACTACCTTTAGTATAGTATTTTCGAAACATTATGTTCATTCGTTATATATTTTTTTTTATTTTTTTATTTTTTATTTTTTTTCATTTTTTTTTTGTCTGGGAAAAAAGAAAAGAAAGAGCGACCGTGGAACGCTAACGGACGCTTCCATATGCGCTAACAATTGTTTCTGTTATTTTCTAATTCAATTCCAGGCGCTCTCTATCCTTTTGTATTTTTTTTTTTTCTCGTCGTCGGTCTTTCGAATTTCTCAATATTCTTCTCCCATACATTTCTCGATTCGTCGTCGCTTCTCCGCCTCACAATTGATTTTTTTTTATCGCTATTATTCGGAATCTTGGCGAGCTGATACCACTGAATGGCAGCGCTACTGTTCCCCAGGGACTTTGAAACATATGTTTTTTTCGATGCACGCACAGTCTCCGTTTTTCTCGCGCCACTATTGCGAGTTATATGCGTCTATTTCGTTCTATCGACGCGCGCACAAATAAGAATGTAACGTTAAAAGTCGTCTATCATTTACCGCGCGTACGCAAACAGATTACATTTCTCTCCACTATTCGTTTGAATTCGTTAGGCACAACACATTTTCTGTTATTTTTTTTATCTGTTTCGCTTTGTTTATTATCATTCTTTTTTTTTTTTTTTTATTTTGTTTCGTTCGGAGTCTTGTAGTCTCTCAGTTGATCCCCTACGACCGTATTACAACAAATACCATCGTGTTTTGGTCTTTCCCCCACGACAACTGATTCGTCTATTGCAGTTGGATAAACATGTCCAGGAGAAATAGAAAGATACATGAATAGACGAAAACGTATAATGTAACAAATCGAATATTCCCATTCTCGCTTTGGATCTTCTTGGTTCTTTAGTCTCTTCAGTCTTCCCTGAATCTATGTTCATCATCACCGATCTGTTCAAATCTTTACGATCCATCATCGAATCGATCACGGCGAACTCATTTTCTGTTGCTTTCATTTCAACGAGAATACTATTCGTTTATGTCACACTCTGAATTGGTCAATGTGTGATGTTTGATGCATGTCCAAGCGTCAACTGAGAACTAAACAATACTCCTTTGGCCCGTGAACAATCAATGATCGATCATCATCATTCTCGATATTTTTGAATAAACAAGGATCATGATGATCCCAATCTCGTCGATTATATCCTGATAGTAGATGTTCGCCTCCGTGGTCGGTAAGCAGAGTCACATCAATGGTTTTATAATCGGTAATGATCGCAGAGATGTCGCGGACGTCGATGACCGTGCCGGTAGTTGTCGTAGCGGTAGTGATGGCGGTACTAGTGGCGACGATGGCATTAGTGTCGATGTCGCATCACGACGAGCACGCCATCCACGAGTTGCAGGTGCATGTATAACACGCAGGTATCACTGGAGCATAATAATAACCGTTCGCGTATACATAGGTGGCAGGTGGTCCAGGTGGAGCTTGCTGATGATTCGTCAATCGTTGTTGTTGCTCTTGGCACAATACCTGGTAGGCAAGATTTTCGATCAAAGCGAGAGTCTGTCGTCTCTCGTGGCCCATGAGACATACAGTAGATTCTTCCACTACATTATGGAGTAACATCAGGTACTGATACTTAAGGGTCTCCTCTTCAGGACCGACGAAGTGATTCCACAGATAGTTCTCAAGTTTGGCGCGTTGTTGGCTAATATCGGGAAAATCGATAAAGAATCTCGAGCACATGTATCGCTCGAGAGTCTTTATGTATTCGGGTTGCGAGGGTTTGTACATCTTAACCAAAAGATTGCAATACTTGAGCAGACCACCTCCGCGAATCTCTTCCGGACTCCTTGTCGAGATCAATTTCTTGTGAAGATGATATAACGCTTCTTGGAAGTCACCATATACTGATTCACCTACTACCGTCGGATAGAAATTTTCGCCAATAGGTAGTTTGCTGCATTCGTAGAACAAGAGGAGCGAATCGAGCACAATCTGGAACGAATCGACCGAAAACTCAAACTGCCGCCTCATCGAATCAACAAATTTCAGCTCGACATTCCTGTGACCTCGTGAATTCCCGAGGGAGATTAGGGACCACCGGTCACCTTCGTTATTCACTTTCACCATTTTGCTCACATAAGCCTCTTTCAGGCTACAAGTAGTGATACGTTTACGACTGACACCTTCTGGTAGCAGGTCGAACAGCGAGCCGAGTACCGCGGCCTTCACCTTGTCATAATTTCGTCCGCTCGAAAGCTCCACGGCAAAGATCAGATCCAGATCGTTGTACGGTTGTGATTCAGTGGCCAAAACGTGAGAAGCGGCACCACCGTTCAATCTTATATCACGTACCCTCATTCCGGCACCACCATTACTCGGATCAGATTCCAATTTACTACGGACCACATTGACCAGATCTCTCAATCTGACCTCCAAAGTGGGAAAATTTCCACGTCCGTGGATGCATACCACTTCGTTCATGACATCGTTCAATCGTTTAACTTGATCGAAACTGAGTACCGCCAGCCTTTGCTGGGGATCCGGACAATTCGGATTGTTGTTATTGTTGCCATTGGTGTTCGCATTGTTGTCGTTGCCTCCGTTGCCGCCAATGTTTTTGGTGCCGCTCACCTGGCACAGGGACTCCATCATAGCGACCCGACGTTGGCGTTCCTCGCCGATCTCCAGGGAGCCACACTATAATGGAAACGAAATGGGAGATGTTATTAACTGTATCATTTCCGCCTTCGATAAAACGTATTAAGCTACGCCATGTTCTCAAATGGATATTGTTGGAATGGATATTACACGTTGAATGTAGATAGAAATAAAGTATTTGAAAAATATAATTTATTTTATGAAGTAATATTTTTATGGTTGTTTCCAAAAATATCCAATTAAATTAAATATTTGATATATTTTATAAATATAGATTATAAAAAATTATATATAATATTGCATGAAAAATTATATCAATAAAAAAAACCAATTTATTATGTTAATCTTTAGCATATATTTATTTATTATTTTATTATATGTTTTTATTATTTCATTAAACAAAATTTGATTATTTAAGAAATTTAAGAAAAAAATTGAAAAATTATTTAAATTGACAATTATTTAATTTATTTAAAGTGTGAAACATTTTAACTACATATGTTTTACAACTATATAACATACTATATACAAATATTTACGTATACAAATATAGAATATAATATAAAATATAAATATAAATAAATATTTTAATCATTTAATCATTTTTTTATATTTATATTTAATTTTATTATTCTTTTCTAAAAATTTTCTACTGCTCTAAAAATAATAAAAATTTAGGTAAATTTTTTAAAAATTCCAAATTTATTTTTCAAACTTTTCTGTATAAAAATATTACAATGATAAAGTGTCAGTTAAAAAACAAAATATATAATGATAAAAAAATCAGAACAATAATTGAAAGAATAGAACAAAGTTAGAAAAAAGAAGTTATCGTCTCAATGTTCCTTAATTCTGTAGATGATATTAATTGATGATTGTCATGAAAATTATGACATTAAAGTGAGTAAAGAATGGTAATAAAGTGATGATGTGATTAATGTAATCGTATTGCAAATAGATAAACAGTTTCGAGAATAAACACAGTGAGAAGTTTAACATTCTATGTGCTACCAACGCATCCTTCGAGAATATCTAGTAAGTACATGTTTATGATTCAAATGTACATGTTTAGAAATATCATGAGATTACATTCGAATAATGTATTTATAAGAACTTCTCATTCTTTGTCAATCGTTCGATCTTTGTGCTTTGTAAAATAAAATAAAATAGTTCTTATTTATTTATTTTTTATTTATTATTTATTTTTGCAAAAAATCTGATATTTCATAGATATTTAATTGATTTTGTTTTTTTTTTTAAGTGATTTTCTTTCATTGAAAGTTTCAAATTAAAGTAAAAATAAAAAGATATGAAATAGAGTTGTTGAATATAATACTTTTTTGATACTTCAAAAGATTTTTTTCATGTATTGAAAAATTCTATAGCGATTCAAAATATTACGAAGGAAAATCATTTATTTCAAAAGACTGCGAAATATTTCAAAATATTTTTTGGTATCGTAACATATTATTTGGTATTTCAAAATTTCTTGGAATTTCAAAATTTTTTTAAATAATTTTTCAATATTTTTAAAATTCGTAAAATTCCTTAGATTGTGTCAACAAATTTTAAGAAATATTTGACTTTTATTTAATTTCTAAGAATTTTCTTAATATTCCAAAATACTTTTTAGTATGTAAAAAAATTCTTTATTATTTTAAAATATTTCAATAGAAAAATATTTTAATATTTTTTTGTATATATATTTAATATATTTTTTATATATTTTCTCTATAAAATTTCTTCGACTTTTAAAACTTCTTTTAATAATATAAAAAAAAGCAATAAATAATTAATTTAAATAATTTCTTAAAAGTGCAAAATTAAAAACCATTTAGAAAATTTGGAAAACTCTATTTTCATCGCAAAAAATATCTAAAAATTTTACATAATTAAAATCCTTGCTTAAAAAAAAATTAGAAAAAACTTAATTGATTCTTAGAAACTAAGAATGTAAGAAAAACTGAAATTAGAATTTTATTATCTTTAAAAATTTCTTATCTAAAATGAAATATCTTATGAAGAATTTTGAAGAATCAATATTTTCAAGATATTCGTAAAAAAAAAAAAAAAAAAAAAAAAAAAAAATAGTTGCTATTATTGAATTTCACCTGTATGTATCATGAATGTATGTGTGTCAACATGTCATTTATCAACTATTTATATAAACATATCACAGTGTGTGGTAGCGATTCCAAACATATAATGGATGAACTAATATTATTATATTTTCGTTCGGAGAATGCACTGATGTTATAACAATAAATATTAAGTAAAAAGCTGATTTCATCGTGATTTCGGTCATTGTAATTTTAGTCACTCAAGGATTATTTTATTCTTTATTTTATTATTTTATTCTTTCGCATTCCGTATTTGAGATATTCTATAGAATGTCCAAACTTGATGTAAGATATTGAGAATTAGATATTTCAAATTCATAAAAATTCACGAGGAAATAGTTCATCCGTTATACAATTCTAGTTGTTTATCGCTGTTATGTATTTATACAAACGGTAGATAAGTGGCTATGGCAGTTGTCATGGATGCATAAACGAAATTCAATGTTGTAATAACAATTATCTTTTTCAAATATCTGGAAAATTAAGATCGAACGATGTTTACATGTATAGGAAAAAATAGTTCACAATCTTGTTCTCTATTATATATATAAAAATCATTGAAATCGATCAGATATATCTTTTTCTTTATGATTATCAAAATTATAATAACTATTGATATCTATAGCATTGATTACATATACAAAATAAATTAAAAATTAATAGAATATTTAATATAAAAAAAAAAAGAAAAATGATTTACATTTTAAATCTTTGATCTATAATATAAATCCCTTAAAAGTAATCCAAATCAAATTCTCAAAATTCTAAAAAAAAAAAAAAAAAAAAATTGGATTACAATATGATCCAAAAGGTCGATGCCATTGGACGGATCTCTGGAAGTCAGCTGTTGAAAGTAAACACCGAAGCGAACTTGTATGCAAGCGAAAGGAACCCGATTCGAAGTGCAACAGGGGCTAGTCGGAGTTAACTCTTCTCGACTCGTTCACGGCCGCGACACGGCGTTTAATTATCGTTATTTCATTAGTAGATAACGAGAAAAGATATGGTCGATCAGTGGCTAAGAGTCACCGTTAAGCTTATCGAGCTCACGCAGCTTCAATATTAATCGGGATAACTGGGCGATAAAACCGGTCGTTAAATTGAAATTCTTCAACAAGCGTACATCAGAATCCGCCACTGCAATCTATTCCCGCTCTCTTTTCCGCGATCATTCTCTCACCATGCACTTGGGAACAACCAGCACTTAATCATGTAGTAGTATATAACTTCGTTAGCTAATTGCCCCACGCTCGATTACCAGATCCGTTGCGTCACACTTTTCGATCTATTTCGCACGATGTTTCATATCTGGGATATTTACCACACGTTTATTCCCATCTTTCGTGTGAGAATAAGTTTTGATAAATTGTTATTTTTCAGATGAAAAGAGGGAAAAAAGAGAAGGATTTGAGAATATATTCCGATTGTTGTAAGAATAAAAACACGAATATGAATTCGATAATACGAGTTAGTCGAGTTGGAATCATTTTTTGTTCAGGATAAAAAGCTGATAAGAATGGCTGTTAACTTGCCAGATATCATTATCGCTTTTTTCCTATTAAAGACGATAATGATTACATTATGTTACATTTCGATTCAAATTAATTCTTTTTAAACGGATAATCAACACTCGAAAAATACCTTTTCTGTGATGATATTTCACTACTTCTTTAAAGAATTCTCTAAATTATGGAATTATGTTCGAATTAATATGTGATGCAATATTGGGAAAAACCAGAATGAATAACGAAGAATATATTCCATTAAACTTTCATCCCATTAAATTTTCCATCGTCAAAGAAACAAAAATTATTAATAATTCGACATATATATTTTGTACATGTCATCACCTTATATTTTCTCCACCAATTCAATATTCAAACTTGCACGAAACTGTAGGATTTTCTCTCCGTCGCACAAACTGAATATTTAATCCATCCACAATTATTACATTACGTATTATCGCGATTATATTAAGAGCCACCGGGATTCACCACGGCCACGAATTAGCCGATTAACCAGTTCGAGTTACTTTCACTCGACCAGGATATATTCTTCTAGTTTAACTTTTCGCAAAACGATCACGAAATAATCGAACCACCTGTGGATCTCGCGTTAGGCGTTTCTCCACCAGTTTCTTCGATGAATTCAATCCCTTACCATGAAGAACAATCACTCGATGCCGTGTTTTTAACTTTATACGCTTCAGCTTTGGTATATCACAGGCTTGATCACGTTGAGAACTTTACTCTCAATTAAGAAGTTGATCACTTTTTTCAGTTTCGATAAATTGGATTAAACTTGTTCAATCAAACTCTTTAGAAATACGATGAACGAACGTATGAACGCGAAGAATATTTTATATAAAACGTTCGCGCGCGAAATTCAGAATTTGCAAACGGTCCACTTGATCCGAGCAGATCCACAGCTGATGAGAGGCAACAGCGAACTGAGACCAGCGCGGTGAAAGGCGTACGAGGAAGACTGGCGGCAGTGACGGTGACGGTGACGGTGACGGTGGCGATGGCGGTGGCGGTGGCGGTGGCGGTGGCGGTGGCGGTGGCGGTGGCGGTGGCGGTGGTGGTGGCGGTGGCGATGGCGGTGGCGGTAACGGCGGCGGCGGCGGCGATACCTCCATCAATAGCAGCGATAGCGATGTCCTTAGTGTACCAAAGAGAGAGAGAGAGAGGGGCGATACAAAGCTAGCAAGCCGCTATCGACGTTGAGCTCTGGCTTCGTGTAAATCTGATCATTGTGCACGGTCTTTTCAACTTTTTTTTTTTTGAAACACGTACCTGCTTATTTCATAATAACCAAATAAGTAACGATTCTTCTCTCTTTTTGTAAAATTATATATAAAAATATATTTTTGGATAAGTACATCATTCAATAACATATCTTTAAGTGTGAATCAAGAAGTGTGAAAATGTAAATTTTGTATTAACTTTTATATTAATAGATAGTGAATATTGCAGACAAATATTATAGATATAATATAAAATGTAAATTTTATATTAACTTTTATATTAACAGATAGTGAATATTGCAGACAATCAATTAATTGCAAAAATATATAACTTAACTTCTCAATGTTTACATATTTCTCGATAAAAATTCTCTTTATCTTTCTATTCCGAGACTGAAATCTTCTAACGCATAATCCACCATTGTAAACGTTTTCAAGGTTCCCGGCTGGAGATATCGATGGGCAATCAACAATCCATTTGAATCTCTGTCACTTCCAGGAAACTTTCTCGATATAATTTCAATACTATTACTTGGAAAATTTCCCTATGCGCCAAGAGTTGTTCCATTATTTTCTCGATATTTCTATCCCGGATTGTTCGATATTTTTTTACTTCTTTCCTTTGAAATTATGTAATCCAAAATTGAATCCTGTTTTGAACGTTTAATCAATCTCAAGGTTATAATTGTGCTATTATTCACTCGTTTCGTTATGCTGTCGCGTAAATCGAGATACGCTTCCTTTTTCGCGATAATAAAAATTATAATTTAAGGAAGGACAAAGATTATCATTTAAACATTAAGTATACATTTTTTTCCAAGAAGGATATCCGATCTTACATTTTGCACATTTAATTTTTATTTGAAAAATTTTAAAAGAATAAATACGTATGATGAATTGATATAAAAAATTAATGATTCATTTATTATGATAAAACAAAATACAAATAAATTATGCAATAAATTTAATTTTGAACCGTTATCAATATTGTATTGCGAAGAATAGAGATCATTTTAAAATGGAATACTAATTACAATTATAGATTTAATATTAAAATTAATGCCAATAATAATAATTAATATTAAATAAAAATTAGTATTAATTTAATAATCATAATGTACAGTAAACACAGTTTATATAAAACTATTTATAATATAACGAATATAAATATTTCCTTCTTATTTCATATTTTTGTTTATAACTTTTTAATAATGCATCAACCTTTGTTTGTTTAACATTTTTTATTTATTTAAATTCATAAAATATATTGAAATTTTAAATCTGGATTATACTATATATTTCAAGTTTAAAAAATTATGTATTCTGTTCCAAACTTTATAATAAATTCTAAATATTTATAAACACATTTTATTTGGAAAAAATATTTTGAATTGAAACATGGTATATTATTTATCATTCATTGAACAATACAATACAAAAATTAAAATTTATTCGAGAAATATTTACTATATAAAAAATTGTTATTGAAATTCAATTATAGAAAAATAACTTATTTATAAATTATTTATAAATTTATTTACAAATTATAATGAATATATAAAAATAATTCAAAAAATCATTTTGAAAGTAAATTATTGTAATTATTATATAAAGGATTATATAAAGAATTGTTATTGAATAACATGTACAAATGGGTATTAGATGATTCTTTGTGAAAGAAATTTATAAAAATTATAGAATAAACTCTTAAATTTTATTTTATTGCTTCATTTTTTATACAATCGTTAAAAAATAAACTTTGTGCATATATAATTATAATTAAATTAGAATTTATCGAATGTAATCGTGAAAAATATCTTTTTGTTCTTTCTTGAATCTAATAATTCATGAATATCATATAAACATTGTTCACAAATGTAATTATAATTACAAACCATTTCAATATATATGAAATAGATTTTTGAATTCGATTATCTCGAAAATTAAGTCTTGGAAAAAATTTTATTCTGTTTTTTTTTTTTCAAAAAATCAATTTTATGCTTGTATATATATACATTATTTAATTACGATATAATTATGGACATATTTTATACGTAATTTTTATAAATAATTTTGATTATTTATCTTTATTGCATATTATCAATTAAAAAATGTGCAATAAATTGTAACAATTTTTTATTTAACTAATATAAAACCTCGTTAATAAAAATTTATTGTTAATATTATTATCTCTAAATGTAATAATATAATTTAATAGCAATGATGTATTAAGCTAATTTTTATTATTTGCTTTTTAATTCTTTCTAATTTCTGAAAATAAAATTTTATTTCCAGAATTTATTTTCTCTTAATTTTTATTTTTCTAAAATTAATTTCATTTAACATTATAATTCTATTCTAATTTTGTTTTTATTCATTTACTTTATTCTATACTATTATTATCTTTTCTTAAAATTAAAAAAAAAAATAATGTTTCTATAATGAAACAATTTCTTGAATGATCATTCATTTTTGTTATCGTTATGTTACCATTCTCACGTCATAACTCAATTTTTTCATCTATTGACAATCGAAGGAATCGAAATCTTCTAAAAATCAATTTTCCCATACAATACCATTACAACAAAACAACCATAAAGAGAAGACAAAGTAGATGAGCAACCCTTGTCAATCGCTCGTTCTTCTTCGTTGTTCATCGAGAATAATAGTAGCTTAGATGAAATCAACTGGAAAAATGATGTGGCTCGTTGAATCGCTGCGACGTTCGACTCTGATCGACCATTAACCATTTCATGAGAATATTCGGAGAGAGGAACAAGGATAAAGGATAAAAAAAAAAGAAAGAAAAAGTAAAGAGATAAATTGAACGTACCGGCGTAAAGAAAATGAATAGAGACAGGAAAGAGAAAAATAGTGCGAGCAAAAACATGAAAATACGAGGGAAAACAAACAGAATGCAGTGAATAAAAAAAAAATTAAGATATAAAGAGCTTAAAAATAATTTAAAAGCATGGTAAAATCTAAATAAATGGATAAAAATTATTTAATAAAAGAAAAAATGAATAGTACAAGGTTATCCAAAGGGTATATGAAACAAAGATAAAATAAAGTGGAGATAGAATGTCAGCAAAGAGAAATCAACAAGTAGCATCGGATAAAATAAAGAAATAGATAAAAAAAAAAAAACAAAAAACAAACAAATATAGAATATATAAAAAGCTAAATCCAAGATAAATATCCAAAATATATATATAAAAAATATATAAAAAATAAAATGAATATAAATGTCTAAGTAATTTTTTCAATATTAACAATACTATTATATTCTTCTTTTAAAATGTTTTATTTCGATATTAAAAAAATACTTGAATCGAGAAAATTAAATAAAATATTATTCTTATTTAATATTTAATACTTTTTATATAATTTTTACAAAATAAGAAAGAATTTTATACATAATTTCAATTATAACTAAAGCTAAACAATTACTATGAAACGAACGAATGAATACATGAAAAAAAAAAATGAACAAACCGAGAAAAGATAAGGCATGGGGTAAAATGTATTGCCCTAGATCCTTCCTTCCCAAATCCTTTCCCTATCTCACCCTATAGTAATATCTTGAATGACGTCACGCCAAAGAGCGCGTGGGTGTCGGTGAATGAATACACCGACCTCTAGCTGTTACGCTATTCCCCCATTCGCTCATCCACGAACACACATTTAAATGCATTTGTCTGTGTTTCATCGAGTTTGGATGACGTATATGTATAATAGCACCCACGCAGGTCAGGGCAAGAAAGAGAGAGAAAGAAAGAGGGAGAAAGAAATGGTCCAACGAGATGGTCGACAACAGTATCGATCTCGAGGATGCTTCCAGTCATCAACCCACGTTAAATCGTGGCTCTTTTATTTCTACGTCATCGTATTCGGCGATACGACGAACGACGCAAAAGTATGAAATATCTTTACGAGAATAGCAAAGATGGTCGCAAAGAATTAGGAATGAGTCATTTAGATAAGATTTAACTTTGTTATGTGAAGATGTGTTGCTTCCGCATTTAAGAAAAAAAAAAAAAAAAAATACGTTCTCTTGGAGGAGCATTTGAATAAATAGAATATTTTTTGCGAGATGATGTATTTTTAAAATGTATATATTTAAGAAAATGTAGTTGAGGATGTGTCTTAGAAAATTAAATAAAGTAAAGATTTAAAAAATTTTTGAATAAGTATAATGAAACTTATATTAAATATATTTGCTATGTTTGCTATGTTATATTATGCTATGTTAGTTTTTAATGTTTATTTGTAATAAATTTGAGAGAATGTTTATTTTGTAATAGATTTCGTGTGACGAAGAAATTAAAAATATTTTATATTTTATATATTTTATAATAATAATTATTAATAAGAATTAGAAAATTTAATTGTCAAAATTTTTTAAAATTGATAGTTTTTGAATTTTGAATTTTTTATTTAAAAAATAATCCTAAAATTGGAGCACAATCATAATTTTTTTCAACAAATTTTTTATCTCACGATTAATTTAAAAATTTATTTATTGATTATGTCAGTGTTAGTTATTTATGTCATTCATAATTAATAAATAATTGAACGTCATATTTATTTTATAAATCTTCATAATTCTCAGTTTTCTAATAATAAAATATCAAGTAAGATGATTAAATTAAATTATATTTTTTATCAATAGCAAATTTATATCAATAGTCACCGTGATTACCTTGATCCCATGATACGTTCAGTTATTTTTGATAATCATAATGAAAATTATCGCGTGAAGACAAAAATTTAATATCTATGCACTATATAAATTCTAAAATATATCAACCATATCAAATTTTTATAATCGATGATATTCGTTTTATTTTAATTAATTTACAAAATTTAATTATTATAAATGACGAGCATAATCACGATTTATTTATACATACAATGGTATGTAACTTTTCAACTGTTTCTATAAACACATGATGGTGGCTGACATCCAAAATATATAACGGATTAGCAAATTGTATTTATCCATAGCGAATTTGAGCATTCCTTTGGATGCAAAAATAAAAACTTTGGCAACCTTCGAAATTACAATGATCGAAATTGTAACAATAGATAATTATATCATATATTATATTCGCCAATATTTGTAATCTCTATTACGTCATCAGTAACGAAATGAATATTCAATGAAGTGATAATGGCGCTTGTTAAAACAATCGCATTTATAGTAATTGCAAAAATAAAGGAAATAATTAAAAAATTTGATTAGATATATGTCAATTTACGCAACAAAAAAATTTACAATACAGGTGATTTTGAAAAATTTGATTTTTCTTTTTTTTTTTTTGAACAATATCAACGAACTTAATCTGAAATATAGATATAACAACAAATTCAAAAATTTGTATAGAATGTGAAGCACTGAATCGGGAACAAAAATTGTTAAAAATGAATTTTAGAAAACTATAATACTATAAATTTTAGAAAAACAATCTTAAGCAATAGATATAATATAAGCAATATTAAGAATATCTTAATAATATTCGATAGGTTAATGACAACTGAAATTTAATTGTTATCTCTATTCCCAGTTTCGATATAATTTTTTTTTATATCAGCCGAAAAATCGATCGGCATGTGGATACAATGAGCCTTATCTATCATATGATTCTTAATCAATGAAACATAGTTTTATGATTTTGTTTAATTTTTGGTAACTTAATCATTCGCTTTTAAAATTTGGCGATAAAGTTTCGACGATGATAAAGAAAAAAAATGAACAAGAACGTGAGAACAAGCGATAATGAATGAACAAAGATCACAAGAACGAGCGAATTCATAATATTATTATCAATTTAAAATCATTTTAACTATATTAATTATTTTATTATTATTATTATTATATTGTATTTTATTTCTAATCACATAAATATGAATATATTTTTATAAAAGAAAAATCAAAATTATAGAAATTCAATATTTTTTTAAATTAATTATTTATTTATGCCAGCAAAAGAATATTTATTGATTCTGAGGTGATCGTTTCTCTGTTTCCTGAAAATAATGAATTGCAATTAATGAAAATAGAATTATATCTTCTGTATGAAAACACTATTGTACATCGCAAGCAGTTAAAAAGATTTTTATGCATTTCTTTCTTGTCTATTTCTTTCTCTTTTTCACTGTTGATAAGTCGCTTTTAGAAAACAAAAAATGTCATGATGATCGATTAAATATAGCGAGATATTCTCAATAAAAAGATTGTCACCTTTTATTTATCTCCTATTGTTTTTTTTTTAATGTAACAAAATCACGTCCATAACAAATGTTTCAATTACTTTGAAACTTTCTAATCGTGGTTTCTTTTTAACAAAGAAAAAAAAAAAATCGAATCAATCCAATTTGTTTTTCAAATCCATGTACATTTTTTGTCGGAAATTAAACAAGAATACAGTTTCATGCTTCAATCAAAAATAGAAAACACTTTTTTCGACAACAGTCCAACTCGTAATAAATATTTTTTTTTCAACGAATAATTTACGTTAATCATTCTGACTTGACAATTAGCACCGATGGATATCATATTACACGTTTCTACGAACTATCAACTCATCACGGTTGCGTAACATCAATTATTTATATACGAACAAAAATTCCCCGTTGATATTGCGCATTTTTAACGTTTTATTAAAAGGTGATTTCAAACGAGTCACAGAAGTGAATTTTTCTTGTGATGAAAGTGCAATGCTATTCAAAACATTGAATTCAATTAAGTTTTAATCCAATTAATCTCATTCATTTAATTTCATTATTATTATTTTTTTTATTTTATTATTATTATTATTTTTTATATATATTATATATAAAATATTATATATTTTTATATTTATTTTTATATATATTATTATTTTTGTTTTATTAAGAAAATAAATGATTTAAAAAGAAAGAAACGAAGATTCAAATGAAATTTCTAATTATAAATATTGAAAAATTAAATTATAAAACTTTGTTTATATAAACTTGTTAGAGGGATAGATGGATTCATATGAGAAGATTTTATTTCGTCAAAAATGTATAATAAATTAGAAAACAATTTTACAAATAATAATCGTTCAATATTTAAATTTAAATTAATTAAATTATTCTTTTACTTGTATCAAAATTGTATTAAAAAATATAAAATGAAATTTTTGTAAATTTATCAGGTTAATCAATATCAGTACAGTATAGATATTATATTGAAATTTTAAATGATAATGTATGTAGCAATTGTGCTGCATGAATGATTTCAATGAAATTTCTCATTATGTAGGATAGTTGAAAAAATTTGAATGTATGTGATCTACGTTTAATAGAGATTGATATTTAAAAAATTTAAACTAAGATTTTGGTAATAACGAATCAATGAATAATAAATAATCTCTAATGAATTTTTATTTTCTATATTTTATAAGAATTTTAGATGATTAAAATAAGAATAAAATAATTTAAATATTTATTTTTGATGAATGAGATATATCTCTCTTTTTTTTATTAAATTTTCAACTTTAATATTTGGACATACGATTAGTAAAGCATGGAATTTTATTTCTATCAATTCAGATACCATTGTAAACTATTACAAATCGTTATTACAAATCGTTTATTCGAAAGATTAGATTGCGAAAATTGCTTTCAAAAATAAAACTGCACAAATTATAACTGAACGCGACTTTATTTTTTGTTTATCAAATTTATAAATTTATATTTTAATGTCAGAGATTTTTTTTTTATAAGGGAATCATCAAATTTGTAAATAATTATCCTATATTTATCTTAATTAACTAACTAGATTAAGAAGATAAATGTATTTGTTTTCAAAATTATAACATATTTTATTTTAATTTATTATACTTTTTTCATTAAAATCTTGAAAAAATATATTTTTATTATTAATATAAAAAAAATAGGGAAAAAATAGTAAAATATCAGATAGAGTAAAAATATAAGATTATATATAGATTATATAAGATTATATATAAGATAGAGTAAAAATATAAGATATATATTCAAGTATTTAAGTTTGTATATAGTAATGAGATAATAATTAAATACTTAAGTAATGATTAAAATATTTTAATATTTCTATTTATTCAAAATACTGCAATAATAATTAAAATTTAAATAAAGTGAACATTACATAACATCTTTTACAACAGTTATCGTCGTTTATTAATTTATTTTTGTTTAATGAATTTCTTGTTTCCGTCACAGGAAGTTTTTATATATGCATATCTAAATGGAATTTATTGCAATTTATTCTGTCATTTTCAAGCAATTAATGAATGAAAATGATTGTACAAATATTATAGAAAATATTAATAAGTATTTGAAAACGATTTTATATAATGACCAGAAATAAAATGATTAATTAGTAATAATATGAAACATTTAAATGTTAAACTTTTATATTATTTATTGATCATTTTCAATTACTTATTTAAGTACCAAAAACAAACTTAAAAAAAAAATTAAATAAACTAAAAAATCTAAATTATTTAAAGTTGAAATCTGAGAATTCAATCATACTTATTGATTATTATCCAAAATGAAATTTACATATATGTGATCATTAAAAACAAAATAAATTGTGAGTAATTATTTAAGACTTCATTAAAATATATTTATAAACATTTTAATATAATTGCATAATTCGTATCTTTTAAATATTATATTGTTTTATATTTTTACATACTACTTTATCCGATTTTGTCTGAATTTAAAAGAAATAAAAAATTCATAATTTTTTTAGTTTAAGTTTAAAATATTTATTTATGCTTATGTAATGCTTCTAATATGAGATTTTTTATTAATTAACTTGTTTGATCTTTATAATTATTCTGAGAATCCTTAGATCAAAAAAATAAAAAAAATATTATAAAAAAATACTATATTATAGAATATAAAGAATCATATATTGTATATATTTCTATCTTTTTCTATAATTAATAATAGAAAATTTTTTCCATACGTTATAAAATGTTTAATTCTGAAAAAATTAATATACGTCTTTTTACGAAATTATAAAAAAATTAAATATTTTAATAAATTTATTTCTCAAATCTTGATTTTAATCATACAAATAAAAAAAAAAAAACAGTTTGAACAGAATCTAATATTTGAAATAATTAATCTAGAAATAATAATAAATTAATTATTATATTTTTCATGTCTATACAATTAATTTAAAAATTTTTACTAATAAATTATGCATTAACATTATGCTTTATGTTTTATAAATGACGTTATATCGTTAATAATCACATTTTAAAATGTATAAAATATAATTTATACTTTAACAAATTAGCAAAATACCAAATTGTAGTACCAAATTTGTTGCAAAGTTTACTCTCTGCAAATTATTATAAATATCATATATTTTAAATAATACATGTTTATGTCTAGCATTCATATAAAACAACGCAATATTCATAAGAGGTCAGGCTACCTTCACTCATGTATTGACAACAATCGTTGCAAATTTTATTTTTAAATTATTTTTGTTAACGATTTTTTTCACTTAAAATGAAAATTTAAAATTTTGTCGATTATGTCGATGGATTATAATCCATTTTGAAGATCAAAAACTTTTAACACTTTAAATGGGAGATATTTAAATATTTTGCTTACAGTTTGGACTTGATTTCGAATGATTATTATCTGTTTGCAAAATTTTAAGAAAGAGAGGATAATATATATTTCACAAAATGACGATTTAAAGAATATTGCATTGCAATAATAAATATATTATATTATATATATATTATTATATAATAAATTATCGATAGACGTATGTCGAAAATATGTAAAAACTCGATATAATGAGTATTTAAGTCGAGATAATGATTATTTTAAAAAATAATTACGATATGTAAAAGATAATATACAAAAAAAAATAAAAATATTGTTATTATTTTAAAAAAAGTTATACTTTTTTCTACGATTTTCATAGTTATGTCTATTGAAATATTATGATTTTACGAATTTCGATTATTTTCCTGATACTTTGTTCTTTTCACGATCTTATTTATTTATATATGCTTTAATTACATATGCTTTTTTTCAAACAATCAAACGCAACGATTTAATTTTCTTTATTTTTAATATAAATTATTATTTATATACTTTTGTTAAAAAAATTTGTTAAAATAATTGAATTAATTTGAATATAGTGATATTTGCAATTAAAATCATGAAATATAGAGTACGCATATTTAATAAAAATATAATTTTGAAAAAAGAAAATGAATACAATTAAAATTTAGAATAAAACTAAATTTATTTTCATTTTTTTTAAAATAAGTTCAATTTCAATTGTAAACATTTTTCATAAAAATTATTAATAAAAATTAAATAATAATTAAAATATTTGAAATATATAATTATATAAATTATGATAATTATTATGATAATATCACAAGATTGCGAATGTGATTAGAATTTTAAGGAATAAATGATGATTTAATAAAATAAATTATATAATTTAATAAAATAAAATTATCTTGATGATTAATGAATTTATGAGTGACAATAAAAAAACAAGCACATAATAAAATTTTATCAAATATAATAGATAATATTCTGAGAATTTGTAATTCAATATTTTTCTGAATTTTAGTTAATTTTCTTTTTATTTCAAAAAATTCACTTTTATTTCAAAAATCAAAATGTGTATTTTTTAACAATGACTATTAAGTAATAATAAAGTTTTAATTCAATCGATTCATTAATTATCATACTTATAATAAAACAAAATTAGTCGTGAAAAATTAAGATTGATTTAATCAATTAATGAAATTAATTGTCCATTATTAATTAAAACACTTTTTAATTTTTATTGATTTTATAAATATTTTATTAATAGATAAACAAAAAATATTAAAATTTAATTATGTTTAATTTAGAAAAATTTTCAAATTTCAAAATTAAAAAAAATTATGAAAATAACAAAAGAAAAACAAATCATATGCATATTTGATTTATATATAAATAAATAAATTTATGTATAAATAAAATTTATATATAAATGTATATATACACATATTTATATCTAATCAAAATTATTTTATAATATAAATTACATATAATGACCATAAATTTATTTATCATATAATTTATTTATATTAATGTTTCTTATGAATGAAATATTTAAAAATTAAAATATTACACTAAAGTTCGATTAATTACTATGAAATATAAATATAGAGATTATATGAGTTTTTATATGAAATTCTTTTTTAGCAGGATATCACTCTGTGCGGTTAAACAAATAATTTCGAAATATTATTATTGTTTTGTTAATGTTCTTTTTCTTTTCTTTTTAATTTTGTAATAATACGAAAGAAAATAAAATTTTAATAAATATAAAAAATATTTATGTACTTTTTTGTTGTAAAATATTCTAGACGAAATTATATTCAAAATATGAAAAAATATTGAAAATTCTTTGAGGATATGTTTCATCTTCTCAAAGAGATTTTCTATCAAAAAGAAATTGCTCTATAAATATAACTCATTATATTTTATATACATATAAATTTTTATTAATATTAAAATTTTAAATATAATATAAATTTTAAATATTTTATATAATTATTATTTATATAAATTTTTTATATAATTTATTAATATAAATTTTAAATATATTTCTTATAAGATATAATGTTAGAATATTTTCTGAATTATTTTTTGAGTACATATACATATATGATATACGTATTATAGAAATTTTATATAATCAATGTATATATCAAAATAATGTAATATAATAAAAATATAAAGTTAATATAATAAAGATGAAGAATTAATTCTTACTTTATAAATTATTTTTACGATTACCTAAAATGAAAGTCATGTTTTTTAGCACTTACGTAAAAATCTTTAAAAAAGTCTGAAAAAATTTATATAAAATCTATAAATATTCTAAATTGAAATTAAAATAAAAAATATATTATTAATGCAAACAATTTGAATATATTACTACTAAATATATAAAATGAAGAATTTGACCTTTTCAAAAAATGTCAAAATATAAATGATTTTATTTAATGTCTGAATATAATAATAATAATATAATACAATATAATAATAACAATGAAAAACTTGTGCCAATGTAGAATGTATCTTCAATAATGAATCATAATATTCGAGAATTTAATAAAATTTAGAAAAATAGTCAAAATTAGTTACGAATATTAATTTCCAAAAAATGATATTGATTTTTTTCTAATTATCAAATAAAAGATTCGTTTGATTTGGACGAGAAAAAAAACAAAAACTTCGCAATTTTCGCTTGCGATTTGCTTTCATGTCATGCTCTATGATTTACAAAGAAATGAGAACATTCGTAAACTGAAACGTATAATTTTCATCGATGTCTGATTACTGTCTACCGTTGCACGGTTTTTTGACTTTTTGTTGCTTCTCTCAGAAGTTTTCTTTCTTATTTTATTTTCATTATACTTTTATTTTTCACACATTATAATCTTCGGTTTTTTATATTCATTTTTGGAAAATAAAAACGCGTTTGAAAAATAATATTTTGAACATGAAATTATAGAATATTGAACATTTCATTTATATTTTTTAAATGAATTACTTACTTCAAATGAATTGATTTGAAATAAAAATATTCGCAAATAAATTCCAAAATCTTATAATATTTGAGAAACAAGTTATTTTCAAAGTGATATATTTTTAGATCATTTTTAACTTATTTTTTCATAATTGATTTCATGATTACATAGTTTTTTCTATACATTGTTAAAAAAAAATATAATGCCGATAATTGAACTGTTTAGTTGCTGTCTAGCAATGTAACATTAATGTAAAAAAATTTTAGTTAATTATATATATATGATTAATAAATACTGCAATGATTTACAGAAAGGTATTATATAAAAAACAAAATTTTTTCGAGTTTACATTGTTTTATATTCGCAATTTCCTGTTTACTGCATCCATAAAATTGTTGACATCAATTTTCGATTTCCAAAAAATGATATTGGTTTTTCAAATTTTATATTAATAAAAATGAATTAGTGAATAATAATTAATTTGAGAATGATACTTTCATTAGCTTGCTGCGTAATGAAAACAAAAATTGATCTTAATATACCTGAATTCTTGAATTCTCATATTTCCTTGATACTTCATACTTAATTTTTAACATATAATTATTTCTTAAATATATATTTTATTTTGGATAAAATTTCGAAGAGATAATCGATCGATATGAAATTTTTAAGGATGATGTGGAAATAAAATTTCAAATTTAAAAATTTAATTTCGGTTATTTATTAGTTTCTAAGATATTAATTAAAAAATATTTCAATATTATGTATTGAATTCTTTCTATACAGATATAATTAATTCAACTGCATTCGCAACAAAGGTTATTGTCGTTAAGTATCTAATAATTTTAATTTTAATATTTATAAGATGTCCTACGTAAAAAGTCTATCTTCAAATTTTTCAATATTTCTATAAAAAGTCACAAATATTAAATACTATTTTAATTCAATATTCATTTGTGTAAAATCATTTCTGTTTGAAGCGTGATCAAAATAACAGCAATTGTTATATCTACATATCAATTGCAATTTTTTTCTATTCCTGCTCATACTTGAATGTTTGGCATTTAATAAATCAAATATTTTTTAGTGAAATTAGAATATATTATAAATATTGATATATAACCAGATATAACTAACTATTCGATATTCGATGATGTCGAGAATTACAATAAAGATTGTTAATTATTAGTAATATCAGAATAAACAGCATATGTTGATATTAATTTGTACACATAGAACTTTCAATGTATAGTATTGAAAGTTTTATCTTATTCTAAACTAATAAATATTCTTTAGATAAAACTTTAGATTTATGGTTTATTTCCAGTCCTCTACTATCTTTTCGCATCGATTGGTAATCTTTTGGAATCATGAGCATATTTTCTTCTTAAATAATAAAACGATTTGATAAAATGAAATGATAAATAGTAAATAAATATATAAAAACTTAACAACGAATCGTTTTTTTTTACTAATATATAATTTTAATAAAATATTGAATATCTAATGTAAATATTTGAAAATATATATATTTATATATATTTATAAAATAAATATATATTTTTTTTAATTAATAATACTTTGTATATTTAACATGGTTAAAATACAAATATAATAATAAAAGCAAAAAGTATATTAATATATAAGTCATGCATTTTCTGTATGAATTTTATATTTATTTTTTTCAATATATTATATAGTTTATTTCACTGTATTTATATAATACTTTTTTTCATTAAATGTATCTCTAAATGTAAAAAGAAATCCAAATGTATTTATAAAAACTTCTCTGAGGATCTTTTTATAGATAGAATCTGTCAGTGCTAGATAAGATCAGATTTTCTTCCTTTAACCTTTAACCTACCATTCATCTATTAACAAACAATTCATTACTGTTCTAAATATTTATAAATATCAGAAAAAACAGGAATATAAAGTTACATAAAATAATGATAAATTAATTGAATAAAAATTAAAAAAAAAATAATTATTTTAAAATAAAAAATAAATTTATTTGAAATAAAAATTGAATTTTATTTGAGAAATATATCTCTATGATTTATGAATATAAAATGAAATATTTTATTATTTCAAATAATAATAGAAAAGAAGAAATAAGAAAAAAAATAAGAAAAAAGAAGAATATAAGAAAAAGTAATAAAATAGAAATTATAACATAATAAGAATAATAAATTTTGTGTATAACTTTATAAATAATAAAAAAGTTTTTTGTATATAAAAAATACAGAATTCAACTGACAAGAAATATAAATTCGTAAAAAAAGATATGATAATGATGTGAAAAAAAAAAGAAAACTGATTTTTAAAAATGAAAATTTTTATCTGTTTTTAAAAAATCATAAAAAAACAATAAAAAGATGAAAATAACGATATAATTAAATTAAACAAATATAAATATAAAAAATAAAATAATAAATATTAAAATATTATTTATTTTTCAAATATTTTATTACTATTTTATTTTAAAAGTAAAACATATAAATAAAAAATAAAATACAAATTTTATTTGAATAAAAATTTAATATATAATTTTGAAGTTCTCTTACACAAATATAAAAAGAAAAACATTGTTCTTTATAGTAAAAAATAAATAAAATCTCAATATTTTCATATTTCAAAAAATATTTAAAAAAAAAATGGGTAAAAAAAATGGTTATAGAGAAGCTAGCAACGGTTTATTGCGGTTATAATTCCCGTTTAACAGTATACTGTTTACATATAGCCGATGCATCTTGCGATTTTCAAAGAAACCACATTCAATGATTCGCGGAAATTCATTTCCTATTCCAGTTTTAAATTATAATGCTTTTATTTCTTTTTTTTCATTCGAAAATCGTCCTCGATTGATGGGAAGAAGATTTGTCAAGGGAATGATAGAAGCATTGAATGATTCTTCTTGAGGGAATTCGATTTGATTCCATCTGAAGAGATTTAGAGGATTACTTTCACGCGATTAGAGATTTATCGAGAAGCATCGCAAGATGGTTATTATTGATTGATATAGAAAGATTTTCGTAATACTGAATAATCTCTGAAATAAGAATTTCAGAATTTCAGATAGATAGCTTTAATTAATTTAAAAATTAATTTTAAAATTTTTTGTTTTGTAATATTGGAATTTCTTATATTTGGTGGGATTTTTAAATTAAGATTTTTGACAGCTTAAAAAATTTTTTTTGAAATTTGAAGAATAAAAAAATGAAGATTTTTTTAAATAAATTTTGTAAACAAAAAGCTTTTTTAAAACTTACGAAATAGAATTTTAGAAATAAAAAATTTAAGAATTTTTGATTGAAGAAATTTTTAAGAATCAAAATTTTTTTAGAAAGCTTAAATATTTATTTTTCTTGCAATATATTTATAATATATTGAAAAATTTTGAAATTCAAAATTTTTTTAAAGTAATTCAAAGATTCTTAATTCTAAGATCTCTCAAATTTTTATTTATTTTGTTTTAAAGATTCTTAAAATTAGAATTTCTTAGATGTTTTTTTTATTAATTTATTATTTAAATTATTTAATAATATTATTTAATTTATTATTTAAAGATTATTAAAATCAAAATTTTCTCAGAAAATTAAAAATTAGAAAATTAGAAATTAGAAAAATTTTTGAAACTGAAATTTCTTTTAAAGTTAAAATATTTCTTAGAATTAAAATATTTCAATTTAATATCTCCTAAAATAAATAGATATTGTATTTTCTTTTTTCTCTTATCATATTTAAAATACGTTAAAAAAAACCTAAAATTTAAATTTCAAATATATATTTAAAAAATATTTTAATCGTATCATATCATATTTAAATATCATCATCATCTCTAAAACATTAAAAAATCTAAAATTCAGATTTCGAAAATATTTAAATGAAAAATAAAAAAATTATATAATAAAATATCACGTGTTCCTTATCTTTTATATAAGTTTCAAATTTCGAATTAAAATATTTTTTAAAATAAATATTTTTTAATATAAAGGTTAATATTTTTTTTAGGAATTTATTTTTTTACGCGCAATAAAAATTATATGATTCTATTAAAAAATTAAAACTGTCTTTTATATAATTTCTATACGTTCACAAGTAAGAAAACTAATCGTGTTAAATTATTATCCTCTAAAATTATTTAATTTTTATTTGAAATATTTTTTTGGATTGTTAATTATCAGATATTCAAGTAGATCGATTTAAATAGGATGATCAGAATTCATGATCATATTATATAAATCATTTTGACTTTGACATTTGAAATTTTATTATATGATAATAAGATTGAGAAAATTCTATCACAAACATATATGAGCACTTCGACAATAACAATAAGGTAAATCGTGTTAAAGTATGAGAAATCGATAAACTTACACAAAAGACAAGAGGAGAGGTTTGCACGCTCTTATGTCCGGTATATAGATAAAAAGCTTGTAAATGATTAATAAATAATTGACGCGGATCGACGCGTTGAAGAATTTAAACCGTTCATCACAGATATACCTACGCGGTCACGAAGCCGTTGTATAAAGCGCCATTTGTTGGCCTACATTCTTTACTATCTAGAGAATATTATTTCACTCTGTTTCATGAATGATTTATAGAAAATTTTCTTATTTCGTTGCGAAAATTTTTACTCATTATCGATTTTGTTATTATTATTTTATTCATATCATTATTTTTTCTCGTTAAAAATTTATATTTTATTTTAAATCAATATGTGCATTATTAACCGTAATAATTTCATATGTAGATTTTCATTTTACAAGTTTTTATTTTTACGAATTTATAAATATTACGAAAATTTTTAAAATATAATGTACTTTAATGTAAATAAAAAAAACATTTATTTTATATTATGGAATTAAAAAAATTAAATAAAAGCAATATATGTTGCACATTATGTATTTAAAATAAAAGAAAAATTTTCTTTTAGAAGTGTGATTTAAGTATGGATAACTCACATAAAATAATCGAAAAAAAAAAAGTATTGAAAAACATAACATATTTTTAAATTGAAATAAATATGTCCAAAATGTAAATAAATTTAAATTTAAATTATATATTCATATTATTTATAATATTTATTCACAATAGTCATAAATATACTTATATATCATTTTTAACATTTAAATAATCACTTTGTACCCATTAATTATATAAATAATTATATTTTTGTAGTAATAAATTATGTTTCATTTCATTTACTTTTTTATTTTTCTATTTTTTTTTCTTGTTCATATTTTCTTTTCCTTAATAGCTCCATATTTTTCATATCCTTTTTATTCAACTTCTTTTTATTCTGTTGAATGTACTTTGCATTAGTTCTAAAAATAATATATCAAAAAAATGATTTAAATATCTTCTAATCCATATTTTTTGGATCAATAATTTTCATTTTAAATTATGCGTTAAATTATTAAGAATTATGATTTATGAAGAATTAAATCCAATTTGGACTTAGACAATTTTTCCTATTGAATTAAATAATGCTTTAATTTGTCATAGAATCATTTTGAATGAAAAAGAAGCAAAAATCAACGAAGAAGATGATGATCAAGGCCTTCTTAAAAAAAAAAAAAAATGTTAAATTTTCTTAATACAAGATTTAAAATATTTCGATATTTATTTTTGATATTCTATCCAGTAATTTTAATGTAAAAGAATTATTACTATTAAATTTATAATTAATTAAAATTTTATATATGAGATTTTCCATTTCATTTCATATTTTAAAGCCTCATTATGTTTAAATATTTAAAACAATTATATAAAATATAAAATATAAAACTAGAAGCTTAGTAAGCTTTTTTGTAGAATTTCATTTTATCATTAGATTTCATCAATATCAAATTCATTATATTAAAATGAAGATAATTATCGATATTATCAAACATTGAAACAATATTATACGAATTAAAATTTCATAGAATTATAACCAGTTTTCACTACATTTAATTCATAAGAAAAATTTAATTCGGTATTAAAAAAGCAAATTTTATCAGCATCGTTGATATTTTCCTTGTAATTTTTTAATCGAATATCGCGCAACAGAATGAAAAATATTTTCCGATGCTGGATCGTAACTTGTCATAATCATCGATCGACAAAAGTCTATACACCCGGAAATCAAGTTACAATTCGACAAGATAATTCGATTCGAGGTCGAAGGAAATCGGAACGACGACTGAAATCATCTCAACTGTAATCACGATGGTTGTAATCGGTTTGGATTAGCCTAGGATTAGCAAAAGCGAGGATTTAAGATCGGGAGTGTCGAGATTGGAACAAGATATTGTCAAGTTTCATATTAAATGAAATATACGTTTTAGATATATAAAAAAAAAAATTTTCTAAAAAATAGATTTTAAAAATTGTGACTAAGGAAATTTAAAATTTTAAATAATAAATATTTTTTTAAACATTTATTATTATTATTTATTGAAATTAAAAATTAACTATGAATTATTATCGAAATTTTTGTATATCGATCGAAAAAAATTTGTTAAAAAATTGATTGATTGATGTTCGAAAATAAACAAAATTAATTATTAAATATTAAATAAAAATAAAGAAATAAAAAAATTTTTTTTAAATTATATCATTGAATTATTAAATGATACGAAACAATCATCAGTAATGGATATTAATGTTATTAAATGTATATGTATAATGTAATAATGTATATATTTTTTGTAACAACATTGTTTCACTAGAAACGAAACAATAAATTATATTTGTTTATATCTTTTTTACTAAGGTTACATTCCATATCGTTAATCGAATGAACTTAACCTTTGTGTTACACATTTTTTTGTTGTTTTATCTGTACATATGTTATAATTGCAAGACATGCAAGATATGCAAGCATGTAATTATATAACATAGTATATAACATTTCAATTCCACATCAATTACCATATATTCAATTAACACAACATAACATAACAGTTTTAAGGCTGCGGTTACAAAAAAAAAAAAAAAAACAGATGCAATATTCATCGCAGCATAATTGAATTGCATATGATCAATCATACAATCATACAAGTTAACTTCTAGCTATGAATTCATAACATTCTAACTTTTACAATTATCATTGAATAGGTTGAATAACAAATTAATAATCGTTATCAGGGATCGATTTATTTCAAAATTTATTTTATGGATATTTTTTTTTTTTTTTTACTAATATGTCAATTATTAATATTGATTTGTTTTAATATTTTTTTATATAAAAAGACATTAATACTAGTGGAATTTTTTTTCATGAAATTTAAAGAAATTGGAATTAATATTATAAATTATGGAATATATTATTTTGAAATTCACTCGAGATTGATCAGTTAAATTTAATTTATTTAACTTTTAATTCATATTACAAACATAATATTTAATACTGTATTTACAATCTTTAAATTAATATGAAACAATAATAAAAAAAAAAATAGAAAATATTTTGTATAATTTAATAACTTTGAAATATATTAATAAAATATTAATACTATATTTTTTTTTTTCTTTTACTCAGTTATCAGATGCTATTATGTTTCTTTTCAAATTCCATCTGAAATTAATATAGATAATACAATACGGAATTTCAATTTTCTTCGTTGGAGCACAGTTGCTGCATACAATGAATCAAGTTTATGGAAAAACACTAGAAAGTAAGTAATTTGTTATCTTTTAAAAATTATTTATGCTTAATATTATTGATAAGTTTCTAAGAGAAATAATGATCTTAAATCAATTTACATTTTTTTTTCACGTGAATTTTAATTTTATCAGATAATGGATTAATTATTCAGTTTATGTTTTATTTATATTTTTAATAGTTTCTGAAGACATAAGCTTCATAAAAAATAAATAATTTTTTCGCAAGACATTAAAATCACATGATTTTCTTTTCAAATTATTTTGCTATTGTTATATTTTTTTAATCGTTTTTATTTTTACTAAATATTTTGTTGTCATAAATTTTCTACAATTTAAATAAAAAAAAATTTCTCTTCGACAAATTCACATCATCTTTCATAATTAAAATTTTAAAAAATTATTTTGAACCAAATTTTTAATTATTTTTAAAAATCTTTCATGCTTTAGGAATGGAAAAAGAAATAAAATCATTTTCAAATAAATTGTTAGTTAACATCAAAAATAAATATTAAAAATTGAAATAAATTTAAAACAAATTTTTTAGTTATTTTTTAAAAACTTTCAATGAAAAAAGAAGAAAACAAAAATTAGAATAACAAAAATAGAAAAGTTACATGTCTCATCGATTCCGACTTTTAATAAATATATTACAAAGAGATTCTAAATAACTTCTTTCTATGAATATAACCGGCAGTCAATCTTTATTTTACATTTTATAAAAAATGATTGCTACTATTACTTTTGAATTTTATCTATTCTTGTACGCTATATATTTGGATTTTGTGAAAACGTATGTATAAACATCCTACTATCATTTATCTTCTGTTAATATAAATACATAACAACGGCAAGTAATTAATAAGACGTACAACGGATGAAAGTCAAAATTACTTTTTCATAAATTGTGATGGATTTATCAAACGGAAGCAATATAATATTTCCTCTGCCATTAAAAGTAGCTTAATTCTTTTGTGACGAATTTTTGCAAGAAAAGCATACGTGACATCATATTATTTCTATTGCAATTATTTATTAAATTAGAGATGTGATCAGGCTTCCACCAAAGCTACACGTCGCATCATGTTACATGATATGCTTTTGTCTAATGGCGAATAATGGTGACATCATATAGAAATTCATTTGATAGAAATTGAAATCATTTTTAATGATAGCAGAGATAGCGTACTGTTCCTGTTTGGATCGAAATTACAAATAATCGAAGTTACGATGATATCAAGCTCATATTTAACCCTTTAAAGCTCATACATACGTGATATATCAATTCTACACAAGTCCGTGACTGTTGCGAGCATTGTTTATACGATAACTGTTTTAAAGATTGCTTACATTTATATTGCTTATATTTATAAATCATAATTATAATATCTTTTTCTAAGAACATACATATACATATGTATTTCTGATATTATCTTTTCTTATGAAATCAATAAACAATGATACGTATTAAGAATCTTTTGTCAACTTTTGTTATTTATTCCAGTAATCTTTCATTAATCAAAGAAGAGAACTTATTTTTATAATGTCTTTTGGTGATTTTAAAATTTTTTATATTTTTTTATATTATTTATGTGATTATTTTTATTCCTTTTTTTTATTATATTTATTAATATATCATTGTTATATTTTTATTTTATTATATAAAAGAATTATCAAAGCAGAAACAGATAATGATTAGTAGAATATTTATATTTTTTTAATAATATAAAATCTAAAAAAAAATTACAATATTTTTATATATTTTGTATGATTCTTTGTATGATTATATATTTGTATGTTTGAACATATAATATATAAATTTAATTAAATTGAGAGAGATGAAAAATATACCCTTGATATTGATTATTTATTGATGAAAATTAAAATATACCATTATATAAATATAAAACTAAATCAATATCGCCAAGATTTTTATTTATTTCAATTCCTCATTGCACTTTTATGTTTATAATTGTTTATCATATTTTAAATTGTTTTTTTATCAATTTTCTAATAAATTTTATAATTAGAAAGATTAATAGATATATCATAATTCAATATATTTTTTTAAAAAAATATTTTAATTACTTTATAAGAAATGAAACTTTTTTATAGCTACAATTATAAAAAAACAACAAAAATTACAAGTACACATCCTAAACTAAACAAAATTTACGATGGGTTTGATTATATAAATAAACAGTGTTCAAATTTATATATATATAAAGATACTTGATAGAAATATCTGAATCGATGAAAATTTAGTATTACATAAAAATACATTCCATTAAAGTAAGTTTATTTTGGAATAAAAATATTCCTTATGCGAAATAAAGACAAAATATTTATATTTTTTTATTACATGTATATAATATTTATTTAAGAATTGAAAAAATTTTAAATAAATTCTAAATTCGTTATAATGCAAATTTCAAAAATTGTTTCGAAATAAATTTCCATCTATTGTCGAGTGTATTTCCAGAATTCAAATCTAAAAAAGATTTGTTTAAAAAATATTTCCAAATGAAGTTAAAAATTTTTTCTAAAATAAAGATTCGTTTAAAAAATTGATGAAATGCACTTTATCGATCCTTCGATCGCTTTTACTGTTCGCGGTGAAACAAAATCAGAAAGAGAAAACGGGAGCTCGGATACGAAAAGGGAGAAGGCGAAAATACGCGACACGTCCTCCATCCTCGTGTAACGGTGTACAGAAAATGAAAGCGTTCGTGCACGCGTGCGTCCTGCATTGTAATGAAAAAGACGAATAGCTGGGGAAAGGGTCCCAATTCTATCCATGAATATCGTCCTCCTCGTTCTGCGAACCGTTTCGTCTTGAAAATATATAATAATTATTTTATTAATTTGAATTAATAATCGACAAGATAAAAAATAAAAAAAAGAGAAAAAAAATATCAAAAAATATATGAATTAGTAATTATACAATTAAAAACGAAAAAAAATGTTATAGTAAATTGATAGTGAAAGATATAATGAAGTTTATTTAAATAAAGTGAATAATACTTGAGAGATTTAGATTTTAGATTTTAGATTTAGATTTACTATTACTATTTAAATTTTTTATATAATTCATATAATTTATTATTAATATTATTAATAAATATTAATAATTTATTAATTATTTATATTTTGATATTATAATTTTTTATATTATCTATTGCTATCTTATTATCTAATAATCTTTACTATTCTATAAAAACTTATTTTGTAAAAATTAATTTTATTAAATTGTATGTCAATCTAATATGTATGTTTATATTCATTATTTGAATATTTGGTAAACTTATTTAAAACGGGTATATCAATATTATTATGATGGAATGAGAAATTTATAAATATATTTTGCCTTTAATTTGTCATATAAGTTGGAATGCTTAGTTGTGAGATTTAGTAAGCAATTAATTTGTCAAGGGAGCCAAGATACATGATTATACAAATATTGCTTGTTATATTCTAATTTCCTAAAGAAGATTGAAATATTAATTTCAAATTATCGATTACTTATTATTAATTCTATATGTTCTACTTTAACACAATAAGTTTTTATTTCTCTTCCAAAGAGAAGCATCGAATTTCAATAATGTAATACTTAATTACAACGGTATAATTACAATTAATTTTATTAATTGGATATGTATGATTATTTCTAAAATCGCGGATTAAAAAAATATACAAAATATCATTAATAAATAAATAAAAAAGTGAAGATAAAAGAACAAATATTATATTTGACTATATTGTAAAAAATATTGTAAAATATATTAATTTATTTTCAATTGATTCCAATATTACGAATAAATAAAAAAAAAAAGAAATAGTAAAAAAATGAAATGAAAACGAGGCCGCTGAAAGAGTCGGTTGATCTTAATTGCACTTAATTAAATTCGAAGTTATCACGATAATATAAAAGAAAAGGAAGCAGATTCACATTAATTACCTCGCGATCGTTACGCGAACATATGAAATCCTACGGTTGCGCCGGCCAATTGCGTCAGCATCGAAATGAACAAGGTAATATGTAGTGGTAGTAGCAAAGAGCAAAGTGCATTAACCGCATCCGATAGAATGATAAAAACAGCGTATTTCTGAATCGATATCCCCGCTTGTTTCGATCTATGAATTCTAATTCGACCTTATTTGATTCCATAGCAATATTGATCTGTATCAAACTTTAACAACAGAATTCTGATATTTGATAAAGTATGAAATTGCAATAATGATATTAACAAAACTGATCGCAAACAATTCTGATTAATATGGATCAGTATTAAAAATTGCATACTCTGTTTTTTTTTAGAAATTCTATTTTTGTTGACTCACTTATTACCGGATGATACTACGATTTATCGAACGAATGAAAAATATGAACGTGTGAAAAATATTTGACACGTTGAACCGCCATTATTTACAACATGCTATTATTTTCAGTTTTGGTCGCGTACATTGTAGATTATGACCTTGTTATTGCATTTTTTGTAAGCGTATAAAATATGAATTATGACTATATATGAATATGAATATGAATTTATAAGATTAAAAAAATTATTAATATAAAAAGATTGTCCAAGATTATAATTTATTTTTATATGTGATTATTACGCATCAGGTGATTATATTTTAACATATCTCAAATGATCAAGTTTCATTTTAAGTAAAAGTAACGGATTAAATAAAAAGATTTAATTGATTATTGATCAATTTGTATTTGAAAATTTTTCATCATTTGAATTGAAATGTTTGAAAAATCGCATATATGAACGTAAACTTTGTTATTTATTTATCTTTTTATTATATATATATTTATATTGCACAATACAGAAAGGATGGACGCTATATCTCCATTGAATATCTTAATATTAATTTTAATTATTTTAAAATAAACGGTTTAAAATAAACATTAATGTAAAGTTTAATTTTTTGTTTGGAAATATTTTTTATTTTATTTTTTTTCTATAAATTTAAATTAAATTTATAAATATTGGTAAAATAAAAAAATTAGAATTGTTATTGTATAAAATTTTTTTATCTAATTTTGAAGGTATCAATTTATAAAAATTATTTTAAATGAACAAATTTATAGCAAATGAAAAATGATTTAAAATTTACATTCAAATTTTAGCTTTAATTTTTATATTTGAATTAGTGTAAATATATAATAGAATTTTATATATTAAATATTATACTTTATTCATTAATGTATTGTAAAAATTTTCAATTTTTAGACTTCGGATTTTGGATTTTTTTCTCATTCTATTCGTTTCATTTACATTTAAATTTAAATTGTCTAATTTAATAAAAAAGTTTTAATTAATATTTTTATGTTTGTTTTGGCATTTATTAAAAATGATTTTAGAGTTAAAAATTCAAAAATATTCTACGAATATATATATACATTAACATTTTCTATATTTTAAAAATAATATTTTTTCTCAACGAATATTAATTAATATAAAATATATCAAAATATGAATCAATTTAAAGCATTAACAAAAACCTTTAGATTCAAGCGCACATTCTTATTATTATATATTTATTTCAAATATTATATTCAAATATATTTAATTTATAACAATATTACTAGAGTTTCTAAATTAAAAGTAAAGAATCATATTGTACATTTACATCACTATATTCTATTCATTATTATTGTATTCATATTCATCTCAAAATCATCACATTCAATAAAAAATATGACAAACAAAACATTTTAGAAATTCAATTCATTTCTAATATTAGAAGCAAGCAAAAGATCTCTTGAATACATTAGCCCATGATATTACCATTAATTTTTAAAGTAAAAGTAAAAATAATCCATTTCTAAAACAGATCAATATAATACAAAAAACATGGAAAGGATGGTCTTTTCGGCATAGTTTCGTTCTTATTTCGAATCAGCTAATTGTTTCATCCGCGATTCCGTTTCCCGAAGCAAGGTAAGGGAATTATGTATCCCGGATGCGCGCGATCGCGAAATCGAAACTCCTTTGGTGCGCTAAGCTGAGCTGGCTCTGAGTGATGCCGGGTGCAACGACCCGACCGACACGAAACTGGGACATCCTCGACTGTTCAACGACGTCTTTACCAGCGTATACGACGACCCCGTTTTCCAGTTACGCCGACCGAGTCATCGGCCACGCGATCGTTTCGATTTTCGCGCTTCCTTTCACGATCTTTTTCCGCTTGTCGGAAGTGTCGTCTAACCTTCGATTGCCTGTTGCATTATTTATAGTAAAAATTGAATAGGTGCTCAAAAATCAATAATCATGAAATAATATTAATTGAAATTGATGGAATTGATTTCTAATTTGTTCTAATTTTTAATTCAATTTGCACTTGTATTTTAATGAATATATAGTAATATATATAGAAAGGAACAGTGAGCGAAAGGAAAAAAAGGACGGAAAATCAAAATAAATATTTATTACTCGTTTCGCGTAACATGTGGCAAGTTTTTACCAATTCCATGCAATTATCCAATATTTTTTTATTGTGCTTATATAAGTAATTATCTAAGAATAGATTAAAAGTAAAGAATGTTGTTAGATAATTTTATTAGTAATAAATATTATATTAATCTTATAATATTAATCTAATATATTATATCTAATATATAAAATATTAATCTTTATTAGTAATAAATGATGTCTTTGACATTATATCGAAAAATATACCTTTGATTCGAATTAACATATTCATATAACAATGTGAATGAAGCTTAATGAATGTAAATATGAGTAGAAGATATGTAGAGGGAAGAGAATATGATGCCTAACAATATACATGTGTATAATATGTAACATATATAATATAGAGGTAATTATAAGAAATAGTGCTAAGTTTAAGGATTAGAATAAAGCGATTAATGTTAAATATTAATGTTAATTATTTTCATGCGTACATAACAATTTAGATATTATAGTTTACTAGAGAATATTGTTCTATATATATATATATATATATATTATATATATATATATGTTGTTATATATTTGTTTCTTACAATTTCATTATCTTTTATTATATTAAAAAGATTGTTAGTTAGTTGCAATATGAATTTTATTTATTTAATGTAATATTTTTAATTTGTTAGCGATAAATTAAATAATGATAAAATTTAATTTTACATAAAAAAATATTATATAATACATAATAAACTTAAATTAAAAAAACTAAAATGCCAATTTTTTATCAGAATTAAGTATAATTTATATATCCTTTTGATAATATGTTAAGCAAAATTATTTTTTATTAATAACGAATTTGATGTTTTATTCATTTTAGACACTTTTATTTAGACATGTTATATATTTAAATATTATTGTTTTTTATTTTTTATATTTTATATAGTTGTTTTTTAAATTTGATAATTTAATTCATTGCACAAGATTATGTATGCAAGTATGTGAAACTTATTATCTTAGTTCGATAATATATATTTGCAATATGTCCGAATTTTCTAACAAATTAAAATTACATTTTTCTTGGATTTATAATAAATCAATAGATTTTTACTTTTTAATATATATTGAAATAAATAAAACTTATTATTAACTCAATTGTCTCGATCGATATTCTTGCACACTAATTCATTTAGAATTTATAGAATTTATCTATTAAGTGAAAGCAACAAAAAATTTAAAGAATGTTTAACTTTTACGTTATTATTCAGGAATTTAGATATTTTTTTTATTTGTTATAAATTATTTTTCAATCAAAAGATTTTCAAATATTAAAATTTAAGTGAATCGTCAATATTTACCATCGATTTTAATTTAAAGTTGATTAATATTTAAATATTTAATTTGTAATCTATACATTAAATATTGAATAATAAATATTAGATATTGATATAAGTATAATAAATTTTAATTTACACAAATTTTAAGTAGTAATTTAATGTTTTTTTTCTTATAATTTGTCAATTTTATTCAAGTATTCTTTTAATATAAATGTTATGGATGAAAAATAAATAAATAATAGTAATAAAAATTTATAATTTTTTATTCTTTATAATAATTGTTTCTCAAGCACATCTATTTTTTAATGCATCTCTTTAATTATGTAAAATATTCGATATATTGTACTTTCATAAAAGAAAATTTTGAAATATTTCTATTTAAATATAAAATAATGGAAAAAAACAAGAAATATTAATTTAAGAAAATTAATTTAAAAAATTCACTTTTAGAAATTTTTAGCAATTTTAGAAAGATAATGAAACTTTCTTCCTAGAATTAATTTAATTTACTAAAAATTTAGTTTCAATAACAAAAGTTGTTTTTCTATTTTTTAAGATTTATGTTCATTCAAATATTTTTTATTTTCATTCTTAAAGCTTTATATTCTTATTATTTCTTTTTCAAATATTTTTTGTAACTTATTGATAATAGATAGAATTTACTTTAATCGTGGAACAGATATTTTATACTTTTTTACTTATCCCTTACGTATTTATACAGCTATTTTATTGTTAGCTTGAAATAGTAAATTAATTTATAAAAATGCATGAAAATATTTTATATCGAATTTATATCATATAATTTTAAAATTCTTAAAATTTTAAGATATACATAAAACCTGGTTAAACTTATGTCACTTTATATTGATTTGAACTGCAATTTCAAAATGCAGCATCTCTTTCAAATTCTTTCTTCTAATTACATAAATGAAATACGGAATAAAAAGGAAGAAGCAACGCATTAATCAATTGCATTAGAGGAAACGAGAAATAGAATGAAATCACTCTGTTTAAAATATATGAATATTTGGAACAAAAATCATAATTTTTAAATTAATTAATTTTCTATTTATATATTTTAATACTTTTTTTACATACAATACAATGTTTTAATACTTTTTTTTACATATAATACAATAATATATCGATCATTGCATAAAAAATTGTAAAATTTTGTTAAAAACAAATAAGATTTTTAATTTTTATTGATTAAAAATTATTTTTCCAATTTTCACATCTGTAATTTATTATTAATTTAATTCCATAATCTGACATTTAACATGTTAAAAAATATAAAAAATTTGAATTAGATCAATAGAGATATGAAAATAAGGCATTTGGAAGAAAAACAAGTATATCTGGAAAAGAAACAAGTATATTTTAGAAAATATTGAGAAATTGAGTAAAAATAATTTTTAAATTATATAATAGTACAGTAAATGTACATGTATTATGATTGAGTAGAGACTTATTTATATAAATAATTATTTCTATTTTGCTTTATGTACTGCAAAATTAAATTATTTAATAATAATAATTTAATAAATAAGATAATTATAATGATTAACTGATATTTATATATATCAATTTCTATATTTATTTCGATATTTAGAATCAATTCGAATAATTAAAGATCGTTTATAAATATATTAATATTCTGTACAAATTTAACTAAAATTTTTCTGCCACATTATAATCGGAACCGGTCTTTAAACATCAACACGCATTTTAATAATTTTTATCAAACGATGCCGATATTTTTTTCATTAACGTTTCTCCTGAAATGGTCGAATGTGATTCAATATAATATCAGCTTATTACATCTTTGAGAAAAATGATATCTTGCCGTTTCCTCGATCCACAATCGCAAACTCTTCGAGTGAAATACGCGGCTATCCGACTATCCGATAATGCACGGATACGCAATCAACTTTTTCAATATCGAAATAATAACCTCAAAGTCCCCCATAGAACCGGTCTAACGATCGCTCGTTACATGATACTCGAAACAATGATTAACTTCTCTCCTTCATGGATACTTTGATTCTTGTTTATGGAAGGAAATGGAGGATTCCAGAGGAATCGATAATTGAAGACTGGATATAAAAAGAAGCAATGGAAGCTATGGTTGGAACATGGGATAGGGATGAGAAAGTGTCGTAATATAGATTATCATTATTTTAAATTATATGCATAGAGGAGTGTAGTATAGAGTGGATAGTATAGAATGTATAGAGAAGTATTTAACTTTTCATTTAAATCTATCATGTTCAATGTTATCTATGATAGTACTAATTTTAATTAATTATTAAATAAATAAATGGTACATATATTTTTTAAAAAATAAATCTTAGTACATTCTATTTTTTATAAGAAATGAAATTACAAAAAGATATATTACTATCTTTTCTAATAATTGATAAAAGAAAATTTTTTCTTATCCTTAAAAGAGTTTTAGAAAAAGAGAAAACAAAGAAATTAATTAATTCATAATATAAAAAGTTTCACTTCTATTTGCTTAAATAAGACAAAATTAATGTACATCATATGTACATCATATGTATATATAATTTACATACAAACTGTAAAGATTCTACTTTGATGATGTCCAAAAAGTGATTGACCGAAAATTGTAAGTTATTGGAAATAAATTCAGAGATACAAATAAATGTCAAAACGATTATTATTGTAGTTATATGCATTCATTATTTTACAAAATTCTTATAATATTCCAACAATTATTATTACTCTAGATATTGAAAATTTTTTCTATTTATATTATATGTCACTACTTTGATGTATTTTTAATAATGACAATGATACTTTTCTTTTATAACATTTACAATATTTTTGTTAAAATTCTGCACAATTTGTGTAAAATGTTTTAAAAACATTTTAATCAAAAATTTGAAATATAATATATATATATATATTTATTAAATATATAATATGTGTATGTATGTGTATTATTTCTAGTCTTTAAAAATCTAATTTAAAAAGATAAAAATTCAAGAACAAAGAGGACACAAAATCAAAAAAAATCAAAAGAAATCGATTTTCCTTGATTTCTTTTATTTTTCTTCCATTTTATATATAATTAATAATATTTATTTAATTATTTTATTATTCGTATATATTATTATAAAAAAATAATAAATATGAAAAATAAATAAATAATATATAGATATATATTACATATTCGAACTTTTAATTTTTATGCTAGAAATTTTTTCCACTCTGAATGAATTAATTTCACCTTGTTTCAAAGAGTTAATCGGAGCATGATATGGAAACAATCCTACTGCACCTTCGCGTTGCTCTTACGCATCCTTGAAACTTGCTTTTCTGACGTAAAAACTGAACAAAACAATAGAAACAAAGAAAGCAGAGAGAGGAACGGAGGAAGAAAAAGAGACAATACGAAAGCGTGAAATGATTATCTCTGAGAAACAGACGTCATAAATTCATTGAACGTCTTTTCCCTACTTGGAATATTTTATATGTATAAGGATGTAGAAAGGATATTCTTTTTGATAAATTGAAATACATTAATTTGTTTATTATATTATTCGATATATTACATATCTTTTATCTTTTAAAGAATATTAATAAAAATTTTTAATAATTATGAAATCAAAAATCAAAATGAAGATTTAGATAAATCTATTTCAGTTATAGTATATGATTATAAATAATAATATTTATAAATATACAAAAATAAAAGAATCCATAAATAAGAAAATTATTGACACAAATAAACTCGTTTTTCTTAAAAAATAATCTTACATAGATTAAAAAATAACTTAAAAATCAAGTTATTGAAATAGCATCGCAGTTCAACGTTCTACAAGTTTCAGATAATCCTTGAACTTGTCTTCTTTCGCTTTCTCTACATCGATCTACGCATGTAAATCGCGTACGAATAATCCTGGCACTATGATACACGCACGGCATTTACATACATGATCCAATGCACATGGTCGGTAGTTATGACATCACTCACTGGTCATTGATCTTCATCAAATGATTCGAGAGCAAATGAATCGTATACTATCTATTTCAAATGATTCTTTTTTTTGCTTTTAATATTTTATATCTTTTATTAATATTTTTATCGATTTAAAGATTTGTTTTTTAATTTCCTTTTTATTATGAACAAAGAAGATAAAAGAACACTTCGTTTTAATTTTTCCTATAAATTTGCGATAAAACTTTTTATCAGATTTAAATTTTAAGCGCGTAGAATGTTATCTCTGTTTCATCATAGCGTACTAATCCTGAAAGAATTTGTGAGATCGAATTTTCAATCGATATATTTTCTATATATTCACCAAAATAAGCGAAACAAAAACTATTAGTAATTTATAATATTTAAAATTTTAAAAATAATTTTAAAAATATGTGAAACTTATTGGTAATTGATTTTCACTTTTTCTTCTTCTCCCGGATGTTTATTCATTTAAGAAAAATAATGTAATAAATTATTTAAACATTATAAAATTGATATTTTATACATTTTTATATTATTTTTTATATTATTAAAATGATATTGAAGATAATTTTGAAAAAATAGCGAAGCAAATAGCGGCAGTAAAAAATATAAGATAAATTAAATTAGGAAAATAAAAAATAAATTTGAGGTTATAGAAAATCAAAAAAAAGAATGGTATTTCAATGAAATTGTTTATTATAGATGATGACTGTTGAGATTCGAATGTTACTGTGAAAAGATCAAGCGTTTAAAATTCTGGAATGAAAGGAACTGGTTATACAAAGTTTTGAGTAAACGTAACCGTTTGAATCTTGAAAATATTTGCGCAATTCATTTGAACTGAGTGAAAAGATTTGAAAAGTGAAATAAACAAAGAATGTAACAGTTTTGCAATATTGAAAGTAAAACTAATCAATTTCACTTTCTTTTTTTAATTTGATGTCAAAATATAGATATAAATTATATATTTATTTTTATAGAAATTAAATAATTTTAGTTTTGGAAAGATAAGTGCTTATTTTATATTATTTTACAAGAAAATTCATCTGTATCCGAAGATTTTAATTTTAATGAAAATTTGTTGTGATTACAATTAAAATTTCTATTAGAGTATACAAAGTTTCAAAGTTTTAGAATTTTTTTCATATTTTCAATACAATTATTGAAAATAATTATATTGATTAGAAATATTTTCTAGAAAGAATTAAAGTCTGAACATTATATGTAAATGTAAAATTTTGCTCGATTTCACATTTCTTATTGACGAAGATATTATAAAAAAAAAAAAACTATTGAAATTTTCAAGGATTATTTTCATCCTTTTAAAGTGATATTCTCCTAAAAACAATTGCTTTATACAAGCTATTGTACATATTCGTAAAATTTAAAAACAAAATTCTTTAAATTTAGAATTATTACAATTGTTAAATTCATTATTAAAATTTCAATTTTAAAATACATATTTTCATTAAAAAATGCATAAATTCATTGTTCCAAATCATTGATTCTAAAGAAACTATCGAAATTGCCATAACCAGTCATCCCGTCATTCCGTCGCCACAGGAACAGGCAATTGATCGTTAGATCAGCGATTATGTGGCGTCGAAGCATCGAGACGCCCACCAATTTTCTGACGATGAAACACGAGAGCCTGCCAACATAACTAAATCATAGAATTCATCCACACGTGAACTTAGCGAGAGTGAAAAGAAAGAGCGAAAGCGAAGGGGATGAACTGCAAAGAATCGTATATAGGAGAAGGAAACCTCAGAAACAAACCAGTGACGATGACACAGAGAAAACGCAATGACCTTCTCGAGGTTATAGATAAAGTTTTATTGGCTTCATTGTTTAACTTTGAAGTTTGATATGTGCAATAGTTCACAAAATTATTCAGTAATGTTATATTAAAATTAATCAATTTCATTTATATTTAAAAAATACTTAAAAATTGTTAAATTTAATTTTTTTCAAAATTAGATTTTCAAAAAATATTAAAAAAATTTTATTCGTTTTTTTTCTATTTTTTTATAAGAAATTATCTTTTACATTATTGTACATTATGTACATTATTGTACATTATTCTATCAGATGTTATTATTAATTTTTAAAAGACGTATATTACTTCTGTCGTGATTTTTATTAATTTTATATTCTGAAATTAATTTGATTAAAATTTTATCGTCATGCGAAAAAAGTAGTCTATGTACAATATATAAAATCTATTTCTAATAATGAGATGTTAAATGAAGATTATTACAACGAAATTGACAAGTAGTTACACTAAAACTGACAAAAAGTAAATTTAATTTTTTTTCTACAAATTCGATAAATAAAAAAATATATAAAATATAATATAATATATAATAATTGTTAAAAATTATTTAGAATTACATAATGGATAAATTACATAAACGTATAAAGAATTAAATAATAAATAGACAATTAAGATGAAAAAGAAAGATAAATCATGTTGATAAATAATGAATGAAAATAAAAAAAAAATCTCTATAGAATTAACTTTTTCAATTTTTTAATTTTTTTATTAATTTGTTTCAATTTATATATTATACTATTTAATTTTCATGCAATAATTTGCCTCTTAATATCAAACTGATACAATCATAAAAATAAATAATTGAATTTTAATTTTTTTTATTAAAAATCAAAAAATTATATTTTTCTGTAAATTTTTTCTATTTTATTCTATTTAATATTAATTAAAATAATATTATGACAATGTAATAACCTGAAACAATTGAAATAATAATTATAATAATAGGAATGAAAATTAAAACATGAATTTCTAAATATTAGAATTGAAGAGACCTTATTTAATATATTTTATAACGAGTATATTTATTGAGAAAAAAAAGAAAAATAATACTTTCATTAAAGACAAATTTATACAATGGCCAGTGCCATTGATTATTATTTTAATCATCGCCTTTTTATTATGTATATTGACGTCTGATTTCACTGTCGATGCATATCTTGTGAACAAGTTTATTGATTATTCCACAAGTATATAATGAATAGACTTCATTCATGATCAAGCAACTTGAACGTTTTGTTGTCTTACTGATTAGTAGATCAGTATATCGAATTTATATCAATGAATGTTATATAGTTTTCAAATCAAAATCGAAGCAATTTTTGTCGATAATTTATATCATATAGTTAAAAAAAAAATTCTTTGAAAAAAAAATTATAAATTAAAATTTATTTTTCCAAAACAAAATTATTCTTTCAATATTAAATGAAATTTAATTATATAACTTTTATAATTATACAAAATTATATTAGACTTATGAAATCATAATAATCTAATATAAAATATTAGTAAAAAGATTAGAATAATTGAAATCTTGAAATGTTAAAATTTTTTGGAATTCACAAAATTTAAAAGTTTTCAAATTCAAAGACAAAAATCTAATATTTAAAAAAAAAATGATTATATGTATATTATCGATTGATAATTTTGATATCAGTCTTAGTCTCATATATTATTTTTATTTTATTGAGCGATTTGAATTTAAAAAATTTCAGAAATGAAAATTTATTAAGACTTCAAATAAAAAAAAAATTAATATTTTGGATTTTAATAATAAAATTATACTCATAAAATTAGAGATTTTATATTTAGGATTTTATATTTATATTTATAGCTTATAACAATATCTATATTCGAATTTTTAAATCTAAAAATCACGTTTCTATTATGGAAAAAATGAAATTAATTTTTCGATATCTTTAAAATGCGTTTGAAATCTTAATTTTCCACGTATCGAGCGAAGACTTTGAATTCCATTTTCTAAACCGAATTACGTAACACAAATCAGAAAACACTGCCAAGAGGGTCACTTTCGATTCCTCTATCTAGTATGATGCTCGCGATCCAGTAATCATGTGACCAAATAATCACGTGACACTGACTGACGCACGACGAAAAGAAAGTAATCGATTCTTCTTGATTTTACAATACATCACGTATTGTCATTTAACCGACTATAAATAAAATATATTCGTACTATAAATCGTTCGAACGATTGATATGTTGAAATTGCACAAATTTCGTAATTCCGATTTTTTTTTATTTTACAATGAATCCGTAATCAATTCGATAATTTGGAAAATTAACTTTATTTAATTTAATTATTAAAAGTAAATTTATTATATTGTGTATCTAATAAATTAATTTTTCATTGTAATATAAAAAAAAATATAATATATAATGTATAATATAAAAAAAATATAATATAACATTATTAAAATTAATAAATTTAAAAAGTTAAGATAAATTTAGAAATATAACAGGATAATTTTAATAAAGATTTTGTCATTAAAATTTAATCAAATTAATATGTGATATGAAAATAATAAGTAATTATATAAATTATTTTAATAATATATATTTTTTTATAAATTATTTTTTATTTTAAATTATTTTTAAATTATTATTTATAACATGTATTTTTTTTGTAAATTATAACAATTAAAAAAGAAATTATTTATTATTTCTTATACAATTTTTTCAACATTTATAATATTTTCATTAAAAGTTTATTTAAAAAATTTTATATTTCATTATTTATTAATTTATATTAATATATAGAATTCTGAATTAAATTTTACATTAATTCATTATTATATTTAATTACATTGCACCATATTTTTAAACTATATTTTATATACAAAAGTTTCAAATTTTTTCATAAGAATAAATTAATTTCTTTATAAAACAAAAGAAAACTTGAAAAATATTTTTTAAAATTAAACGTATGCAAATATTTACTATTCTTTTTCTTTTGTTTTTTTTGTCTTAGATAACTTTTTTTTAGATTACTCTTTAGATAACTTTTCATGATATAATGATAAAGTACACCGTTGAGAGTAATTAAAGTTGTCATTGGTGAAAGAAATATTATCTAGTTTCTTCAAGAAGTAATTATTTAAGTTTTAAATAAGACTTTCAATTGAGAGACAATGTCGAGGACTAAAATAACAACAAAAGCATCGAATGAAAGTGTTTGTACTAAAAATACAATCTCCATATGCTTATTATCATAGTAATTAAATATTTAGCGTAATGCTAAATGATATAGGCGTGTACGTTGATTAAATGCTATTAATACAGAGATAAATTCACTGATGTCGACCAACAACAGAATCTTTATTAAAATCGAAATTAAAATACTATTATCTTGTATTAATTTTATAACTTAAAACACTCCATATTATATTTTATTATATGTGAATATATTTTATTAAATTGTTATATATGAAATGAATGATTTTATAAATATAAGACTTGAGATTAACTGAATACGATTATGATAATAGTTTAACAAATATTTTATCATAAAAAAAACAAATTATATATTATATAATAAACAATATTTCAATGTCAATTGAAATGCCAAATTAATTCAATGATCAAATTAATTATTTTTTTTATACAAGTTTGATATAAATTTAAAATTCAATATAAAAATTAAAATATAAAAATTAAAAATTCAATACTAAAATAAAATAAAAAAATTTAATAAATTAAAATTAAATTAGAATTTAATAAAACATTTCAAAAAGAATTAAATTAAAGAAAAAACAAAAATTTATTTTAAAAAATCAGCAATTATAAATATAAAAAATGAATCGTCAAATTATTAATGATAATCATTTAAAAATTTTATATGTAATAATTTTAATTTTGTTTTTAGATATACGAGATATAATAAATTTATTGAATAATGATTAATATTATTTTTAATAAAACTTAAATTTATTAAAAATATTAAAAATTTAATTGTTTTATTAGCAATAATTTTTATTAGCAATAATTACATATGATAAATTATAATTTTTAAATAATTATATAAATGAAAGAAAAGAAAGAAGAAAAAGATGAATCATACGTGTGATTTATAAGTAGAGATAATATATTACAAATTCTGAAAAATCAAAAAGAACAAATTTCTATGAATTTGAAGCATCGATTCATTAAAATAAAATCATATTTTATCATTCTATTATTCCATAAATATTCTCTAATTTGTAATACTTTTATATAGAATTATTATTCTTTCTTTTGTATAGAATTCTTCTTTTGTATAGAATTAAAAAATTATAAAAAAATTTTATTTAACTTAATAACGATTTTAATGTATATAATTATAATATATCACATTTATAATGCAAATATATCATATATCATCATTTTACGCATATATTATATATAGAATATCTCTAAAGCCGATCAACATAGTTTAATAATTCTTCAGATGATTTCAAGCAATTAACAAAATAATAATTTTTTTCTTTGTGCTTGGGTTTTGTTAACGAATAATTAATGGAAAATATTAGCCAATCGCGAAGCTTAGGATTTAGGATTATAGGATTTATCGCATCATAATGATATTTTGACACATGTTGCTTCCATTATTGATCAAGTTCGACGACTAGTTGGCAGTACATGTCCGCTATCATAACAGATTTACACATTCTATGATTGGCTAATGTTTGTTAATTATTTGTTAACAAAGCTAAAAAGAAAATTTCTGTAAAACAAACACTTACTTGAAATTATCAAATCGATTTTTAGGACATAAATAAATATATATAAATATTGTATTAAATTCATATATATATATATAGCGAATTATAATAATTATTTTTTTCATAAATAAATAAAATAAATAAAATAAAATAATAATAAATAATTAATGTGATATAACTTAAAATTGAAAATAAATCATTGAAAATAAATCGAGATAAAATTCTTCTAAGTATAAAAAAATATTAAATATCTTTGAATTAAAATATTTAAGATTAAGAATAAAATTGTTGAAAATTATTTTATCAATTGATATGTTGAGAAACTGATTATTTGATAACTTACATTCTTAATGTAATAATAATGTAACAATAAAATAAAATTCTTCAGAAATAACTTTTCAGAATTTATTCTGAAACATATTTTATTCATTATTTATTTTATTTGTTATTTCGAATATTTATTGTAAAAATATTAACGATTTAATATTATAACTTAAGTACCATCGATTCACCATGAAAAAAGCGATGCAAGATCTAGATTATGTATTAAACTTTTGAAAATCATTGCAATCAAGATCAAGTGATTTCGATATATCATAATCAAAGTGTCTATGTGATGGCTTGTGTTTGTTGCATGATGTAATGTGCAACCAATTAATTAACCTCTTCGCATTAATTATGTCGTCGAAGATTGAGTTCACCGACATAAAATGAGAATTTTGCTGACATAATATCTTATAAATTTATTATATCTTATAAATTTATTAAATAGCATTCGTGATAGATGAGATAATATCGAATATAATCGAATCATATAGTCAGCATTTTTAAATCTAATTTTTTCAATTAATCAAAAAATTTATTCTATATTTTTGGTTTATTTTACTTATTACTTTTTATATAGAGATTTTATATAGAATTATTTCTTATCGATAATTTATTCATATTTAATCAGAAAATAATTAATTTCGCTTTTTAAAATTTTTTTATAAATTTAAGAAAGAAAGCTTTATACGAAAAAATATTCTTTTTTTTCAACTTATTTTTGCATATAGAATCACTATTTAACCATTTATATTATATTTTTCGAATATTCTGTATTATGTATTTTCAAAATAATTAATAATAAAATTACGAATTAATTTTTTAAGTGTATACAAAGAATATATTTGTTATGAATTAAAATTTTTTGTTATAAGTAATAAAATGATTCGTTTTGTTTTTAAATGTAAATTATTTCAAATATTAACTATTGAATAAAATAACAAAATAATTTTTAGTGATCATAATTTTCAAATTGAGTATAATTATCTATATAAGATAATTATTTATATAAAAATTATTTATATAAGAAATTCTATAATGAAAATTTTTATAATTTTTCAAATTTATTTCATTTAATATAGTTATATAGTTATCCGAAATGAAAATATAATAAATTTAAATGATTTATCTTTTAGAATGAACTTATTGAACATTCATATAATCATATATCATATTAATTAAATTTATTTCATAGTAACTATCATAAATTTTTAATATAATTTTAATTTCTAATTTATCTCTAAAAATAAAATAATCTAATTTATAATGTATACATAATTATGAAAAAGAAAATTTTTTGTTGTTAATGAAAATCATGAATCAAAAACTATACTTTCTGATTGTATATTCGGTGAGGGATATTAATATTTCGCAAGTTGAAACTTATAATAGTGTATAAATTGAAATTGAAAATTATAAAGAAAGAAAAATTAATAACAATAAAAAAGGAAGGAATAAAGAAAAAATTACAATGCTGTAACTATTAGTTTCTCCTAGTATTCAATGCAAACACTCAATAGCGTATGTTGTAAAGACAACAGGTTTCAAAAGAGGAATGCTCACGAAAGCTGGTTTAGTGCGAACAGGACGTTATCGTGCGAGCCGTCATTTCGTAATAGACATTGACATTACGGTAAAAGGAACGTCAGCGTGCGTATTTGCGGATCATCGACCGCTTTTTGTTCTATTACATGTTTTTATCAGAAGAGAATTAGAAATTGTATACGATGTAGAGAAACATCATTTCAATCTTGCTAGCAATCTCATTCAAATCTTAAAATTTATTTTCCAATTTCATTTTTGCTTTAATAATAAACAAACAAAAATTTTTAAGCTTTTAAATAAAGTTTTAATAGATATAAAGTTGAGTAACAGTTGAGAAATAATCATATAAATATATTCCCTTCATATTTTTTCTAAACTTTATAAATTTTTTAATGATTAAATTGAATATAATTAATCTCTTTTTCAGTAATATTAATGAATTTGGAATATGTTAAGAATTTTTTTTTTTTTTTTTTGAATAACTTTTTTCTTTACACACATAACAATATTATTAACTTTAATTTTCGAATTAAATTCGCATAAAATTTTTCATTCTATTTTTAATTCTCATGCATCAATATGAGTCCATTATTTGAGAGCAACTGGCAAACATATACACATATAATAAATGAGCTTGTCGAAAATTTATTTCCTGGATTTTTTTTGTGCTATATACATATACAACAGAAAATCAATTATAATTTTGATTGCTCAGAAATTATTTTATATTTTATTTTTTTATTATCAGAAGATTATAGATAGATGTATAATGATGCAATGATATTCGTTCACTCATTATATTGCAAAAAGTTTATTCAAAAAGTTAAGAAGTGATGTTATATAGTTGCAAATATTTTATACGAATATATATATATAAATAAAATTTAATGCAATAATATCGAAAGTTTGAATAATTCGAAAACTAAGATTAACTATTAATTATGTGTGAAAAAAAAATTGTTCGAAATATCTTTTATGATATATTTCGAATTTAAAATCGATGAAGAGAGAACAGGTTCATTTTATAGTTTTATAATACGTTGTCAATTTATAAAATCATACTTTAGAACGATAGTAATTTAATATTTAATCTTAAAGATCATAAATGACAATTTATTTTTTTTTTTTTGATTATTGCTTTTATTCATTATTTTCAATCATTTTTATTTAAATTTATCGTACAGTATATTTAAAAATACATTTTTAAAGAAGATTATGATCAAATTGTTTATATAGAATTATGATTATTTTTATCACCAATTTATTACTTTCAAAATTATTCAATTTTAATTCGCATTGAAAATAAAGTCTAACTATAAAAAAAGATAATTAAAATCAGAAAAACATTATTTACCAAGTAAATAAATTCAAACTCGTAAAAGTTCAAATATTTATCCAATCTAATGACAATAATTTCTTTTCTTTTCTACTTAATTCAACTTTTTTGTTTTCACATAAACAAAAAAATAAAAATATTTTACAAATATCAATTTACGATTGTCAACAGTATTGTTCTTCTTAGTTAAAATTTCTTATTTAGCATTCAGAATATAATATAATTAAATTTTTATAATTTTTTTAAACATTCTTTTCTTTCTATTAGAAAAAATAAATTAAATAGAATTTTAAATTCTTACAATGCAATTACATAATATTTTGTATCATTTAAATTGAAAGAAAGAATTTAAAATGTTTCAATTTAATTTATATAACTTGAATTCAATGCAATAAAATTAAAAGATAAATAGATAGATTTTACATTTTAGCTAAAAATATACTATATTATTATATATCTGAGAAATAATTTAGTCAAATGTAAAAATAGAAAATTCAATATTTATACATTATACAAAAGACAACTCTGATCATTTTGATATATATTGTCAAGAATATTGTCTCAATTAACTTTTTCTTTTAATTTAAAATTTTTTACAATTACAGTTTACAATTATACAATCACTTATTGTCATTAATTAATTGAAGAACAGAATATTGAATTAGACATATATACAATATTTTTTCATTAGATTAACAATTAACGAAAAAAAAAGATATCGATAGAAAAAATAATCGATTCTCGGTTTCGAATCCAATCTTACTCAAATAAATAAATAAAAATTTTAAGAAGAAAATTAATTTGAAAAATTAAGATACTAGAAAATAGAAATCATGCAATAAGAAACTTTGACGATAAAATATTGAATTTTTTGATCGAAGCATTCAAAAATATAACGAATATAGAGATATTACTTTTATAGAATTTTTACTTTGCAAAAAATAATTATTATAACAATATTAAATTTTATGTATATATGTGTGTGATGATAACGCGTATATCAACATATGCTGTTTATTTATCACAAACACAATACAATGATTAATATCCAAAAAAGGAATAACAGATGAACTATATAATAGACAAGCAAAAAGTTTCTTTGTGGATTTTATTGGATTTGAAATATTTCAACTTCAATCTATAGCAAGTTTGGACATATTACGAATCTATTAAATACAATGATATTAGCTTGTTATATTTTGGGTATCAATCACTATAATGTAAACAAAATGTGTTTATACAAATAGTTGATGCATTTTCTTTTTTTCAAATATATTGAAATATGTAAGTGATTAAATTAAGGGAAAGTTATTCAGAACAACATTTTTGATAATAAATATAAAAGTTATTTATAACTTTATTAGAAATTCTATAATTTTTTGGTATAAAATATTATATTATAAATTTAAAACAAGAAAGAAAATAGATTAAATTAATTCAATATAAAATAAATAGAAATAATTTAAACTTTTGTATATTATAAAAGAGAATATAATAAAAAAAGAAAATGGTAGTTCAAAAAAGTATTTAAACAGCAAATGTTTCGAAAATATTTATTATTATAAATTTGCAAAAATATAATTTTTTAATGTAATATTTTTTTTATTGTAATATTTCAGGGTATTTCATGTATATATTTTATAGTAGCAGCGAAATTATTAACTATTATATATTAAGTTTCACATTTTCACTGCTTTCTCTTTGATAAATAAACGTGTCAGAAATAAATACCGGATGAGCCAATTTCAAAAAAAGTGATTAATTCCGTTCTAGCAATAGTTTCTTCTAGAGGAACAATTTCTTTTATTAGGAAGTATTTTCATCTTCTTTACTTTATAACCAGATTTTTAGATTATTCATTTAGATAATTATTATATATTTGTTTTCTCAAAAATCTCTAATTCTAAACAAATCTAAATATAATTCTCAATAATTATATGAATCAACTAATTATCAATATCTACACATCTTCATTTATATTATTTTTAGCCGCACGTAATTAAAATATCTGTTATAAATCGTTCAAAAATAAAATAGAACTAGTTTCCTAGAGTTAAATTGCTCTTAATAACTTTTAAAAATGCGTCGCGCTTAATTAACAAACAAAAATTTCAATAATTTTTTTTTATTCATTTTGTATCAGGTTGATTTAACAGGATGATGAAACATTTTTGATTTATATTTCTGTAACAATTTTAAAATTTAAATTAAACTTGCCGCGTATGTACGTATAACAGAGTATTATTAAATACGAATGAATATGGAGAGACAATTCAATAATAAAAATTGATAATCAGAGAGAGAGAGAGAGAGAGAGAGAGAGAGAGAGAGAGAGAGAGAGAGAGAGAGATTGAAATAGTAATTTATTTATTTTAATATTATTGAATTAATTTATTACTTGTAATTATGTTGATATTATATTATTAAATATAAATGAAACTGAATGTTGTCGTGAAGGCGCGTAATATCGAGAAAAACACGATAATATTTAACAAATATAATAACTCCTTTCCTATTTCCATAAATAGAAAATGTATCGAGAGAAAGAAAAATTAAGGACATTCCTTAAAAGAAAACTGATCGCGAACGAAACATTTTCGATCCAGTATCATATCTTATTTTTGTACTCGATCTATTTAGACCCATATTTTCATAAAATTTTTACAAATAATTCTAAATTCTTATATCATTAATTTCATTTATACCGATCGTAAATCGTAATGGAAAATTTCACATTCAAGCTATAATTTTTTAAAAAAAAATTTTGTTTTATATTTATACCATAACATTTCACATCTGTAAAAAGAAAATAATAATTTTAAAAAATTTCGTATTATTTTAATCAAAATTTTTTTTGAATAATAATTCAAATTCGAATCGAATAATTGAATTATCGAATGAAAGCGGTGATCGCTTTTCCTGTCAAGTTTAAAATGACACATCGAATCAAGTAAGCGTGTTATTTGGCTCGTTATTTCCGGCACGTATTTGCGATCGATCGTTTATCTCGTGAATGCGAGCGGACTTGATAAACGGAAGAGAACATGCAACTCTGGTAGTACTATGTTATAAATGTTGAAACGCATTATATACGAGAGGTTACGCTAATGCGACGATTATTCAGAGACCGCTAATCGATTCCCATTCAACGATTCTCTTTGACGTTGATTCTCCTTAACATATCACATGATTCGTTTGTAGAATTCGTCATATTGTTATTTCTTTCTCATTCTCGTTTTTCATTTCATTTCCCTTCTTTATATCTTGCTTCTTTTAGTTCTATATTTTTTTACTTATTTTTTTTTATTTCGAGTGGAAAAAAATTTTGATAAATATTTAATTTTAGAAAAAGAAAATCATGAAATTTTTAATGTAAAAAATAGAAATTATTCTTTTTTTTGATTAATTGAAAATTAGTTATTTTGAAAGAAAAAATTCCTTTTGTATTTCTTTTTGCATTTTTTTTCTCTTTAATATCTTTTTTTATTTAATTTTGTTTTTTTCTTTATTTTTATTGTTTTTTGTCCTCCTGAACTAAGTATAACATTTAGGTCAATGCTAAAATAAATATAGAATTCACGAAAACATTTATTATTATGTTAATTATTATACATTATACTTAAAAACAAAATTTCCCTTTATTGAAATTCACAGAAAGAAACTATTTGAAAACAAATATATTTTTAAAGATTATATAAGCAATTGCTATACAAACATTTTTTTTTAAATAATTTTAAAAAAATTACATTTATAAATGATTATAGTGTAAAAAAAATCGACAAAAACATTAAATTGTTTTTACAAATAATCTCGATACAATATAAGAAATATTGAATCAATATTGAACAAGTTAAATCTATAATTACACTTCATAATATTTTAATTTTAAATATGAGTTCTATCGAATATCATTTATAAAAATAATCGAATATCAAATCGATCCCAAGAATCTAAAGAATTAAAATAGTTTTATATTCTTAATAATAATATAAAAATGAATGTTAGTCCTAAAAATACATCGTTTATTTTTTTTATGAAAAGAAAACGACAAATAACCAAAAAATCTTTTGTTTATCATTCAAGATTTAAATGTATAAATGTATTCATGTCACATCTTAATTATCTTGTTAATTTCTTTATCATTATAAAAAATAACGGAGCTTAAAATATTCTACATTGATAAATATAATTTCATAAGAATTATCATCTTATTTTTTATTAAATAAATTCATCGATGACATAATTTTTTCTTTTTATATACATCGATATCTTTTATTTTTTTACTATATTTAAAAAAATGAAAATTATTAGAAAATTTTAATCTAAAAAATAACGTAAAAATAAATTAAAGATTTTTATGTCATCTCTTAGAATATTTTGAAAATTTTATGCAATCTTTACTGATAAATAAGGGACAAGAAAATTTCAAAAGAATCTTAAAAATTCTTGGAATCTTTTACTGTGCAAAACTATATTTTAACTCTATGGAATCTTATTATAACAAAAATAAATTCATTAGTTTTTTAAAAGATATTTCTTAAAGTTTACGAAACTTCTCTACTTGCCTATTTTTTTACTATATTTCAAAATACATATATGATATAGATATAATAAAATATACATATATATATATTAAATATTCTAAAAATACAACAAATCCTTTAAATAAATTATTCATCACGTTATCCAAATAACTTGCGATATATTAGAATTCAAATCTGAAATGAATTCTTCAGAAAAATGCAAAACGATTTAATCGCTTTGAAGAATATATGTATATATATATATATATATATACAATTCTACGTAACGTTCAATAAAAAATAATTATATATTAATACAACATTTTCCAAATTTATAAACTTAAAGATTTAAAAGTAATTATATTTGCAGAAAAATATTATTTTTTATATTTAAATATTCTATAAATAAATTTTCTATTTTCTAATTTCGTAATTATTGTTTATTGTACAATATAATCAAGATTTCCATTTAAATAAAAGTTTTTTAATTACTATTTTTACCTTTAAAAGTAAGAACAAAATTTATTTTTCTTTTGTAAATCTTTATAATAAATAAATTTTTTTAAATAAATAATTTGTTAAACATATATTTTATTAACACATTAGCATATTTTATACATATATATTTATACAATATCTATATAACAATATATATATAGCATAATATATATATTATATATATAGCATAATAATATATATTTATGTAATTATATATTTTATAATTTTTATTATCTATACATATAATAAGAATCTTTTTTCATATGACATCTTTCTTTGAATTTTTATTAAAGTTTTTAGATGATTCACGATACTCGTTGCGTTTCGTTCTATATCAATAATCTATGCTAATAAGAAATGTTTGAAAAACTGCTCTTTCTTTTTCTATTCTATTATTTAATTTATCAATTTGAATTTGAAAAATCATCGGGAATAAAAAAACAAGGAAACTGAAAAATTTAAATTGCGAACATGCGTATCGTATTCAAGTTCAGCCGCTTATTCGTTCGAACGTTCGTCATATCTAACGTATTATATTCATTCGATTATCGATTTAACCGAAGCCTCGTAGTTATCGGCCTTTACTGAGCGCAAATATTACGTAACTTTACGTATATGCATGTCACGCGAATATGTAATCGTATATTGTCTACGAACGTCATTCACGCAATTATCAGACTTCTAAACAAATGTGATAGATCTGTTTGGGAGGAGATTGAAAGATATAAAGTATATATGAAATTTTTATAAAAATGAAAAATATAAGAGGATTTGCAAGATGTATTTAATTTTTGGTGATTTTAAGGATAGAATTGGTTTCTTTATAATTGAATTTATTTTATAATTTACATTTTTTATGAATTTTAGAAAAATATTTGAATCTGAATGGGATACTCCAGCGAATCTTCTCGTAGATTTTCGGAATTTGAGACTCATTTTTCAATTTTTAAAATGTGTGTTACTTCTTCACTAAAAATCTTATTTCTTGATTGAAAATTTGTAAAATGACAGTAATGGATGGTAATTGATTTTTTATAATATCTTGTTTATTTGGACACAAACAAAAATTTCACATTTGAATAACTTAAATAACCTGATATTTAATTTAATCTAAATTTAATTTAAATTTGACTTAAAACTATTTCAAATATTAAACATCATATTATTAAAATTTAAACGACTATATTTATACAAATATTTCTAACTAATATTTAAAACTAAAAATGTATCAATATAGAAAAACATTATTCAAAATGTTAAGCTTGATAACAAATTTCAACAAACATATTTTATTATATTTTATTGTTAATAATTGAAAAAATCTTTTAATCTTTTAAAATTTTAGCTTTTTAGTGTATTATATAAATATATGTATTATATAAATATCTGTACATTTTTATAGATACATATAAAATTTTTGTGAGATTTTGTTTATTATGAATGATTTAAGAATTGTATGAAAGAAGAAAATTATAAATATTTTTAAAATATATATACATATATATTTTAAAAATATCCACAATATGCTAACAAAATTTAGAAAAAAAATATTAGATAGATCGTCATTGAATGTAAAAGTTTGTGAAAAAATAAATTTTGGCGCTTGAAGAAGATTGTATAAATGTTTGAACACTTGAATGTATGATTCAAATGTATGATTCGTGAAATTCAAGGCTTATTTCGTTAAAAAATAAACTACTAGGAAGGCTGCAGAAAATTACTGACTTATATTTTATACAATATTTTAAAAAAGAATTATTATAAATGAGAGAAATATTTAAAATAAAAATTTTATTTAAATAATATTTAAAATAAAAAAAAATATATTTTCTATTACAGATTTTGATTTGACTTAAATAATAAAAAACGAAAAAAATAAATTTTTTATAATAATATAATACCTATTCTTGATCTTTTTAATTTTTTTTATTTTTTTAATTTTTTTTATCTTTTTAATTTTTTTTATTTAATGTAGGACAAATAATATGTAATACAAAAGAATGTAATAATAATAAAATAAATTTGAAACTTGAAATTTTTCAAAAGAACGAAAAGAAGCTGATTTATCGCATTTCATACAAACTATCGCGTATGTCATATCACATTGAATTTTAAAATATACTTTTCTGAATAATAAATCTAAAAATATTAGGAAATTGAAAATTTATGATTTATCCTTTTCTTAAGAATCTACGTACGTCATCCATTAATTTTCTTAGATACTTTTTAATAATCGAGAAACATCGAAACAAACTGAAACATAACTTCGAAGTTTTTTTTTACAATTCTTTATCTATGAATTTTTTCTTAAAAAAAAGTAATAATAAATATAAATAAAATGAACATCGTAGAGAACCGAAAGAAAATTATATTGTCACTAATTTTTAATTATTACAGTTAAATTCTATTAATATAAAAATTCTATCAATTTCTAACGATAAATCTAAAATATTTAACCACATTCCATTGAATCTATCAGAATTGTTTTCTTGTCGTGCGATAGAAATGGTGTTCTAAACTATTCACGAATAAACAGCTCGACACTCAAGTGCAGACAGACCAGTCGTTCGAAGGACGAATGTCGATGACGTCTTTAACATGCAATGGGAGATTCTGTCGCAACTCCCTTTTATTTATCACGCAATACTGCAACCGGAATATTAGCCTACGTGCTTCGAAACACGACAGAGTGGGATAGAGAAAAAGACATAAAATAAAGGTCGTGATAGAATAGGCCAGTTTGTCGACAGCTTTTTCGTTCTCTTGTCAGAAACTCACTATAACTCATTACACTATCCGCATCGTGTTTTGTTCGATATTCTCGATATTTTCTCTATTTCTAGTTGGTCGGAAACTCATTCTGCCTCAGTTTCCGGAACGAGAAGAAGGAAAAAATTTATTTTCCGCTGGGACTATATTGGGATCTGTACCTTTTCATTTGATTCAAGATTCGTGAAAAATTGAATGTAGCGAGTGGTATTGTGTTTGGTGGAATTGTGTCTTGGGAATTCGTTTGTTTTTACAAAGAGGAAATAATTAAAATTAATCCTTCGAGGTAGAAGGAGAAGAGTCGAGGATGAAAAATTATAATTGAAAATTAACTTTTCTGGTAAATCATTTTTAATTTATTTATTAATATATGTTTGGTGTATAGCATATTCCTATTATATTTATTGTTGTATCATTTACATATTCTTGTAATAAAATAAGCGTGAAAAAAATTAGAAAAAGTGATTAAAGAAAACACGAAAAGAAAGTATGGATCCATTTATATAATAAACATGTATACGATGAAAAAATATTATATACATTTGTAAGAAATGTAATTTATGATTCATAGGTACAATAAAAAAATTGTTAAGAAAAAGATGCGTGTATAATTAAATCAAAAATAATTCAAGAACAATTAAACTAAAACATTTTACTTGTGAAAACTAAAATATTTTAAAAATAAAGAATTTTTTGAAAGAATTTATATAATTTAAATTGAATTTATAAGAATTGTTTTTTAGTTTTATTTATTTCAAATATATTTTACTATTCGAATAGATATAAAAAAATAATTATATTGTAATTGTAAGGACAGGGTTTGTGAAAGTGATTCTTCGAACATTAGCATTAATTTAGACACCATATTTGTGCAATATCCAAAATCGTTCACCTTTCGATTTTAATAAAATGGTTCTTAAAGTACCAATAGAACTCTTTTCTTTTTTTTCGAAAATTACTTCACACTTTTATTAACGAAATGTGTAATATCAAAAATATATCTAGACATTGATGATATATACATATATAGTTTTTATAAAAATTCAATACTATTAATATTATTATGTTGTTCGTTACTCAAAATAATTAAATCTTTAACATAGAATATATTTCTATTTATGCTCTTTTTTCTTCCTCTGTTTGCAAATAATTAATATTAACAAGAAAGAAAAAGAAATAATTCAAGTATAAAATTTCAGTAAGAAAGAAATGTGCCTTTCAATTACAATACTATCTACAGGAAAATACATTTCTGTAAGCAATTACTAATTTGCGAATGAACCGAGACTTCATTGAAGCGTACCATTAACACATTGTCGTGAATATATAATAGCAAAAAAGAAATACAGAAGGAAAGACTAGCATAGCCATAAACATCGTATCAAAGCAAAAGTGTTACTTGTTCCAGCATAGTATTCAATGTATTGTGAAAGGAAAGCTTGCTTTCGTTTCGCTCGTGTCGTTTATGACGAGCAGGATATGTCTTGTCATTTTGTAAAATAAGTATGCTGACTTTGCTTTAAATAATTTCTTTTCGAGATATTTTAGCGAACTAAAAAATTAGAAAATTAGTTATGATTTTATTTTGTTTGAAGGGTTTTTTTAAATTAAATTTTTATTTAAATATAATGCAATATTATATATGACATGTTATATAAAATAAATAAATATATCAATAAATTAAAGAAACATGCTAAATTCTATATATATTTTATAACATAACAAAAAATTCATAAAATGAAAATTTTAAATAAACTTTAAAAATAAATTTTATTATATTTATATTTATTATTTTATTATTGTATGTTGAAATTAATATAATAACATGAGATGTAAAAATATTTACAAATTTCAATTGCTAATTTTATGTGGTAAAGTTATATGAATTTTTTTTACAATATTTTTTTATATAAATAGATATTATAAGTAGATAAACATAAAATAAAGTATGAAAATATTTGTAATTTCTTCTTCTTTTTAAAATAAATATCAAAGAATTATTTTAATAATTAAATGAATATATATACGAATATAAAATAATATATGAATATTTTAGTTTGACATTTATTAAGTTTGCAATATTTTATCGAATCAAACAATGACAAAAGAAAAATTCAATTTCATATTATATTCACTTTGGAAAATAAACAAAATAAATTTTTTATAAATTACTAAAAGTTTTATAGTACTTCCTGTTGACTGTTTTATAAAATTATTGATGTTATAAGCATTATATGTAAATATATTTAGAAAAAACGTTAAAATATATCGAAAGTTCTATTATTTTCTAGTATATTTATATAATCATAGAAAATTTTTTTATACTTTTAGATATTTAGATAAAGTATTATTTATATTGTAATACATTTAATTATATATACGTATATATATATACGTTAAAAATCTGGAATATGTTATATATCTGGAAAGAATATAAAGATAATTGTATGATCAATATTGTTTGATTCTCAAGAACTATATTTTCTAATAAAATCATATCAAATAATTAATTTCCTTCTATTTATTATTATATTTACATTCCATGCTATTTACAAATTTAAAAATTTAAAATTATCTATAGAAAAATTATCTATAGAAAATTTAAATACTCATCATTACCACTCATTTAACTATAACTACATCACTTAAAGTTCATTAAAAAATTATTCAGCTATGTTAAATATTTTCTATGAAGTAATAAATCATTTTAGAATAGAATATACTTCGAAATTTAATTCTATTAAATTATCACAATTTTAATAAATTATTGCTAAATTATTTTACTATTATTTATTGATAAATTATTACAATTTTATTGCAAATAGAAAAATACTCTAAAGATTTATTATTTTACCTCTTGTGAACACCCAAATATACTTTCACAAGTTATACTCGTTAACAATCATCAGTAAGGAATGCGATTCCTCAAAAATTCACATAAGAATTCGAGGGAAACGGGGAAACTAATCTCGAAACGTGTAATCTCTGCAATTAATGCCTTCAATTCTCGACTCGCGGCTATTTTACGGCTTAATCATTGAAAAAGACCAGTTCACATAACCAAATGAAGCTCGATACATTCGAGAAATTCAGAGGCAATTAGGCGAGTTACGTGGCGGTTGCACAAAGAGAAAAGCAGACAAGCCATAAAGAATCTCGCGAATCTCACGCGTAACAGGTATTTTATATATATATATATATATTTATACATATTTGTTTCGCGTCATAGATTTATTTATCCATGGTTTCGTTTCCGTGTATCGAGAATTGGCATTGTATAGAAATATTTTTCCTATATTTCTTACATTCTTCGTGGCGCTATAATCCCGTGATTCTTGTATCTTTATATTTTTTAAGTTGTTCGAGGTATTTGTACATATGTTTTTCTTACAAAGAATTAAGAGTTTTAAAAAATTGATGTTTTTTTGCAATTAATGAGATGACATTTTTCGATATATATACGGATAAGTATTTTAATTAGATTTACTTCTTGCTGACTTAGGAAGGTGAAATTTAAATACTATTTAGATTCTAGAACAGTTTTTTGAATATTTGTTTATTAAAGATGATTGTTAATTCTTTTGATGATTCTTAAAGTAAATTTAAATAAAATATTATGCAAAAAAAATATATAATTGATTTAAATTTGTAAATAATTTTTTTTAATATTTGTGTGTAATTAATTATAGGATTAATTTGTTAAAAATAGTTAAATATATTTTAGAATAAAAAATAAAAATTAAATAAAAAATAAAAAATAAAAATTATTAATATATAATAATATGAAATATGAAAATTAAAGTATAAAAATATAAAAAGGAATTCTATAGAATTATAATTAGATACGTAATATACGTATACATAAATGAAAGTATATCTATGAAGAAAATATGTATAAATGAAGGAAAAATATGAAATTTAAAATTTGAATCAAATATATTAATAATAAATTATTAATGTTAAATTATAAATACAAAAAAATTTTATGATAAAAATAGCGTTAATTAATTATTAGAATATTTAAGAATAAATATTAGTATTATTAATATTTATATATTTTATATTAAAAAAACATTTTAATGAATATCGAAAAAATAATTTTCAAGTTTTTTTAAAAAAAATTTCAAGCTTAAAAAGTTTTAATTCGAGAAAATCAAGCAATTCTCAATTCTTATATAATCTAATAATTAGATTATTAAATTAGCAAAATTATAAAGTTTAATTGCAATGCAAGAATAATTATAAGCTATCTTAAATTTGAAAAAAATTCATTCATACAAATATTTTGATAATAAATCTTTGTCAAAATAAAAACATAAAAATTATGACCGATAAATTTAAATAAATTTTCGCAATTTTTATATAATAATAAAAGAACAATTCGAAATTTATAAATAAATTAGATTTACAAACAAAGTAGAGCAGTTTCAAAAACATGTTGAATTATAGAAAATATTGGCAGAAAAATGAGAAATTCCGAGTATTTTAATTAAATACGATATTTTGTAAGAAAGATAATGATAAAGGTAGTGATTAAATCTATGTAGCTGAAGCTACAAGTTAATTACAGTTGATACAGTGCAGCTTGATCAAGGCGAGTAGTTTCATTACTCTTATGGTCAGACGTACTGGAGTAATATTCCGACTAACCTGTACTTTCCTCATCCACTTAATTCCCTCTACCTTGCCGTTCTCAAATTGTGTTTCTCGATTTGTAAAATATAAACTAGTGCTAAGTGCTAAATTGTTGAATGAGTTATGACAGTTTTAGATAATTGAAAATGATAAATAAAAATGAAATCATTTATAAAATAACACATTTTTATTAAATTAATTTAAATTTATATATTTAATTTTTCCAGCTATAATATATAAAATATGAAACGAAGATGAAAATTTTTTTGCTTTCACTTAAGTAAAGAAATGAACGAAAAAAATTATTTTTATGAAACAACAATAAAAAAAACTTTTATTTTGCATTTTTAAAATTATATACTTCTTAATAATAAGTTTCCATAATTACTATCTTTGTAATTTGATTTAATACATGTAATTTATTCGTAAAGAAGTCAATGTCTTTTTCTCGAAACTATATAATCGAGACTTAACACTTTATGATTTTCATCTATTTTTGAAATGGATATTTCAGTTATGATCAAGAAATGAAAAAATAGTATAGAAAGAAAGATATTGATATTTTCATCAACAGATTACAAAAACTAATGCAACGTTGGCAAATATTGGTGATTGTATGAAAAAAATAAATATGTAATAATAATAAATAAAGATTTCCTCTTTCTGTTGTTTCATAAAAATATATATTCTTATCGTATAATATAATATAATATATATATATATATCGTTTTTAAATTTTTTATTTAAATGAAAATAAAATTTTTTAGTTCTTTCTCTATCTATATTTAAAATCTATATTACAAATTATCTAAAAATTATCTAAAACCAGAGAAATTTGTAGATATCTATATAATATATATATGAAATAATAAATAATATATAAAATGAATATACTAAAGAAATATAAAATATATAAGAAAAATAGTTGAATTAATAATTCTAAAAATATTTTATCGAATACGATATTTTTCTCTCTTCAAAAAAATAATTCCTAGTTCTGAATAATTTTAAATCGTTCTTATATGACTTCGCTCCTATTTCAATGCTCGTAAGTTCAAGAAAAGAGCAAATACAACCTTTTATAAATCTCTTCAGAAATGGCCTAATAAAATAGCCTCTCGACGACGAAAGCCACTTTGCGAAGTTCACTGCACCCAAAGAGATTTGTGCACCTCGAGCCCTAACCTATCTCAACGGAAGTCAACCACCCCTGAATAACCCCGGGAAGAGAAAGTTCGTAAACAGCTCCTAGAGCCTCTCGAAAGTTTTCCACCTCGTAGAGAACACGAGACCGTGTCGTTTTAAAGAAGACGAGTCACCGTGACGCGTGGCAAGCGCATCGTCCAAAGTTTCACAGTGTAACAATAAACGTCACTGTCATCGACATCGTTAACACTGAGAGAAGCATGGAGAAGATTGATTTCGCGGACTGCGCAATACGATCGCCAGTCTCAACGCCTGCAAATACCTCGATCCATCCTAAATACCAGATAAAGGTCATGTTCGCCGGATGAGGTGGCTAACTTAGCTTAGACAGTGTTTGAACAAGGACAACGATAGATAATGACGATGGCGAGGCCGGTACGTAGATAGTGGATAAAGGTTGGCTAGAGATTTTAAAGTTTAATCTTTCGTAATTTGAAGAATATATTCGAAATTTATCATTGTCGATAATTTTTATTGGAATAATTTTCATTGTATGTTTTCAGAAATTACGTTTAAATTGAAGAAAAATCAAAAGGGATACGAAATATGAAATTTGAGAAACTTATTTTCTAATCGTAATTAATCTTTCATTAGTTTTAATTATTTAAATGTTAACAATGGTATTTTCAATGTAACTCTAAGTACAAATAGTAAAGATAATCGAATATCATTGTTTAATAGAAATATAATACAAAAAAATGTGATAAGGTTGAAAAATTATTAAATAATTAAATGTTTAATTCATTATTAAAAAAAATATTTTTATTATTGATAATTAATAAAAATAAAATGTTCAATTTATTTCTTTCTTTCCTTTTCTTTTTTCTTTTAATTTTAATTTTTATTTTTATTTTATTTCATTCATATTTGTAATGTTAAATAAAACAATCGATAAATGGATTAAAACGACATTAAATTTCAAAATAGAATTGTTAGTCAAATAATATTCAAATGAAAGAGAATTTCAACATAATTTTTTATAAAAGTTATTTTGTTTAGTTTGTCTTTGTTATGTTTTAGTTTCTTGTTTCTAATTTGTTTTTTAAGAAGATTATAAATTTTGAACTATAATAAAAATATACTTGACATTTAAATAATTGAGATTTTTTGTTGAAGATTTGTTAAAGATTAGTAGAGATAAATGAATATAATAATGAATATAATATAATAATGAATATAATAAAACTTTTTTCAAACAATGTTTGATATGTCAATAAGATAAGATGAGTCAGATGAAATAGATACTGATTTTTTTTTTAAACAGCGGCACTTTACAGATGAATGAATTATTCATATCAATGTAATGAGAACACTGAATATGCATTTCATGATAAAATTTATTTGTTTCGTTTTTCCATCTTTGTACTTAAGAGTTCTATTAAGATAATTAAAGTATATTAATAAATAAAATTAACTAACTAGTAGTTACCAAGTTAACTAACTAGTAACCAATAGAAAAAAATGATTGTATACGCAAAAAGAAGTTGAAAAAAAGAATAATTTTTAATAAAAGATTATTTTACATATAAAAATAAATAATTAATATAAAATATAATATTTATATAGATAAAAATTTTCTATGTTCTTCAAAATTCACAAATATCTAATTAGGAATTAGTTAAATTATATGTATATTTAATACAAATTCAAATTCATCTTTTTAAACGAAAAAAATTAATTTTTTTTATTTATTTATTTTTATACATAGACTCGAATAGATTATCCATCTAGCTTCCCACTTTGTATAAAATATTTTTATACAAAGTTGAAATACTTAATTTCAACATTTCAATGACTATTTATTATATATCTATATATTTCTATATAATAATATAGATATTATATATCTATATTATTTATCCCAGGAAAAAATATTTAAAGTTCCTTAAGATTTAATAAAAATTATTCCTAACCTAAAAATATTTCTAATTACATGAAATATAATATAATTAATTTCAACGTTTAATTACACTTACGTAAGCACTTACGTTATTCATTTCAGAAAAATAAGAAATGCTCTTTCCACCCTTAACAAATTCATTCCGGCAGATGTTAATTCTCGCGCTAACGTAACTCTTTCACGGTCTTCATATTCTTTCTCAAGCTTGCCAACTTAGCTTGGACGTCATTCAAACTTAATTCCCGTAAAACAGGAGCGAAGAAGATCTACAAGAGATTGTTCCATGGAGTATATCCTCTACTGATACTTTCACGGGATGAGCTTGTAATGGACACGAACACGACTTCACCCGTTGCTTTATCCTTTTCCAACTGGGCCGAGTTCGTTCTGTCTCTCGGATGAATACAAAGAAAGTGAACGTTCCAACGCAACCGGGAAGTGGCCTCTTTATGCAACGCTTTATGCAAAACTGTCCCTGCTTGCTTATGGAATAACGTTCCTCGTTGGATTACGTCGAGTTCGTTTTTTATTCTTCTTTTTCTGCTTTGATACACCAAGGTTTTGTCATAATGAGAAGCCTTGTGCAGATATGAGAAGATGGCCAGCAGGATGGTAAATAGTATCCGATTCGCTTTGCTTGATTCCATCTTTGACAGTTCAAAAGTTTCTACTTTTGGATTTTTAATGATGCTTATTAATATTGTTTTTTTTATCGTTATTATACACAAAGTCTCGAAACTGTGAATTTTAAGGAAATAGAGACAAGTTTTTAAATACAAAATTTTAACTGCGGCTATTTTTTAGTTTATTAGTTTACGAGATATTAATATTAAAAATCTTTTATTATTATATTATATGTTGTCTATATATATATAGTTAAAAATTTGTTTTATATTTATTTTTCGATTTATCGATTTCTATGCATTTTTCTTAACATGTGGCAAGTATTTTCATCTCGAAAAATTCTGCTGAATCTACTTTTGATAAAGTCACGATTTCATTCGTCCGATTGAAAACGAATATCTTTGAGTATTCTCTTTTGAAAGAAATGAAAATCTGAAGATCTCGCTGTAAAATGGATACGGAACGATTTTAAACAAACTCATAAGAGCATCGAGAAACGTGTAACCGAGGCATCGTTCATATCGCATTCATTTCGAATCTTGGTTAAAATAATATTATTCGAAACTAGTAGAGTAAATCTATACTTGATATATTTATAAAGATATATAAAGAAAAGACGTAGCTATGAATAAAATGCTCATGTAAAAAAAATCTTATTTTGTTTTGTCCAGAAATACAAACAAAAGTTTATTACTTTTCAGCCTCGTGATATATTATATACAAATATAAATATCATCTGGTGTTTCTAAAATTTTTCAAGGCTAAAGATATAAGAATAAATTCCATTTTCTATAGGGAATGTTTTTGTTGTTTCTTGAATGCTTTTTGAGTAATGATTTTAAATATTTTTTTGTAGAAAATATATTCAGAAGCTTTTGATGTGAGAATATGATAAATGAAAGACGATTCGTTAAGAAGATTAATGTTGAACAATTTTAAACGATTCTTGGAGAGGATAATTTTTTTCTTCTGTTTTTTTTTCTACGCGTTTTTTCATTCATTCATTTATGTAAAATACGACGAATAGTTGACGATATTCCTCGGGGAAATTATACTGGCCAACGAATTCACTTTAAAATATCTTATTGCTCCTGTGAGATAAGTTTCTTCAAAATTCAAATAATGCGTACATGTTAATTTTTGATAAGTATTTCATTTCCTATAAATAATAATCAATTTCTATATTTCAATTTTTCATAAACAAAATATATTTTCTTAAATTCAATAAGCGAGTAAAATTCTATAAATATTATAAAATTTTATTAATCCTTTATTTTATATAAAAATATAATAGTGCAATTTTTCAAAACTCATTTAACAAAATTTTTATTTAAATCACGTGATAAAATAATAATTCTTTATTAATAGTTTCTGACGTTTTCTCAAATGTTTGCTATTTCCAGCAAAAATTTTTCGGCTAAACGCAATATGAAATTCATTAACCTCTTTGTCACGATACTTACCTGCTGTATATGCTAACTAAAGTTGACGATCGTGTATTCATTTCTTGGCTGTCGAGTGAAGTCGACAATCATATCGAAGAGGTTAAAAATACTTTAATTTCTGAAATATAGAACGCATAAAAATATGAACATTTTGCTGACCGAGTCATGAGTTAATTCCATTCCAACGTCAAGAGGGAACTTAAATATGTATTTAGATAACTTTATACAATTTTTAGATTTAAAAACAATGAATTAAAAAAAAATAGATTATTTTTTTTATTATTAGTTATTGTTAGTTATTTTAATTAGACTCAGATTATAAGCACTAGATAAAACGATCCGTTTCAGTGTTCAGCTGTTATTTCGGCCATCTTAATTATGAATTCCTCTTTGCTAAGTGTATTTTTTAAAGTTAAGTTACTATTTTCAGAGATATGACATATAATAATTTTTATTTTTCTTATTCTTTTATTATAGTAAAAATTTCAAAAAGAATGAAAAGTGAAAAACTTTTGAGTGAATTATTTACACACACTTTATTTGATTGGCTAAATGATTTTAATCATCAACTGGAAGATAATATTTTAGCAACAAAAATGAATTTATCATTAGAATATCAATTTACAAAAGTAAAAGAGAAATATGATAATATCTAATTGAAAATGACTTTAAAAAAGAAATAAATACAAATATTTTAAGCATAATTGTTTAATTTGAAAATTCGAAGTATATGAATTTATTTTTTTCCATAATGATTTCTTCGATTTGATTATTTCTTAAATCTAATTATATTAAATCAAATGGAAAAATATTAAAACTTCTTTACGAATATTATTCATAAAGATACAATATAAAGAAATTTTTCAGTTTAATTATGTTGATGGGACAAACGAAGAAACCAAAATGATACTAATGATAAAGATACTAATCTTTTATTTAAATCGTATATTTCAAAACTATATCTCTATTAAAAGAGATTTAAACAAATACTTTTTTCTATTTTTTTTTGAGTAATAATTTACAAGCAATATGTAACAAAAACTGATTTCACAAAATCTCTTTTGGATCTCAAAATTTAAATTTTTATATATATTAAAAAAATTATTACTCAATGAAATAATACTTCTACGATATTAATTTCAAAATATATAATCTGACAAAAATAATAATATATAGGATTTTAATGAGGATGCCTTATGAAAGTGAGACACTTGCAAGATATATATTTTAAAATATATTCGGGTGAAGATAAAAAATTACAATAGATTATATTATCCATTTTACATCCTTTTCTTGATTCTTTGCAAGATAAATATAACAGAATGTCTATTATTAAAAAATAAAATACTTTGATACAATAAGCGAGAACTATGGATTGTCAAAACTAAAAGAAAAGTCAAAGAATCTTTAAAGAAGAGAAGTGATGTTTTTGTGGAAAGATTTCATTATTATTCTTATATGAAAAGATGAAAGATAGATATATAGTATATGTCATAATAATCACATATTATAAAAAAGAAAACTATATGATTTCAATTGGAAAAGAACGAAGTAGATAGAGACAAATGTCTTTATCACATATATTATATTACATATACAATGGATTATATATAATTTTACGTAATATCTCACATAAAAGTATAAAATAGTTTTAAAAAGTATCTTTATTTTAAATTATATTATATTTAATATATTTAAAATTATTGTTATAATAATCAATAAAATATTTTATGCTTTATTAAAACAAATTAGAATAAGTAACATTAAAATAAGTAATAGATATTCAATTGAACATAGTATAGAACTTGACAAATATATTTATAGTAGAGTTCTGAATAAAAATTCATTTAATTGAATCAAAATTCAAGATTTTTAGAAAAATTAAAAAATTATAAAAAAAAATTATTAAGATATATGTTTTTGTTTTGTATCGTAAATTTTATATAAGTATATTCAATTATATCATACAGTTATATCATATCCAAAAAAAGAAAAATATTAATTATTATTTTTTATATTTACTTAATCAGATTAATTTAACATTTTTATATATTCGATATTTATATCTTTTTATATCTTAAAAAATATAATTATTTTTAATGGATTTCATATATAAAGACTTATAAAAGTATTTAATTATCTTTTTATTTTTTAATGTAAGTTTTGTAGTTAAATGAAAGTTTTTCCTTATTTAAATATAATTTCATAATGATACATAGATAGAGCAAATTTTAAATTAGAGAATATTCAGAATATTCAGAATCATTTAATACTCCATTATCCTACTATCCTAAACAAATTCATAATCAAGATTGTAAAACGGTATTGAAATTTTAAAGGCTGATTTCAAGAAAAGTATTAGAGTAAAAGTATTATGTATATAATTTTTCATTGAAATCATTCATGAAAATCAGAATTAGATGAATTTCCATATAAATTTTATGAACTATATTGTTGCATAATTTTATTTATATATAAAAATAAATTGTAAAATGTATTAAAAAATCAAAATATGATACATAAAATAAAGAAAAATTGAAAAAATTAAAATATTCAAATTTCCAACGATACATTCATACATAAAATTTCTCTGTAATATTATCATTCAATCTTTTCCACGGTCTTCAACAGCGATTCAATTACTTTCACAAGCAACCTATCCTCGGGAACGTTCACGTAACATCTGTCAGGACAAGCGGCCGGTTTTCTCTTCCCCCAACGACGCGACGTCCTGAATCCTCGAGGAAAACGAGAAGACCTCAAGAAACCCGATGAACATAATTTCGAAAAATCTCTAGATACGAAACGAGATAAAATTGGATCGCAACTGCATCTTCGACCAGTTTTTTCGTGAAACGCTTTCGCACATTATGTGAAAAGAGTTTTAAAAGAAGAATATCGTACAACGAATTACATGCTTTTTCTGGAAATTCGTTTCCGCTACGTAAAACTGGTATGCAAATTTCACGTAATGATGGAGAATTCGATGAAACGAGCATAGGAATTTAACGAGCAAAGTTTCAATGAAAATCTTCGCGATGATTTCGATTCGAAGAAACTATATTAAATTCGAATTTTATTCGGTCGAATGGAAAAATCTTACGATCTTTCAATGGAAGATTTGAGAATTGAAAATTGAGAATTTAAATATTTAGATTTTAAAATTCAACAATTTAATAATATAATAATTTATGGAAATTTAATGTTTACCAATTTCGAAGTGTGAAAATAAAATTAAAAATTTTGAAAATAAAATTAAAAATAAATTAAAAATTTTGAAATATAAAAATAAAAAATTTGGAAATTTAAATTTAATATGAAAATGGAAAAATTTAAAACTTTGAAAATATGAAAATATGAAAAATATTTAAGAGTTTTATATTAAAATTTGAAAATGGAAAATTTAAAAGTTTAAAATTCAAAATCCCATTTCTATTAAAAAGAATTCATTAAAGAAATGAATTTTCATACTTTTCCAAATGTCTTTTAGATAGTAATATTTGTCCGTGGTATAATGATAAATGATAAAACGTAAAATTAATAATAAAGGAATGAATTAATTCTTTATTTTTTTTTCTTCTATAAAGTATAAATAGAAATAGAAAAATTTGTTTTACATTACACGAAGAGCAGTAGACAAAATATTTTCTTAATTCGCGTAATAATAATTCGCTTGGCAGCTCTTATTGGATAGGAAAAAATCAATAAGATGTCAATTGCACGCAATTTATCGTTATCTCAAATTAATATAAACAATGTTTGACATATAAAATCTTTATCTTTCAGCGAGTTATTGATCAAAAAATATATATATAATATCCTTTTATTGATGTACCTACATATTTATATAATATGTGAAATTATTATTAAATTGATAAATTTTATTCTTATTAATTATTATATTTTTTGATATTATATTATTAAAAAAAAAGATATAAATATTAGTTAAATATTAAAAATTATTAAATATATACATATATGCTATGTGCGTACGCATACGTATTAAACGAATGATTTGATTGACGATAGAAGTGAAAATAAAATAAAAAATGGATACAGTGAGGGACGAAAATATTTTTAAACTCTTTAAAAGAATTTTTTTATTCTTTGGTTTACGAATTAGTTTTATTCCTTACTATGTTCTAAATGATATCTTTTTTATTATGAAATATATTTTTATATTATTAACTTATTATTAATTATATATTTTTCATAATAATTTTAAGTTTTATTTTAATATAATTGTAATTAATATTTGATCATATACATATATTGACAAATTTACTTTTAAAAAATTATGAATGAAATTAATAAAAAAATTTATTTCAAATCTAAAATAAATTTGAAATAAATTTTAATAGTTTGACTATAAAAAGACAATATATTCTTTTAATATTAAACTTTAAATATTGAGTTTGTAATTCCGATTACAAGTATCAAAATGTAAAACATATTTTATTTTATATTTAATCACTTTTTAACATTTACATCGATATAACGAAAATAATAATTCTTATAATAGATATTATCCTAAAAATTATTATATATATATAATTCAATTTCTTTCTTGATCAAATTTTAAAAAACTTTAAAATGTTTATAATTATAGAATTAAAGAGCTCTGTTATGCAATGATATAAAATATTTTTATAATTCAAAATAGTTTTTCAAAATTATATTATATAGACTTTTTAACTTATAAAAATATACTTTTTTAATAACGATGGAAAAAAATTTTTTTACGATATTTTTAAAGAAATCTAATAATATAGAAGAATTTAGCATCTTTTTTTATTTAAAAAAATATTTTTACTTTTTTTTCATTTCGTTATTCAATAGAAATATCATATTACTATTATATTATATACATAACGTCAAATGTAAAAGAATTAATATTGTAATTTTATTTACGTTAATATCTTTAAAAAGTTTCAAGAAATTAAAATCTAAAAATATAAAAATTAAAAAATATTACAAATATTTATTGAATTTATGAATACATGAATATATGAATATGAATATATACATAATATTTTTTATGAAAAAGGAAGATATTCAAAAATATAATGCATTATCATCAATTCAAAATATTTTGAATTCTGTTAGACACGATAAATAAAAAAAGATAAAAAGATAAATGTAACAAAATATCTCAGTTTTCTTGCTACGTAGTTACCATGTCAGTTGGATAATTTAGTCGATGGATGGGAGTTGTGAAGTTTTGCGCGGCGCTTTTATGCCGCTTCGCGGATCGCATGATTGCATAACAAGCAAAAAAACTTGAAAAAGCTCTTTCGCCGCGATTATAATTATATTATTCGTTTCATCTTGTTTATATATATTAGTATAATGTTTTAAAAAGATTATAATTAGGTCTAATTATAACTTAAGTGGTTCAAGATAAAATAAAATTATATAATATTAAGTAATTTTGAATGATATATATATATAATCGATACTCGGAAATATGTATATAGTTTTATATATTAGTATAAAATTGATGTATATAAAGAATATTTTATTAATTTTTTTTATTATATAAAAATGTATTATTTATATCGAAAATGAATCAATTTAAAAGATATTTTATTTTAATTTACAAATTTTACCATGTGAAAGACAAGAAAAAAAAGAAAATATAAACTTATGATTTTCTCATTTTTTTTTAAGTATTAGTAAGTAAAATTAAAGCTAAAATATCTTTAATTATCAATATAAATATTTTTATAAAGAATAAAAAAATAATTTTATTTATATATGGTGTATAAAAAATATATAATTTTACTTAAAAGAAAAATAACCTTGAAATCTTTGAAACTTTTTCATTTCTGGATTAAGCATATGCTCCAACTAGATCACTCGAAATCATTGAACTTTGTTCTATGAAATTCTATTTTACTTTTCTATTGTTTTGAAACTACACCTATGACTAGGTCTTTTTGTACATAGTATTCATACATTGCATATATTAACATTTTATGCAACAATTTTATTTCATCTAAAGTCATTGAAGTATTAAGTCAAACAAATTATATAAAATTCTAAAAATATTAAAATTGTTTAAACATTTAAAATTCATTTCATTCTTATATATTTATTATTATATATTATTCGTATTATATTTTTATTTGTAATAATACCTTATTTTTCTCTTATATTTTTTTTTATATTCTAATTCTTTTTTTATTATTGGAATTTTCATATTTTTAGTGCCTTGCAGCGTTTTACTTTTATTGTTTAAATTCCTACTTAATGCCCTTGTGCTGTTCTTTTTTTATAATTAAAAATTTCATTTTTGGTCATTTTTATTATCTTATTGATGGTATCTCATTTTCAATTGTCCTTGCACTGCTTTCTTTAATACTACTGAAACAGTAGCTTAGGTATCATACTATTTGAATTTATAGTATTCCTTTGTGTATTACGTATACAGCTATTTTCGTATTACTGAAATTCTTCCTCAAGTTTCTTTCTACTTCTTTCTTTATTACTTCTTTCTACTTTTTTCTTTATTACTTCTTTTTTGCATATTTACTTAACTCCCGATCTAATAATTATCTAAACAATATTTGAACAGTTTTCATACGTCAAAAATCTACTATAATAATAAAATCTAAATTATCGAATTTAAGATATCATCATATATCAAATCGATTCATTTTCACAAAAAATCAATCTTAATCAATAATGTAGAAATCATTCATCAAAGTCTCTATATTATTCCATTATCAAATCGACTTAGAAATTAAAAAAACTTAGAAATTTCACCAAGATATATTCTCACAAACATATTCTAATCTACGTCCAGTGTTCGCTGAAAAGGATAGAACGCCGTATGCAACTTTCGATGTCATGACATTAATTAATCTTTACTTGACGCTTTAAATGTAGAACTCGGTTATATCTAGTAGACTGTTATATCAAAGCGTGAATGAGGCAACCGCATGTCTATAATAGGACACGAAACACTAACGTATTCACGAGCACGCGACCAACTGGCCTACGCCCACGAGTTCCCTGGAACGGGCAGGCGAAATCGCCGTTTTATCGTTCCGTGGCCCACTTCTTCTTCCCTATCAAGCCCAGCACGCGTTACTCGTTTATCGTTGTCGTTCCATCGCGCCAACAATGGCTCGGCATTACGATAAACAAGGCAAAGATGTCAATTTGTTTCCTCTCGAATAATAAGTTTTTTTCTTTTATAAATTTTTTTTTTATTCATATCGATCGATTATAAAAGCGTAAAAGAATTAAGTATTGCGAATCGTATGACGGTTCTCGATAAAGGAGATCGTGTACGTTATAGGGTCGTAAATATATTGCATTTTATAGCTTGGCGTATTAAATCGTTTTGATCTATTGAGAGCAACGAATATGCAGATTTGATAGTATGGTTATTTAGTTTGTTATGTTTGTTTCATCGTATGATTGATGTTCTAAAAAAATTGTGAAACCTATTAGGGGAATATATCGATGATTAAATAATCAAAGCACGAGTTATGGGTTTCATTTCTTTTTAATTGGAAACATTAGAGGAGAATATATTTATTTTTAATTAATTACATAGAAAAGAAGATCGATTTCGATGATTTTTAAATATTATAGAAAATTTTGAATATCTTTATATGTATAAGCCATTCGCTCGTAACTTTTTATATATTTGGAAAGAAAAAAGTTGCTACTATTACAGAACTTCGATTCGAATTGCGAATGCTATTTATCAATTGTTTATATAATATAAATAATGTATTATATAAACAATGTACATATAAACATGACGATTGGCATACAAGAATTTATTTTTACATATTTCGAAAATTAAAATTTATTTTTTACTTTTATCATAAAAAAATTTAATACTAACTTAATAAAATTAATTGATAAACATTAAATTTTATCATATAAATATTCTTTAAAATCTTATCTATAAAAGAGAATAACAATTTTTTAATAATATTTGAAATATCTTATTTCAATTGATAACCAAACATTTTTTTTTTTAACAATAAATTTCATTCTTAGATAATCCAGATTTCCAATCTCGTTTCTTTGTCCTTTGATATTTTGTTAGAAAAAAAATCTTTCACAGATTCTATAAAAAAATTCGTATAAACTCGTATAAAAATTCTTTTCTACAAATTTTCCCAATTCTCAAATTCATCCGCTGGAAAATTTTAAAGAGAAACCTTCGTATCACTCTGGAAGACAATCGCGACCTCGAGTATCCGGCGATGTGGGACACGCTACTTGCATCGCCTTGTCGATAAGAATATATGCGAAAAGACCTTGACAGAGACGACTCCTCCCACGAATGACCAAGACACGACAACAAGGTGTCGTGTACTAATGTAGTACGTAGTACGCGATCGTGAATCGCATATATATGATTTCTCTACGCCACAGCTAATCCGATTCAAACGAATTTCCCAGATGCTCGTCGAGTCGTACATTTCGACACCAAACGAGACACGCAGCCGTGCCTACTAGCGTAACGTTCTTGCAATATAATGTTGGAAAGATCGAAAAAATGGAGGTTGATACTTTAAAACAACATCAAAAACAGATTTTCTGCTAGCTAGGAAAAATCCATATCCGTGTTTTAAATTTTTTGATACATTAAAGTCTCTCTTAAATAATTCATTTTTACATATTTTTTGATATTTTATTTGTTTACTTTTATTATGTTTATATTTTCTTTTAATTTTTTGCATTTTTAAATTCTTTCAAAGTTCGTGGCCACAAGCGTAATGAAATTTTTTGAAACTGTAAAAATATAAACATAAGTTCTATGGTCTATTATATTAATGTTACTATGATATTTCAATTTACAAATGTTACTATGATATTTCATTAAAACTTTGTTGAAAGTTTTATAAAATATTTTTAAAAAAGTTTTATAAAAATAAGAAAAACACGTTACGATTTTGCAAATTTTACTTAAAATTTTATTTAAAATTTTACTTAAAATTTTATTTAAAATTTTACTTAAAATTTTATTTAAAATTTTACCTAAAATTTAAATAATAAAAAAAATATATTATGTGTTAATTTTATCTATTAATCTTCATTTAAATTCTTATAATTACATTCTGTAACTAGCAAAAAATAATTGCTTTTCGAGTGCAAACTGGTTAGTAGATAGATAAATATAGGTTTTAAACATTTTAAACATCGATTTAATAGATAGATAACATCGATAATAATAAAAATAATAATTACTAATTAGTTTACTAATTAGTTCGTAGAAAATTTAATGAAAATTATGCATATCCTGTATGAATATTTTAAATCTATCTTTTTTTTCAATATACTGTTCAATGCATATATTGTAGCTATATTTGTTTCCTGTTTTTTACACGATCCTTTTTTGCATGGAACACATCTACTATGTTATAATTTGAGTTAAAAATATCATGTAAATAACGATCAAGTTCATAGAATGCATCATTCGTATAATATATAATACGTATATATATATACTGAAAAAAATAGAAGAAAAATATTTTGTTATAAAAGATTTATATTTTTTTGTCAAATTGTTAAAAAAATATTATATATATCCTCTCTTTTATACTAGAGGCACACTGTATAATTTTATAACTTATAAAAGTACTCTTTAAATGAAAAAAATATATGAAAACAATTATCGAAATTAACATTAGTATTTACAGAATTTAATTTGATTATAAAATATTATTTTATTATCGTCAACTAAAGTTAAATATAAAAAAAATAATGTCACGTCTTTATTTAAACAAAGAATTTACATCTTTGAATTTGTGTCTTTGCCGTAAAAAAAAACGATATAATTTTAGATAAAAAAGAAAGCATTAAAAATTGTTGATTTAAAAAATTGGTTTAAACCATTTTTTTAATTTTCTTGTTTATAAAATTTTACTTGGTTAGATTAGTGAGTTTTTTTTATGTGATCTTTTTGTTGTTATTTCTTTCGGTTTGCTTAGGTTAATAGTGTATGAAGTACCGTTGAAATATCTCATCCCGTTTGTAATTCGTTTTTCGAAATTCTGGTATTCCTCTACGACATAATTAGCGTAAGAAATGTATTATGAGTAACTGGACTTGGCGAGAATTATATGTTGGAAGATTTGAAATTGCTTGCCAAGATGGTTGAAAGAGACGGAATATTTGAAGTAATTTAAGAACATGGAAAATTCTTCTATTATTATCTGATTAATTAGTTGCATAATAATTAGATGTAATATGGAAATCAAAATTTCATTTTTTATTAATTCTCCTATTTCTACGGTAGTATGAATAACATCACTCTCACCAAGAATTAATTATACAAAATTATATATATCTTATATCTCTTAAATAATTCTGAAATGAAAGAATTACTTTTTCAACGAAAAAATTATAATCAGAATTATTCAAAACTTGTGTTTGGGAACATTTTTGTTTCTATATTGTATTAACTTTAATATAATGTAAATTTTTAATGTATGTAAATGAAATTTTGCAATATGATATTTAAAAGTTAATTGTCAACTACATTGTTTATCGATTATAAAAAAGATTGCATAAAAGATTCTATGGATATTTTTATCCCACTACGAATGTGATAATTTAAATGAACAAAATTATGTAGTGATTTTGAATACAAATGATATATTAGTATTCAATGCATATTTTGTTCACAAAAACGGATTTAAAAAAACGAAATTAATTTTCAAGAATTTAGAAAATTTATAAGAACATATATTCAGAAAATATTTGTCATGAACATTAATAATTCAATAATAAAAAGTATACACAATACTGATACAAAAAAAGAAATTATTCCTATTACTGACTACTGACTACACTGAATTCAAAAAAAAAAAAAAAAAGAAAAATGTATTTATTGATATAGATTTATTGATACATAGAAAAAAGTAACAAATATAAAAGTATAAATATATGAATTTGTAAAAAATATACATGTATGTATGTAATATAAATAATTGTAAAATATATTTTTCACTAGCACTTTGAATCTTTCAACTTGTTTTAGAATATTAAATATATAAAAAGAAAATTGAACTTTTAAGTATTTTTGTGTTGAGAATTTTTTATGGACAATCAAATTGAAAGATATAACAGAATTAATACTCATTTTTTAAATTTTTTACTTTACGTAATCTGTCGATAAAATTGAACAAATGATAAAAAAAAACGATGGAAAAAATAAAATATAGACATCAGAAGAAAAATAAAAAAGAAAACGACAAAATAATTTAACATGCAAAATAAATGACCGGCAGACGAGAAACAATTTATCAATCATAACGAGATCGGTTAGTCGGATTTCCAAGTGCATACCACACCCTGGTACGTACTTGCGAACCTTGAAACATCGGCGACATTCCTTTTACAGGGCTGAACTGTAGCGTTCTCGCATAAAACGTATAGCAGATAGAAAACGAGCGTTACACGATCAACTGGCGAAAAGTTCGACACTTTGCAAGATACTTTCTGATTTAAAGAGATCATTTCACGAAGCAGATATCGTGAAAACCGATAAAAGTGTTCAATTTTCAAAGAAATGAATTGCGTTTACCCAAGAAAGTATTGTTCGAATGTAACACGAAGATTTTCTAAGTGGAATGGTTTACTTTTTATTTGTTAGATTTTTTATCTTGAATTTCAATTGAAAGGGATTTTAACCGTTTGTAAATGCTGCTATCAAAGTTACGAGTAAAATTAAACTCTAATATATATAATTTAATAGTTTTAATATAGTTTAATTTCTAGTAATAAAATTTTCACCAAACAACTATATATTTTTTTATTTTTATATTTATTCATCCGCAAAGAATTAAGATTCCGAAAATTTTATATATTAAAAATGTATAAAAATATACTTTTTTAATTTTAATTTTGTATGGAGTTCAGTTTTTTTTATTTATCTAAATACATTCTTTCATTGAATTTTTAAATCAAAAACTTTATCCAAACTATGGATCACATGGGATCCAATTTCTATGGTTGATATACAACTCATTCCTGGATGATGATGATTAATTGATCATCACAAATGACTAATTTGTGATCCAAATCGAATTAAATTTCAACAAGAAAAATATATATCACATTCAATTCATATAGAATTATATATAATCTAATTAAATACTAACAAAAATTATTTTTCTTCAATTTCGCGAATTGAACTTTGCAGATGACCGATAAAACGCTAACTTGTAAACAAGTAAAACAAGTGATTCTGGAATTAGAATTCACGATCACTAGTAAAAATAATGATTTCTTCTGGAATTTACGATCACTAGTAAAAATAAATTCATACTCGAAAGAATAAGAAAGCTGGTACGATTTTTGTGTAAGTTATTTTTTAAAGATTTAATGAATATTAAATATCAATAAATGGTTATTTTGCAAAATTCGATGTTACAAATTGTATGAAATTACTCAGGAAATAGTGTACATTTTTATGTATATATATATATGGAATTCATATCGTGTGACATTGTTAAATCTACTTAGAAGTAACGTACAAGTTATGACATCAACCACGGTCGAGATACTATGTACACATATAGCTGATCTTTGATAAACCTCTCACATAATTTAGTATGAATAGAAAGCTTAATGTGCTCAATACACTTACTTAGAAACTTACAAGAAGTCTAACTAATAATAAAATTCCTTTAATCGAACTTATAATCACAAACGGGTTATACGGAATAAAGCAGATTATATAAAAAAAGATATTGAATAAGGAACGAAATTTTATAACGTAGAATTATGAATATATTTTTTTAGTATTTTTTTTAATAATAGTTATTAATTTTTAAATATATTTTTATTATTTTCTACTTAATTTTTTCTCACTTTATAAATATTATAATTTATACTAATTCACTTGGTATATAAAAGTTTGAAGAAAATATTCGAAAATCTGCAAGTGAAAAATTTACAATAATAAGAGATACGTGAAGGACAAGAATCGTCTAAAAATAAATTATCCAAGGACTAGATACCTTTTGACTAAGTGATTAATGATAATTATATAATAAAAATTAGATAACTTTGAATTTATTGATCACGTTTAATCCAATTATGATTATAATCTTAGTTTAAATCATTAAAAGATATAGCGAATAATGAAGATTCAATTGGAAGAAAAGACAATAAATTTTGAGCACGATCTTATAAATAAAAGAACATCTAGGTTAATAATAACATCGAGTTTTACTATTATAAAGATTAAATATAAAATTGAGATGAGGAAATAACCGAATGGAACCATCGAGCCATATGATAATGATAATCGAAAAAAAAGAAAAAGATGGAGCAGAAACAGAAGAATACGCAAAATAGAAGAAGAAAGTGGTTCGAACGCGTGCAGAACAGCAGAATATCTATCATCGAGGTGGTTTCCTATGCTGGCCGATATTCGTCGTTCTTTAATTGGCCGAGCCAAGTCGAGAAGGTAAGTCTTTCGCCTCGTAAACCGTATTTAGACGGCCGATTAATTATGCGCTCTTACCGTAAACGGTAGTCACCTGCTTCGAACTCGAGAGGCTCGTGCACGCGCACGCCTTTACGTCTTACTTCGCTCTCGAACGCTCTAAATCTATGGCCGATCGTGCCACTATGTATACTTGACACCGTGCCAGGAGACACCGTTCGAAAAATTCATCCGTAGCTTTCTAGGATTTCGAAGGTTAGCGGACAAGCGGACCATTTTTAGGCGCGTCGTAAGAATTTCGAATTTCGAAATTGTTATACAAATGAACCATGTATAAATTGTGACGAATGTTGATCAACGTAATTTTTTGAGGGTAAATTTAATTTTTTACGTATTCTTGGATAAACGAGAAAAAATTGAAGTTTATAGATAGAATATTTACGTTATGATACAAATTTTTCAAAATTGTAAAATATTAGAATTAAAATTAGATGGAGAATTGAATTTTATCACAGAATAGTTATGAAATTTGTTTTATTGGAATATTTCGTGGATGTTAAATGTTAATTCTTTCGAAATTATTAAATTCATATATGTATAATAGAATTAAAGAAGGACTTTTTTTTTCTACGAAACTTGATTAGTACATGTCGAAATGATTAAAAAAGAATGTACGATCTCGTGCAACAAGTTTATGCTATTCCAAGAAAATCATTATATATATTATAGCAAATAATAATTCGTAGTTTCCAAATGGGTTATTAATCTGAGAAAATAAAATTATTGGACGAATTATAAATAAGAAAATATATTGAACAGACGACTTTCTATATAAAGCGACTTTAGATTATAAGTCACAATAATTTCTGTCATTTCCACATATACGCATGATTTTCTCGTGAAAGCCGAATAAAGTGGTATACGGTTTTCTATTTTACAATTGGCCATAGAAACGGACTACTAGAAGGAGTATTATTATAGAAATTGCACGAGTAAAATTTGTTTGCCATTCGTAGGATACAAATTGCAGAAACGATGCAACAATGTTAATAAAGAAAATTTGCAATTTTAAGCAGTTACAAGATTGAGTATATACCATAGTGGTAGAAATTAGAGGTCAGATATGATCAACATTGCATATACACATCGCAATGGAGTTCAGTTAATACGTTTGTATTAACAAATAATATCGTGTTTAGTTTGATGAAAGTTAGATTTGTGAATATTACGAATGTTTCAAGATAAAATATTCCAGGATATTTTATTTATTTTTATGATTTATTATTATTCCTATTATAATAAATATTAAACAATTTTTAGTCAGAAGTATACACGTACTTTATTAATATAAATTTTATTAATATATTTTATAATATAATTTTATTAATATAATTTATTAATATAACATTGCAAATATATTATAAGACAGGGTTTAATTTAGGAAGAAATAAGAAAAATTTAGAAATATCTATGTATATACTTGAAAATTTAAAAGCGATACGAGAATGTACGGTTTTATCCGAATCTGCCCGAACTTTTCCGATCTATCCCGAAATTGGATTAAATTAGACTTAAATTACGTTTTAAATAAATTCATTAATTTCGAAAAATCTCACAAGTATTATAAACATTACCACGATCAAATTTAAACATTAAAATATTTTCGCTTATTTTTACGGTTTAACTTTCAAGATTTAATTGCACGAATATTACTATTATAATATATTTGAAACATTCTCCAATATTTATTAGCAATATTTTCAAAAATATTCAAGAAAGATCTATTTAAATGAAATATCCTGTAAATAAACAACGATGATGAGGTTACATGACATTCTAACACACAACATCTAACGAAAGTTTTTTAAGTTGTACTTGTATAAAAACAACTTTTGTAGAATTTACGTTTTAGTAAATTATTTGTGATTGAATGTCATTAAAAAGATTTATCTTCGAGCTCGTAAAAATGCTTTGTTACGTGTCCGTTAGTTCGATACAATCTCGGTTTCTTCTTTCAAAAAGTATATTGCACCTGAGCTCACGCTAAATAAATTCATTTTATTACTATTATATAATGTTCCCCGCATTTCATAGCATGAGATGTTGATTATATTATGGTAACGCAACAGGTAACAAGTATTGTGCACCTATCGACTTCGTCGTATAGCATCGGAATGGCTATTAAACTGCGTGACTTTTCGTCGATGAAATTAATCTTCGAAGAGTTGGATGGAACTCGTTTCATCGCGAATCATGTTACCACTAATCGTTATGAGATCATTGTGCTCCAAATCAGATAATCGAATGATACCTTACGTTTGTAAAGATAGGTGAAAATTTTGAAAAATTTTTTTTCTTCAGGATGCAATAGAATTTTGATAATTCGAGTAAAAAAAGAAAAAAAAATATATGAAATAAATATATATTTATAAATGTTTATATACATGTTTATAATTGATTGTTGAATTATATTTGCAAAGCTTAATATAATGATCAGCGCTACGTAACTAAATTAACATAATTCCAGTAGTAAGTAATTAATATTTTCCATAAACGTAAATTGATAATTTTATGATGATGAAAAATTTAACGATCATTATATTTATTAATATACATGTATATTCTCTACACAATTGATATTTATAAATTTCTTTTTTAATTAACATTGACCACGAATTGATAAAGAATTGAATATCAAAGTGATTAGATAGCAGATAATTGAGCAATCTGAGATAATATCCATTCTTCGATATGAAAGGTTCAGTATGAAAGAAAATGATATTCGAAGAAGTTTTAATTAACTTAATAAGTTAGTAGCTTTGATAAGTTTCCCATAACTGTTTTATCTATTATTTTTAGAAGAGTACTAGTATTCTTTTGTTCACATTTCTTAAAGGAAATTGATTTCCGGGAGGAAGAATCGATCGGAAGCTCTTTGTGTTAATTGGCGGTGGAGCTCTTTTTCTAATCTTTGTCGGTAATGGTAACTTTATCCATTATTTCTAACACTTCAATATTTGAAAATTCTAGAAATCGTAAATGATTTTCTTCTTCTTATTTTCCCCAATTATTTATAGAAAAAAAAAATATTTTCGGGAATTAAGACAATAGAGAAAAATAATTCTATTAAATTATTTATCATAATTCGTTATTCGATATATCGATATACGTATATAGAGAATTTTATCATACAGAATATTCCAGATAAGAATCAACATATTTTGTCAACATATGGAAAGTCACTCTAAATAGAAAATGTTATATATACCAATTCGTCTTTGTTTTCGAAATATGGAAGAATATAAAATGATATTAAACCGCAAATAATCAAATGCATTCAAGTTACTTAACTTTTAACGATAATCATTTATTTGAAATCATGTTTTACATGATTTTGATTTACATTGATTTACATTGGTATATACAATGACTAATATCAGAGAAATGTAATATTTCTCAATGAGATTTTTCCTGGTCGATGGACAGAAAGAGATAAAATTGCTGCAGTCCTCTTAATTATTAAATCTATCATTATTTCTTCTAGATTTTTTTTTTATACGAATCAATGCAAAATAATATAAAATATAGTTTCAAATAAATGATTATTATTAAAAATTAAATATAGCTTGAAAAATATGATGACCTCATTTTTCATACGTTGAAAATAAATATAAAATTTAGAATAACTCTCTCAACATATCAAAATTTTTTACAAAATTATTTAATAGAATTTATAATCGAAACGAAATTATATAGCTCCAATATTAAAATTAATCGAAAAGTAAATAAAAAAATTGAAAAATTATCATTTATTAATATAAATTTAAAGAATTGTAATATAATTCTTTAAATATAATATAAAATATCTCCAAATTCAAAAAATCATAATTACAATAAGGTCGATCGAGAAGAAAGAGAAAAAGAAAAGAATATATCGCATACTTGACTTTTCTCATGCATAGAAGAAAGAAACTGATAAGGTAATTAAAGAAAAAAGTAAGTCTATTAAAAATAAAAATACAGATAATAACAAAAGAAATAAATTAAAATCTATTATTAGATATTATTAGATATTGTCGTGGAAATTGTTCAAACATATTATCGATAAAAAAACAATATGATAGCAATGGATAAAAAGAAATATTAAAAAAAAAAAAATCATATGTTACAGGACAAGTTGATAAGTGATACGTGACTCATATTTTTTTTTTCTGAAATAGAAAGGATCTACTCGTGGAACTGATCTAAATTATAACCGAAATAGAAATAGCAAATTTTCCAGAAAATTTTAATTTTTTCTAAAAATATGATAAATATGATTTTTTAAATATGATTGATGAAAAGAGCGAATCATTTTTTTATAAGATCTCAATTTAAATGAAATATTATAGGAATGCGAGAAAATTGTATATGTATATAAATATATAAATTAAAAAATTTACTTTTTCCTAGATTTTTTAAATTTCAAAATTAATGATTTCATCATATAATTGTTTTAAGTTTTGTTAGAATGTCTATTTAAACATAAAATAATTTTTTAACAAATGATAATTTAATTTAAAATGTTAGAGATAATTGAAAAACCATCTGTGCAATAAATCTTATTCTTTTTTGGAGAGAATTCAAGAGAGAGAAGAGTATTTTATAAAATCTCACAAAATTAGGTCATTAGGCAAGGAAAAGTCTTAGAAAAACAAAGTCTATCTTTAAATTCTCGGTTAATTCGAATATGTTATTGATATTATAAAAAATGAAAAAAATCTAAATTATTTCTTTTTGTTTCAATTGAAAAATAAAATTTATTAGATATTATTTATAAAATTTATATAATTTATAAGATTTTATCTCTTGAAATTCGTCACTTTAATATCATATCAAAAAAATAACTTTCATACTTTAAATTTTTTATAAATAAATATTTTATAATATTTTACATAAACTATTTAATGTGATATACCTTAGATAACAAGTTCTTTACAAGGATGCTAAAATAAGCGTTTAATTTGAAAAAAAACAATTAAAAAGATTAAATTTTCATTAAAGAATTTTTAGAAAATTCTCAATCATCAAAATCTAACATTCAAAGAAGAAGAAAAAAGAAAGAGTGATTTTCTTTCCAAATTAAACGTATTCAAACGTTCTCATATATCGTTCAGTCTATTCTAAACATTGCCAGAAATGCAAGACAAGCAATGCTAATACATATTCTCAAGATGAGCACAAACGCAGATGTTACACCAAAAAAAAAAAAAAAAAAAGAAAACTGTGTTTGATAGAAAGAGAGAAAAAAAAGAGACAAGATGTTGTGGCGAAATAGGGAGGGAAAAACGAGTCGATGGAATTATGCACTTGACCCATGAGACGTGTGCAGCGAATCGAAGAAAAGAAAAAAGATAAAAATACGAAAACGCGTGGAAAGCGAAAAGAAAACTATACATATAGAGAAAGAGAGAGAGAGAAAGGAAAGAATAACGATGGAATGTGAAAAAGAGAGAGGGGGGGGGGGGGAAATCAGTAGTAGGCGCGGGCATATATTACGCTTTTGCGATGGAACTCGCGTCGTAAGCGTGTGTTTTAATGTCAAGGGAGGAGCGCTCACAACAAGTTGCTTTTGCAACAATACGAATGTGTGGGTTAACTGGCGTATCCTTTACCAGGCTGCCACTTGCATGACCTCCAGCAGATTAACCCCTGCGCGCCTCCTACGCGAAACCTCCTCGACCAATTCTCCGACATGTTATAATACGCACGTGCGAAGGTTACTTGTTTCAGGATCATCTTGATACAGGTGCGTACAAGATGAAGCGTCAAGGGATATGACGGATGAATTATGCGAAAGTAGACGCAGTTATTTTTTGTTTTGGCAGTTTTTTGACATTAAATTAAAGTGAAATTAATTTGATCTTGTCCTTTGTTTCTTCGATTGTTTTTATTGTTGATGGATTTTTGAAAAACTTTTGAGAAAATTTTTTAAAACGATCGTACGCTCCCCCAAAAAAAAGGAAAATTCTTCGAAAAATTTGAAACTTTTTTTGAAAGTTTTAAAATATTTTTTAAAAGATATTTTGATTTGAAATTTGAAATTTAGAGGATTTTTTGGAATTGATCTGAATATTGAAGATTAAATAGATGATAAAATTTTATTATTTAAAAATAATAAATCTTATAAGTCTAGATAATATGTATAAATATAATAACATGATTCGTAGAAAAATTTTAGATTATAGAAATTAATAATATAAATATTATACGTAAAATTAAAATACATAAAATTTAAAATTTCATGATTTCTATTTTTAAGTAATAAAATAAAAAATGTTAAAGAAATTATTTCTACGTATATACATTCGCTGTAATAACAACACAGGAATATATACTGTAGAAACATTCAACCGATCAATTATTCAAATTAACCGTCAATTTGAAGAATAAAGGATGATCGTTGTGTATAAACTACGTAAGAAAAATTCTTTTTGCTGAATAACTTACAATCGGATGTAAACAGTTATCACGAATAAGGAAGAATTAATTCCCCTGGAATTATTACTTTGATGAACTTTATTATGCTGGTTACTTATACATTGTATCGTGTCAATAAATATCGATAAGACGATTTCCAAGAATAATCTGTGTACACGATAGAAAAATATAAACTGTAAGTAATTTGAAATCAAAATTATCCTCATAATTTCAAAACTAATTTAAATCTTGAAGTAACGTATAGAGAAATTACAAGAATTAATATAAAAGAGAGCTATGCCACAATAATATTAAGAGATATTAAATTTTTTATTAAAGTTGAATGTTTCAAAACTGAAACATGTTAGAAACTGATTTTAATTAAGACTGTAATTTTTTTAATGTAAACTGAATAAAATTCAATAAACTGAATAAAATTCAAAAGTTGATTAATGAAAGAAAAACTAATTAGAAGAAATTTAGAAATGTGATCAAAAATTTCAATCAAATTTGTTGTTGTTAAATATTACAGATATGTTGGATCAAAATTCAAATATTTATTCATATAGCATTGAATTTATCAGCGTTTCTAATATTATGTATAAATAATGGCGCGTATGAGTAACTATTTTGTACGTTTTTCTACGTCATTGAATAATCTAGTTTAGTGGCATTCACGATGTGTGATCCATGTTTGAACACTGATTTATTGAGATACATTAAATCTGGAAAAATAATATAGAAATTCGAATATCAGTATGATATTCTATAATAAATATTTCTATTTTGTTGACAATTTTATAATAGAAACCTTTATATCCAAGACACAATTTTAAATTCGAATAATTGATCAATTGTGAGAAAAAAAGAAATTTGAAAATTTGCATAACTTCTACTAAATTAAATCATATTTTTTAATATTTATTTTAATTTAAAAACGATTTTATATATAATTCATTAATTAATTATTATTGTTTTAATAATACAATTTGTAAATAGAACTCGTAGAAGATATGAATTTCATACTTCACCAAAAATATTTTGAATTCTATTAACAATTCAACCCATAAAATAAACCATTATTATTTCATCTCATTTTACAATAAAATTCCATGAAATTACTAAATCGTAAAAAATTCAGAAATTTTAACAATTATTCTTCCAGTTGTAATAATATTATAATTATCAACAAATCTCTTTTAATTTCCACGTTCAAGACGACTTAAACGTATATCAATTTTCTCAAATTGTTTCACAAAGAACAATAAAAATTTTTTATACCAATAAAAAAATATTCACTATTAATTTTAATAATCATAAACATCTCGCGCATAATACATCCTTTCAATCTATTCTTCCTTCCTTCTAATGAGATTTACAAATCGGTAAATATCGATTCCATGACGTTCCTTCGACCATCTTCTTATCCTCGAGATCGATCTTAGAGATCGCGCAGCTTGATGATCGTGTCGCGAACGTAATAGGAGCATTACACAACAGATAGCAACGGCGATATTTTCGAGAAGCGCATAACCCATTACACCCACGCAGTCGTGCAGTAACGAGTTTGACCCGTTTTGTTGGTGGATTGCCATTGTTTCACATGGCAACCCTATTAGATCAGAAACGATTTACCCTTTCACCCTTTCATTCCGGATATACTCGTTCATTTACATATGCAACAGGGTGGAGTGAGAAGGTAGGTGTTGTGCTTTTGTGAAATATCGTGGAGTTTTTATTGAGATAATCTTGAAATTGTATATTGACGATACGATATTATTGTTTTATTTTCAAGAAATTCTTTTTGTCTATTCTTATAATTTATAATTTTTGAGAGAAAAAATTTTTTTAACTCAGCTCATTTTGAATATAATTTGTTTAAATAATTTTTGGAGATTAGTTTCCAATATATAATTATTTAAAAGTTAAATGTTCTTGATTACGTTATTCGTTATAAAAAATGTCTATGGCTCTGTAAAGATTTTTATCCATGCTTGAGTATTTAATTAATTAAAAATATAATTTGTTGGTATGTAAATACAATATAAAAAATAAATAATAATAATATAGAAAAGACGAAATAATTTTTATTTCTATTATTAATATTAAAAATTAAATTTTCATTTACTGTATAATATTCTTTTCTTGTAAAATTAAAATGTAGAACGTAAAATTTGGATTACATCATAAGAAGTCCTACTCTCCATTATAAGAAAATCATAAGAAAATTAAACTTTTAAATATGCAGAACATTTTTGTCCTGAGAGCTTTTTATGTAAAATTAAAAAATTAAGGAACGTAGCAGATTTAAATTTCATATTATAAATAGATTCCATGAAAATATTTCACAAACTTTCAAATTCTGATTTCTCTCTCCTCAATCCTAACTTAATCTACCATACCTTTTTTCATTCCATGCATTCAATGTAGACAACGTAATCAAATCCTAAAAATAGAAAGGAAAGGGAATAAAAACGCAACGGTCACTAATAATTGCAAAATCGGTCGCAAGAGGATAAAATAAGAGGGGAAGAGATTTTTGCATCGATTACGAGATACGACGAGTTGGCCGATCATCAATTTCATCATCATCCAAGCGTCAACGACCGAGCGATTGCTTCGATTTCGAAGCCGCTACCACAGGAATCGACGGCCGCGTGAAATTTAATTAAATCGTATGTTATCGGTGAAAGGCGGACACGTGCGCCTCTTATGTGAAATATTATGCCCGTGAATGTCCGGGCCAATGTCAAGTTGCGAATCATGATTTCGCGTTGAAAAACGACCGGTTGCGTAATATCCTGCGCCACGAGTAAACCGACTCTTTCTGAAGAATCGATTATATGTTTAGTCGAATGTGAAATCAATTTCCTTCGGGAGAAAAAGTATTTTCTTTTTTTATGCTGTTTCGTTTGTTCGATTGGTCAGGCGAAAAATGAGAGGAAACGAAAATAACGGGATATAAATCGGTTTTGAAAATGGAAATTTGATAGCGAGCGAATAAATCTACAAGAAGGATTTCGTACAAGAATTTTTTAATTTTAAAAAATTTTTTAATTTTTAATTTTTTTTTGCATCTCTTTGTGATGATTTTCAAACCATGTGAAATTTCATTCTTCTTTGTTTTGTTTAGAGAAAATTTATTTAGAGATTCTTTATTATATTTTCGATTTAAGAAAAAAAAAAGAAAAAATAAATTGAATTGAACAAGTAAGAGTTAAATCATGCTAAGATTTTTCGAAACAAGAAGTTTTTTAAAAAATCCATTTTTATTATTTTTTTTTTTAATAGAAAACATATTAACTAAAAAATTATACAAATAAAATAAAAATTGAATTAATATTTCGTGGAAAATTTTTAAAATCTATCTCTCGAGATTCGTAGTTTAATTGTTGTTCAATGTAATAATTTGAAATGAAATTTCAAATTTCATAATCCCTGATTCTTTGTCACATAGTCATCGTCGTTTTAGCAACGCAACAACATCACGTGCTCTACATATGAATGATTCAGGTATAACGTATCACGTTCAAAGACTCGTAGCATGCTCGCTACTACAATGAGCTAATAATTACAGTTATGATGAGGCGTATATTATGAATTAAAATCGACTGGCGCCGTTTGCACTTTAAATATCATTAAGCGATTCATGAAGCATGAACATAACGAGCATAAGTGCAAACTTAAATGCATTTTTTGCACGTAATAAATAATTTGTGTTTGAAAAATTTATGCTCTAAAGGCAAATTAGGATAAAGAAATGCAATAAATAGTTGATATATTTAATATAATTATCAAATAAAATATTGAAATATTATTAAAAAATCAATATTCATTAAATAATATATATAATATCTATTGATAATAAGACTATAATTATAATAATAATATAAATCAGCAATAATAATAATAATAGAATTATATACAATACAATGTTTTTATCGTAAAACATATAGTAACATTTTCTATGTTAAAAGTTCATAGATTGAACTACAATACATTTTTTACCTATCACAATATTTATTACTTATTTCAATATTCTTTCGTCATAAATCTAAGAAAAGTCATGATCATTAAATTTTAAATAACATTTACATAACAAGAAGAAATTACAAGTCATTAGTTTCAAATCATTATAAATAAAATATAAAAAATGTACATACGTACTTTAGCTTACATAATCTTGATAATCGATATAATTTATCTTAATTATTTTAAAAATATAACAGCTTATCATAAAATGTTTTTGAAGTAAATGCGTTCATGTGATATTTTCTTAAAGCTTATAAAATTTCGTTTAAACGAACATTGATATCAAATATCAAGTTTTATAAAAATTAATGTAAATTATATTACTATGAATTGTACACAATCAAGATTATTTATTTTTATGATTGATTTATATATGGTTAAAATTTTTCTTTTAGTATAATGGATAAGAAAAATATCATATAAATAGAAATAAATAATACATAAATAAAAATATTTTGCTCAATAATTTACTATTTACAAATATACAAAATAAAAATTTTTAATAATATATAATAAAAAAAGAAAATTTAATTTATATTATATTTGAAAATAATAAATTATTAATCAAAATAGTTTTTATTTTATATATTATTTGTTCATTAGTGTTAAGTTATTACAGAAAAATTATATTAGATATACAAATATTTTCTTTACTGTACATATTTATATTATTTTTTTCATTTATCTTTCGTTTCTTGATTATTTTCATATAGAATTTTTTTAAATTTTTTCTATAAAATTGTCTATTTTATTTATTTTCTCTTCAATTTATACTTTTGAACTCAATATTTTTAATTGTGTGTAATATGCATTTTCTAAATCATAATTGAAAAAAATTTCTTTTTCGAAAAATAAAAAATCTTCTGTTTGTAAAAATAACACGAACATCAAAATTCAAAAAAAATTTCAAACAATCATAATCCTTGTATCAAATAATTCGATTTCCAATTTTAGCATTTTTTTAATAAAAATATTTTAGCAATTCTCTATTTTGAATATGAAACGATAACAAATGTACCAAATAACAACGATCTGAAACTTTAAAACTTGTAATAATAATTTGTAATAATAATCGTGAATAAAAATGTAAAAGTTAAATGGAAAAAGAAAAACTATATGTTAATTATCATTGAAGCAATTATCATCATTATCATTCTGCAATTTAGATCTATCTTCGCAAAGATCTTTTGTGTTCTTTGTGCACCGATAATTGGAAAGATTTGATATCCCACGAATTCCAATCCCGTCACGCTTAAAGGAATTTTCTTTCGTATCCTCTCGAACAAAATTGTCGGCTGCCCGGCTAACAAAGTCAACGAAAGGAGGAAGTTCAAGACAAGTGAAAGGCTCGCGAAATTGACCATCTGCATAGTAATATTGTGGTTCGATGTCCGCACGATCGTAACGCACGATAAAAATGATCCCCGAACTAAATTGATAGCATATTGTGGCGCAACAATAATTCGTTGGTCTTCAAACAACGAATGCTCTTCGGCTGTGACGAAAGGAGGAAGTGGAAGTTCTTCGTTCAGTGAAAGGGAAAATTAGAAGAATTGGAAAAGAAGAACTGTAGTCTCGTTTGCGATGTACGAGAGGGTTTCTCGAGAGGAAAAAGTCAAAGATAAAGTGTATGGACAACAATGATGTGCGATATGCCATAATAAGAAGCGAATTATCAAGAAATAAATGAGAAAGGAGGAAGTATCGAGACGAGTGAAAGGCGTGACTGGAAAATTTAGTCACTTAGAGATTACGAATCTCGGATAGTTAATGTACGTGCATTGCAATCATTGTTTTAATTTGTTTTTGTAGAGAATAATGAGTTTTGCATTTTCAGTAATGAAAAAAAATTGAGAATGTTATTATATTTTAATCATATTTTATATTATTTAGTTTAATTATCGATTAATTTCGATTTTTAATAATCTATTGCTTAGAGCAACATTTTTCAACTTAAATTGTATTATATTTAATTAAATTTTTTAATAAAAAATATCAGGTCGCGAAATGAAAGTTGCTCGAATTGCTCGACTGCTGCAAATTGTTTGAAATATGAGGAAACTTTGAATCATAATGGTATGAATCAAAAATTAACAAGATAATTTATAATAATTGTAAGTCAAAAAAGAAAAATTCATATTTATAAGTTAACATTTAAGAAAAAAATAATTTTCTTCGTATATTTTTATCTTTTTTAGTTTCAATATTACGCTTTGTTAGCTTCATATTTGTAACTAATATATCTTACCAATTAATTAAAACAATGTGAAATTATAGCAGTTCCATTTTTCATCAATTGGACTTTTATTATTATTCTTTGTCTTGCTCAAATACTATAATTTGCCAAATAATATAATTTTATACATTTGAATTTCGAACAACATATGTTTGATTATATTTGATTTATATAGATTTTTTTTGAAAAATTTCTATGCATTAATAATATTTTTCCTTTCAATACATTATTAATATAAATGTATTACATATTTTTTTCTGTCTTTCTTAATCAATTTAATTTGTTAATTAATTTTTTAAAGAATATACCTGCATAAAGAATATACCTACATAATGATACATATATTTATACAAAATAAATTATATATTATAAATTATAGTTATAAACTAGCGAACAATAGATAATTATACGTTTAAGATTTTTGTGAAAAATTTCACGGATTCTTGATTAAGTGAAAAATTGGTATCTCAACGAATTGAAAATAAAATTTATAAATTTATCATTATTTTTCCGAATTATTTAAAATTTTTAAAAATAATAATATAAATATAAATAAAATGAAGTTTATAAAGTTTTTTATGAAGTATTCATATTATAAAGTTTTATAATTGACTTGGTTTAATGATGCTAAGAAAGATATAGCAAAGATAATGTTAAATATGCTTGACTTGTATGTGAATATTAAGTATTAAGATATTATCAATTGAGTAAATCTCCAGTCATCATATTTACATCTGTTGTATAAAAACACTTATCTACTATTAATTTAGTTTAATAATGCAGGTAAAAAGATTGAAAAAAACTTTATCAAGAAATAAAAATATGCATAACAATGTATAAACATTATTTCGTATTTACATGAAAGATCGATCGACTTGCTGAACTGTTTTTTATGTTTTATATTTCTCTTTAATTTCCTGAAAATATCGATGAAAATTCTAAAAACTTCTAAATTAGCATATAATAAATATCGAAAATTTGAAGTTTCAGTTCATTAAATAAACAAATACATTTATAAAATAAAATAATAAACTCACTTGTAAAACAAAATAATAAAATGGCTTAAACTTTTTGTTTGAAAAATTTATTATTATAGAGATTTTTGTTAAAAAAAGTTCGATAATCCTCTGTATTTTTTTTTTGTCAAATAGGGAGTTCATAAAAATTTTTTTGATATGAAAAAAAGAAGATGAAATTAAATTAAGATTATATTCAAATTTAAAATTAAAATAGGTTTAAATTTAAGTCTATAATTAGATTTATTTAAATTTGGGATTCACTTTAAGTTCAAATCTGAATTAGATTTCTATTTAAATCTAAATCTGAATTTAAATCTAAACAATGAAATATTCATTCGACGAAAAATATCATTTTGAAAAATAAATATCGATTCTAACCTCTAAATAGACAAAAAAAATTTATAATTTAGCTTTCCGGTTAGACTAATAACAGATATTAAATAAAATAATTTCAACTCCTAAAAACTCAATCGATTGTTTTCTTGGTAATAAAAAAAATTGCATGAAATCATTGCTTAGTATAAAAATATCATTAATATATATACATGGATGTCAAACGGAAGTCCGAAGACTTAGACGAAGATTGTCAAAGGATTAAAATAAAGCGTCACAGCTTGTAACCTTCAATGACGACAATGTTGGAAACACGAGAACCCGAGTTAAAGTTAAATACCGAAACGAGAATAATGCGATTTCATAGCAGCGACAGGCGAAAGCGCAAAAGTGCACCCATGAGATTATGCTAACGTAGAAAAACAGCCTGTTGCACTGTGTGCCTCGCTATTATCCCAGGTCGCATTGCTTTAACATGGTATTCTCGAACGGAATTTCGTAATTATCCTAACAATACTATCCCATCGATTGTGCTGCATCAGACCAGAGGCAAAATTTAAAATTAAAATTTAAATTTAAACTTGAAATTTGCAAAAAGAGGGGGATATTTTTGACTGTTTTTTAATTATTAATATGTGTAAAAATAATGTGTATATATAATTTAAGTAATAAGTTTCATGCAAACCGGATTTGAAAAATGAGAAATATATTGCAGATTTTTGATTTATTTTCATTATTATTTTAAGCAATGTACATATAAATATAGAAGAAAAAGTGATAATGTGAAATCTTGTCGATGAATTGAAATATTCCAATAAAATCAATATTACATATCCGTGATTTTACAATAAAACATATTTGCAGAAAAAGAAAAAAAGATAAGATTAGAAATAGACGGATTTCAAACGTATTTATTTCTTTATAATAATTTGAATATTTTTTTAGGATAATTTTCTTAATAATAAATTTTTTTACATTATTTTGTATCATTTTTTTTATTTCTTCAATTGAAGATGATTGTTATAATGTGTTTAAGATAATTTCATAATTTCATATTTATTATAATAAAAATTATGAAATTATTTTATTTCTAAGAATCTTGTTTTTAATTTATAATAGTTAAGCTAAATATATTTATTTTTTATTTTTTAGATATATATATTTAGATATCCCTTGAAGTATATTATTATTTTATTATTATTATTATTGCATTATATAAAACGATTATTTGTAAATATTTTTGTAAATAATTTATATATAATAATATAAATGAAAAAATATATTAATAATATATTTATAGAAATTCGTGCTTTTTGAATATAGTTAAAAAAATAAAAGCAAAATAAACATTTTGAATATTTTACATATTTTTGCATATTATTTTATATATTTTAAATATATATATTACATATACATATATAATATACATATATATATATACATATATATATATTACATATACAAATATACATATTATTGAATCTTATACATTTTATTACATTTAAAATTTTTACAAATGCATAAACAGCTACAAATATATTTATAATATGAAAATGTAACATAATTCAGTTGCGTTACACAATGAGATAAACTATTTATTTTATTTAACATGGTATTTTTACATCAAAATATTTGTGATATGATTAAAAGTTTTCTAGAATTTCTTCTTAAATATTCTTTAAAAATTAATGTTAAATACTTTGTAGTACAAGGTAATTTGAACCTTACATAATTATAATGATACGATTCAAGATATTTTTTAATCAATTATAAATATTAATGAAAATTTAAAACCTTGTCTTCATGCTAACTTGAACGCCAATAATATTATTGTGATTATCAAGAGAAATCCTTATTTCAATCAATGTTTAAAGCTTAATGAATTCTGAATAAATATTTTTTAGGAAATAATATTTTTAAGAGAGAATTTTTAATGTAAAATTATAACAAGATTGAATTATTAATTTCACGAAATTTAAAATTTTCGAAATCCAAATTTCGAAAATTTCTTTTCTTTTCTTTTTTCTATAGAATATAGATAGATAAATAGAAGAATAAAAAATGTTTTAAATTTTAAAGAATTTTGAAGTGATTCATTCTCATAAAAAACAAAAGTGAAATGTTTCACATTATCGTTTAAATTTAAACTTCAAAATCTTAACGATTAGCCTAATTGCAATTTGACCGTTATTTACCCGTGGAAATAATTTATTGACTGCGTAATTAAAGTAACGTGCCACAACTCGCTTTACGACATGTTGCGCCTTAAAAACGAGAAATCCGCTTAATATTCTGCTTCTTGTTCCGATCGAACGAACGATACAAATTAAATAATCTTATCTTCATGGCGAGTTGCGTGGTCAAAATTAAAAAGCTTGAGATTAAAAAAACACCATTTTCTTGTCTTCCACTATTGCATTCTGCGAGATTCTCTAATATTGGTAACATCCTATTTGTCCAACTAATGTATAATAAATGTATGTATATTACTTAACGACTACTGGAATTTTACACAAGTAAAATCTATATAAAGAGAGAGAGAGAGAAAAAAAAGATTTGGAATGAATAAAAAAACAATTTAATCGCAGAAAATATTTTATCTTGATGTGACTATAGATATAATTTTATCATTTGCATATTATGAAAGCTCTTTTGTATTTTTTAATTTTCATAAATATCAATTTTAAGCTACAAATAATGCAAATTCATATATTATATTATATTATCATTTTACAGTATTATCATAATTGAATTAATAATTTATAGAACATTCATAATAATTTATTACAATATTGGTTATAAAATAATATGTAATATTACACTAATATTTTTTAACTCTTTTAAAAACATATTTTTTTATAATAATCAAATAAATTAAAATGTTGTTCTTCCTAATAAAAAATATATTTAATAAAATAAAAATAATAAAATTTCATTTTTAGGGGATAAATTGTAAATATAAATATAAAATATTATATTATATATTATTATAATTTTTAGTTTATCAATCTTTAATATTTTTTTAGTATTTAACGATCAATATAATTTATCTTATTTTTATAGATATTGAAATAAATAAGTGATAAAATTTTTTATATAAATAATCATAAATAAAAATAATCGCAAATAAAATAATTTTTCAAAAATCATTTCGCAAAATATAGGAAAAATTGTACTGCAATTTGCAAATGCAATCGATGAATCTAAAATAGCGCAATAGGAAAAAGATTAATTCTTTCCATAATATCAAAATATTAAAATTATATTTTTCGCACAAATATATTTTAAATAAGAAACAACTTATATTATTTGTGTGCTTATATGTATTCTAAAAAGTTTCATAAACCACTCATTATTAATTATAGTTTAACAATGCATAATAATTTTTAATTACAAATTAACGTTGTTTTTGTTGCAAATTAATGATATTCAGATGTTCAAATGAAAATACATATAAGTAACAATACAAATAATCGAAAAAAATATGCATTTTTGTTACCAATTAATATCTATACATATATAATAGATATTTTTCGCTTAAATAAGCAAAGTTTACATTCTGATAATTTAATTCAGAATATGTATATACATTGCAATTATTCTTATGACTAACAATGAAATGTATATTGTAATTTATAATTGAAATAATATTTGATAATAGGTTTCATATATATAACAATAGAAGTTTTGTAAATTAAATTTAAAAATTATATATATATTAGAATAAAATTGTGATAGAGTAATGGAAAGAATGCTATTATTATACATCTATTATAAAATTATTAAAATTTTTATCATTAAAAATTTTATTATTAAAATATATTAATAAATATATTATGTATATATAAGATTAAAATAAATATACTATTAAATTGATAAAAAAAATCTGTCATTTCTTTCCTTAAAAAAAAAAAATTATTTTTATTGTAATTTCTATCAATTATTTTATAATATATCTTTTTTAAAGTTATATTATATAATTATGTATACGTAATAATGAATTTATTTCATTGTTTTGGAATTTGTAATTCCTATTATTAAAATTATTCTTTCGATATTCTCTGTATCGAATAATCTTTTTATTTTAAATTTTTTATCGGATAAAAAATTCATAATTCACTATATTATTTAAAAAGAATTACGAATAATATCTAAAATAGTATTTTTTTTAACATATTTATAACATATTTATAAATTATATTTATAACATATTTATAAATTATCACAAAATTTACGCAGTTTATATTTCAATAATTAAAAATATATTACATTATACAAATATAATACATTAAAATTATCTACGATATAAGAGAAGCCTTAAGTAAATCTTTAAATATATAAATCTAAATAAAATCCAGTAATATAACTTCCTAATCAACATAATATATTTTAATAAATAGAAAAGTTAAAAATTCTTAATCTTTTTCATAATTTTTCATAAAAATTTAATAAACATATTTCTTATTCTTTATAAAATTAAAAGTCTTTCAGGAAACATTATTATAGAATAAGATGTTCTATTTTCTCTAAGATTAGATTCCCTATTAAAAATAGATTCGTATGAATCACTATTCAGCTTGCACAAATTCGTCACTTTAAAGTTAATAAAATGAATAGTGGGGATAAACGGGGAAGTGAGTGCGGAGCGAGTACCACTCGACGTTTTATTGCGTGGCACTCTTTGTTCCAGCTGAAAGTAGCGTTTATTACGCCAAGGACGTACGTATATACTTTCACGTTAGATTGAATATAGAACTCATTGCACGGTTCGTGAAACTTGCAGGAAAAGATGAAAATCATATAAAAAATTCTTCATCGATTAGATAACCAAAAATTAATATTATTAATTTCTTTATCTGATTAATCAATAAACCAATAAAATAAGCTTTGATGATAATTTAGTTCATTGCAATATATATTATACACAATATATATTATATAAATATATATTATTATTAAAAAATTTCTTGAAATTTATTTTAAATAAAAATAAAATAATATAATAATAACATATATCATGTTTTATATGATATGAATTTTTAATATTAATTTTTTTTTTTTGAAAATCTAGTAAATCTAAAGAAAAAGTTGCGTATTAAATCAATTGAAATTACTTTCATTTATTTTTGAAAATTTTTATTTTTTATAATGTGAAATACTTAAAATCTTTAAAATCTATTTAATGGAGTTTTTTCATTTTATTACAAGTTATTTTAAAACGGATCTAAAATAATGATTTAATAATTTATTTCAATGAATTTTAAAATCGACAATTATTTTAAAGATGCCAACGTAATGCGAATTCCTACGCCTTTCTTGTAAATTTATTTTGCAGATGAACGAAGAGGATGACTAGTATGATGCTATTTTAAATTATATTAATATGCAAATTTATCAATCGAAAATATACATTGATTATTTCTTTTGCATTTTAGATTATCGATTCATTAAAAATATATATACATATATAATATATAGATATAGATATAGATAATTTATATTATATTATATTATATAATATTTATATTTTTGTTTCTAATTATATTATTGTACATATATATTACACATTATATATTATATTAATATTACATATTATTATTATATATTATTATTTTGTTTGTATATTATGATTATATTTTTATTTTAAACTTTTAGCATTAAAAAATTAAAAAGTTTACTAAAAAAGAATTTATATATATATTTTATTTTTATATAAAATTATATTTATATTTATTTATACTTTATATAAATTCTTTTTCAAAAAATTGAAATATCGTTAATAATTTTTAAGATAATTTTTAAGATAATTAATTGAATTTTTTTCTCTTATTTAATTATTTTATCTAAATATTTCATTCTTTTAAACAAATTTTAAACAAATTCGTTTTAATATAAACTATACGATATAATTCATAATTTTTTATTTAAATAAATCAATCATATATATTTAATTTGTTTAATCATTAATGACGTTGACGATTTTATTGTTAGAATTGAAATTACGATTAGAAACGATGGTAATTAATTAATCGATATTAGTCTCATACATAATATAATCACAATTACATAAATTAAATTGATAGATATTTAAAGCCAAGATCATCAAAATTGAAATAATGACTTATATAAAATTAGAAAACTAGAAAGTAAAAATTTTGAATCTCGATCTGTAATTGAATTTTATATTTTTAACTACTTCAATCATTCAATTGCTTTTTGTTCGTTTTTAAATATTTCAATATTGCTTTTTATTATTACTATATCATGCTTAAAAGCAATCAATTAAATGTTTTTATCTGTTATTCAATTGTCGAATAATGATAAATTATGCAACTAATTAATAATTATTTAAGATAACATATATTAATTATAATTATAAAAGATTGCATATAACGAAAAAAGTAAAAATATGTAAAATTATATTTTTAAAATAATAAAAAACAGAAAGAAAATTTTATTATGCAATTGATACAAAAATAATATTTCAAAAGTGGAAAATAATTCAAAAAATTCACTTTTGTTTTTTGTATTTTTATTCAATTATAAATTCTTACGCGACAATTCGTATTTACTTTTTATAATCTATAAAAATATTATAATATCCAAAAAAAATCAGCTCGAAAAAGAATTTAATTCTAATTTTGTAAAGTTTATTATATTTTAAAATTGTAAAAAATTATAAGAATTATATAGCTATTTTTATACATATAATTTTCTCTAGTAAAAAAAAAGTCACCTTCAAATTTTTCAAAACATCTTCTCATTACGTAAACTATGTATCTGAATACATCATTTTGTTTATTCTTTATAATTTTAAATTTAAGATTTAATTCATTTATATAGGATGTTTTGTATACAAAATTAAAAATTATATATATGCATACATGCTTACAATATGGCGAAACATATGATAAACAGGATGCAGTAAGATTTAATATGCAAGATAATCGATCCTATTATCACGAAAGATTTTATTCGACACGCCTCTTATACTATTCCATGTGTAATTGCATTTGGACTAGTCATCGCGAATTATACCCACACACTGGTACTTTTCACTTACAAGAAGATCGAGCAATCCTTGACCTTGGTTAATTTGAAAATTGCTTGAATACAAATTATACAAATACAAACACATATAATCATGAATAATAATTTCGATTGAAGAAAAAAATAATTTATTAATTAATAATCAATAATCTATTATAACATAAAAATTAAGTGAAATTTAACTTAAATAAAGTTTAAGTGAAATTGAATTCTATCGATTTATAATAGTATTCATTTTTTATTTTTATATTAATGAAAATTATCATTTTTAAAATTTACGGTAAGAGATTTTGTTAAAAGATTTGTCATAAAAGTAATTAATAATGTAATAGGAATTACTTATATACAATCAGTGACGAGAACAAGTTTCATAATATGTATAATGAAAACAAGTATAATTTCTGACATAAATATTGACATGAAGCGATGAAAAGTCGAGTATATCGTTTGACCCCAGTAGAAGTCAGTGTTCGACACTCCTTGTTTCGTTCTATGGAATGACGAGCGGTAAGAAAAAAAATCTATCTACGGTCGTAGCGAAAGGAAGAAAAGGACTTAGGAAAGGTCACGCGCCTGCGCGTGCAATGTATGCTGGAAAGAGCGCGGCTGTTCGTATATCCGCGTTCATGGACATGTACGACTGTTTTCAAAACACAGTCGGTAAAGTAGACATGTGATACGTCAACCGTCGAGGCAAAAAAAAAAAAGCAGGCAAAGAGCGGGACTCGTTCAAAATTCCATGAACTCGACATCAACACGACGACTACACGCCATCGAAATACCGCCAACAGCGCAATTTTCTAGAATCGTCGATCGCGCGACACTTAAGAATCAGATACTATTTACAAATTCTCGTTATTTTCCGCTCTCGAATCAGGTTAGGTTGATGACGGTAACCTGAATGTCGTATTTGAATTGGATCACCAGGCTTCATGATCGATACGTTCGAATGGAATAAATTGTTTTCGTATGCTACCATATGGAGCTACGAACAAGCTATATTATATATTCTATATTAGAACAGTACTTACATCTTGTAAGAGCCTCTTCGTGTGTCGTCGGGGCGCAGTGACACAGCACGTCTCACTGATGTTCACCGATATCAAAGCACGCTAACATGTATCCGATCTGAGCGTTCTCCCGTCCACTTAGCGTGCAGGGATACGATGCGTTTCTGAGTACTCTCGCATATATTCTCGTTGTCCGGCACCACACGTGACGTTTTTAATCGACAATAACGTACCAACGTACAGAACAGAAACGACAAAAAGTGAGCTTATGAAGTTTCTCGTGATTAGTCTCACGTTCGACCGATCGTACACACTGTGTGGATCGTCACCAATAGACGCGCTGCTTTTACGATATTTCAGCGGGATCACCAAAAAAAAAGAACTTGTTTGCTCGATCGATGAAACGTGGCTGCCCGTCGTCGTTGACGGGCAGACAGACGAACAAAAAATTGAGAACGAGTTAAAATCGAAGTTCCTGTTTCTGATCGATTCCGATCTTCCGAACCACCGTTATAATAACGTTTTGTCGTTTGCTTTTGCAGCAGAAATGGTAAACACACAAGAATAAACGTGGGATGATACGAATGACAAACGTATTGTTTCCAACTATGACGGAACGCGAGGAAAAACTTTCGAGTATAACGTCGGGTTACACGTCGACGACACCTTAAGTCGCCGCGGCGAACCAATTGACACTGACAACCGCGTTCAACTCGAGCGCGCACGCACTCTACTTTCCCCCACTCTTCTCATCTACTCTCTAACTATAGATACCTATCCCCTCCACATCTAACCGCGCTCTATCTTGTATTGTTCGTAAACGTCCATACTGCTCTTCCCTTCGAAACAGCGCTTCCACACACTCTTGAGTAACGATTCAACTCGGATTTTGACGTATGCACACGCGTTACGTGCATAATAAAAAGCCTAAAGAATGCCGGCCGGCGAAATGACAGTTTACATAAGACATGTCACTATATTTTTAAGCTCATGAAAGTACACAAATTTTTATATATATATAAAAAATATATTTGATGATATATATATATATCTTTTCTTCGTACCAGATTTATTTTTTCAAATATCACATATTGTAAATATAATTCATTATTTAGACTTCAATTTTCTTTCAATTTTTGATTTCTGTGCCTATAAATTATTTTACAACATAATATATTGAATTGAAATTAATATTTATTAATATTCTATTAGAATTTTTCATTATTTGGATCACATTTTTATATTTTTCATTAAATTCAAAAAATTAATCAAAATAAAAGATTTATTATTAATATATTATAATTATCAAATATTTGTTTTAAAAAAATAGATAAAAATATAAAAATTCTAAATAATTTATATTATTCATTTAGTATATCCAAAGAATAAACAAAATGATACGTTTTATACATTACACAAGAGATTTCGATTCTATAAATATATTACGTTGAAGAGAGCGTCGCACGCTTCAAACATGAACGGACATACTTATATATTATAAATTGCACAATTCTTATCTAGTTGTGATTGTCACCATAATTGCATAATAACGCCAACGATTTTCAGCGATAAAATAGAATAAATACATCTGCTCGATATTATTTTTTGTTCGCAAAAAATTCTTGCGATATTTTCTATCCACCGACGATCAGTTTCCGGTGCTCGTCTATATATTCACGCACGCATACATACATTGAACATTTCCAACGACTTCTAGAATCAGCTTACCGTGCTTTATAGACGCCTATATACCAACACACAGTAGAGCACGGGATCGTCCTACTACAGTTGAATATTTCCACATCGACGATGAAACTTTTGAAGAGTTGTTGCCCTACTTTTCCCCTCGATTCCTACCTGGTTAGGAATTTTCTACCAGCTGCTGTTTCTATCGCTTCCGTTATTGTTAATATCGTTCATATAGAAAGAAATCCAACAAGGCGATACCGGAAAAGGAAGACGATAATTAATACAATTAAGATACAACATGGAAGAAGAGACAACATTCGACATTCTCTTCTATATACTGTTACATATACAATATAACATAATATACTTTTGCAATAATATTGCATACGCACGAATTAGATTGGCGGCAACAGGATCAGCGAACGTTCTAATTCCCTCGTAATGCTATATGTACATATATTTTTCGCGCAATGCATGCATAATATATTTTCGTAATATCTATGCATGATATACGATATCAGAAACCGTTTATCAGAATTTAAACCTACGCGTGTTCCTTGCAATTTCACTATCACAGTGGTATGAAATATAGAGAGAAGGGAAAATGAAAAAAAATAATAATAACGTGAGAGTATTCACCATTGCGTTTAATTAGTTGGCACGGGAATTAGGTGAAATCGACGTGCCTCGCAATCGGAATCGAATAGTGAGGTTTATAATTTCAGTTAGTAATAGTTTTACACAAATTTACAGAAGTTTATACAATTTTTATAGACATCGGGTTTTGTACTTAAAAAATTTTGTGTACTCAAAAAAATTATAATTTTATAAATATATTTTTTATAATAGAAGAGAAGATCAAATCAAGTAATTACTGTTTATTTTTATTATTAATGAATATTATTATACATAAAAATATTGAACAAAAATTTGAATAAAAATTTTCATGAAAAAGACATTCCTTTGGCTTACTTATACATTAATTTATTAATTGTAATAATACTTATTAATAAATATTATTATTAATGACATTAATAAGCTATTATTGCGTAAAGACAAAGAATCAGTAATTCTCAATTGAGATCCATAAAATTAATATAGAAGATACTCGCTAATTTCTGTATATTTGAGTTTTTGATGATAATATAAAGGAAAAAAAAAAAAGTGAATTGACGAAGTTCCAAAGGCACTTTTAGGTCAAACAGTTATCACAGGTTATTGACTTTGCTTTAGATCGTTACTTTCACGTCATAGTATTAGTCTACAGTGCTTTTAAATGGAAGTTGCGGTTTATCTATTCTCGGATGCGCTACATGTCATTCATCGATGTTCGCATAAGAATTCGCGTGTTTTGAATACCTCAACTTTTGCAACCAAATAAGAGAAAAATAAAAATAAAAAAAAAAGAAAAAATAATTTTTTTTCTAATATTTTCATTAGTTTGTTATTATTATTAATTTCATGATTAATTCAAACTATATTTATTATAATCTTTATTCTTTTGTCTTATAATTTCTTTTGTAATTATACAATTGAATTATTTAATTTTATCAATTTTAACATTATATCAGATGAAAAATATTTTTGTATTTATATTTACTAACTTTAGCTAAAAAATTAAAAAGTCAAATTTTTTAAACATTGAAATTAGATTTTGAATCATTAATTAAAAATTGTAAATATGGCAATAGATAAAATTCGTTTAGAAATATTTAAATATTTTAATATATATATAAAATAATTTAAATATTTTGTTATCAAGATAGAAAACTTAATATATAATTTTTGAAAATAATCATCTGATTTAAATTGTAATTATTTTGTGTTTTTTTACCATAAATTTATCATCTAAAGGAAATTAATAAATTATTTAAATTCAATTATTTCTGTCGTAAGTTAATAAAAAGCAGGCATGTTATAAAATAAATATTATAAATAATCTATAGAAGCAATTTTCAAAAAATTTTGCAAAAAATTAATTAAATAATTTTATTTTATGCATTTTATGTATTATTTTCTTAAATATTATTTTCTTAATAATTTATTGCAATTATAAATCTATTAAAATAACGAATGTACTTTTTCATTTTTAAGTTGATAATTGTTATTCGTTTCTTAAATTGTATTCAAATTTCTGTTTAGGATAAAAATTTTAATTAAAACAATATACGTGGTTCAATTTTAAGAACTTAGTTACTTCTCAGATTTTATTTGAATTTTTAATCGATAGATCGAATAATATCAAGATTAATAATAGATATCTTCCTAATGCTTTTCAAAGCTTAACGAATGCAAATACATTTATATATCATTCATTGGAATGTTCATGTAAATTTTTAATGAAACTAATTGTAATTCCAGCAGTGAACAAGTTATTCGTATCGAATTATATTATATTCATGTGTCTTTTCAATAATAAAGAAAAAAAAGAAGTTATAAAGATTTATAACTTGATGAATTGTGGATATTTATGTTTGATGCATGCAATTATTTATATTTGTTTATAGTTATTTATATTTGTTTATAACTCGAAATTCATTTTTTTTGTTGGAAATTTTTTTCATTTTTTAAATAAACGAAGTTTTATATTACCTCAATATAATATAATTTATATATAATTTTTCTATATATTTTTATGAGATAATGTAATTAAAAATTAATAATTTGAAATAATATCATATATATATATATATATGATTCTACTGAGAATGGAATAACAAAAATAATAGAATTATCGTAAAATCTCAAATAACTAATTAATAATTAATTGATTAACATATTCATGTTTTATCTTATGCCTAAATTCTCAATTATAAATAATAATTCTTTATTAATTCTTCATAAATATTAATTCTTCATTCAATAATTCAATTATAAATAATAATTAACTCATTTCAAAATCAATGTACATCAATGATTATTAACTTTAATTTTCCAGATTAAATGAGAAAAAAAACGTAATAACAAAAATAGCAAAATAAAAATTTTAATCGAAATATAAAATAAAACTTCAGAAAAAGATTTTCGCTTGAAACAGCAACAATATGTTGCGAGAGGACGTATAAGCAACGTGCCAACACAATGAAAGAGCAACGAATGGCAGAGCATCGTGCTCGGCCAACAGGGGCGAGTGAAGGTGTTGATGACGTAATATGCGCAACCGCCAATATATAGCAATAGAGAAGTGGGGTTGCTCGTGATGGTAAAGGTGGGCCGCATAGTGGAGGGCCGGTTGTCACACAAATAGGCAAAGTGGGGAGCGAGTGCATCGAGCTCGCGCAAGCGCAACGGCGCGCAACGCTGCGCTGTCGTGTTGCGCAGTCGCCACGGCGACCGTCAAGGACGTTTATGTTCAGTACGCTGTGGCTAAACATTGAATAGAGATAAAAAACAATAGTTGAGAATTGCTCAAATAATTCAAAATATTTGAAATTATAAAATAGTTATGATATATTACTTGAATATATTTATTGAAATAATTTAGAAAGTTACTTGATCCAATATTTTCCAATGATATAATTACATTAATATAATTACATAAATTTAACATTGCTCTCAAACATAGTAAAATAGCAAATCAGATGAATGATTTTATCGTGTGCAAGAAAAATATTAATCTTTTGTCGTATAAATTAAATGACACGATTGAAAAATACAATTTATTTTTCAATTTAATATTTGCAAATTAAATTATCTCAAAAATGTATATTTTAGAAAATTAATTAAGAATGACAAAATATTATAGAATAAATTAGAATAAAAAATCTTTTTAACTTGATAAGTTTGATTTTGATGTTGGAAACTAAAGATGGTAAGGTTTTATAGGAATATTACATAAATATCTGGGAAAGAAACGTACTGGTTATGTTTTAGGAAATAGATAGTTGTAAAAGTTTTAGATCTTTTTTCTTAGACTACGTCCATCGTAATCGATGTACAGCTATTTGTGCGAATCATGATCCATAGACCATATCGCTATATAACTTAATATCATTTTATTTTCAATAAAATAAAAATTTATAATATTGCTTGAAAATAACTTTTATCCTTTCACAAATTCCTATTTTAAAAACCTTTCACACATTCTATTAAAAATTTCGTAAATCAACTTGTGAAAGAAATGCTGTACAAATTAGTAAATTAAATGAAAAAATCTAGTAAATAGAAACAATAAAACCAAAAAAAAAAAAAAAAAAGAAATTAAATTAATTAGATATACTAACGAGAAAGAAAGGAACGAGTTAAATAAAATATACATGCGTGGGAGAGAGATGTGATCAGACTACTGCAAGTGTACTGTCTACTATCGTGTATATTACGCGAACGAGTAAGAGGGAGAGTGATTGAATGAACAAGCGTAAGAGAGAAACGAAGAGATAGAGAAAGCAACGATGCCAAACAGAGACTAAATACTAGACTAGTGACTGAGAGAAGGAATAACGACAGAGAGTAGGAATAGCCGCACGAAAGGAAAAACAAGATGGATAGATAGTGAAAGAGTGCCTTCTGTCTGCTGCACCCGCGAATCGACGAATTCGAGCTACTCGATCGGCCTCGAGCGGCCTTGGATATATTGCGGCCGAAGTACAGGGCGGAGCGAGATTGCGCTCGTTTTCCAGGGTATTTCCATGATACGTTTTGAAACACGTTTCCGTCTCTTAACCAAATGAATCGAGCGTTTTTACCAATGAACGAGTTGTCCCCTTATGTCTAGTAATCATATTTCTGGCTGATGATGTAACTGCAATTAAAGCATTTATTTTTTTACAATTCATATTTTACATATTTTAATCTTATTATATTATTTTAATCTTTGACAATTTCAGTTTTAAAAAATACAGAAAAAAAATATAATGTAATATAATAAGATATAATAAGATTTTAAAATATAATGCGGAATTATGTGTGATGGGAGGTTATTTCACGGTTGGGAAATTAATGGAAATTTTCAATTTGATTAAATATTTATTGTTAAATTATGAATATAAAAAAGCTATTTTAATCCTTTACTTTTTTCCCTATATTGTTAAATTAATCATTTTATTTATAATAACGTTATGATTTTTATTGATATTCTTATATTGATATCTTTTCTGTCACAATATTGACGATGATTTATTTCGTTGCGTTTTCCTCTTTACAAGAACATGTGTAGTAAATTTTTCAATTAATGATTTAATTAATAGCGGCAAATGTAATGCGGTATATTAGAAAGTATTCCGATTGATCGTGCACAAATAAATATGTACGATCGAACATGCCTTCGGCGACGTGCAATCTCAAAATCCTTACGAAGCCGGTCTCACCGGAGTCAACTTTTACTTCGTTAGGAAAGTCCGGTGTCTATTCAAGGCCATCGGGTTATCGATCAAAGCCGCGAGCAAGCCTTTAATAATACGAAAAACCGATCCCTTTCATCAAGCGAATCGCTTGAAATTGTAACACAATATGCGTCGCGGTTTCTTGCGCGTAACAATGCGCGCGCGAACATGTCTGCCACCAACCAGTGTTTAATTGTATGATCATAAAAAAATCCACCATTCTAATGTTATTTAAAAGCTAAAATTTAATAACTGCTATAGATTACATAGGAAAACGGAGTAATTTTCTCTCATTGATCAGAAATAATCCGCGATCTGATTATCCCCAGATATTAGTATTGCATTGGATACGTATATATTTGTTTATGTTATTCATCTTTGAAAATATTTTATTGATACATTATTGAAACAGAATTAAAAAATGATATAAATTATTTTGATTATATCTTACTATATTATTAAGATATATATTATATCTTATTATATTTATTTCACTATATTTAATGTTTTAATTATTCTTCTATTTGATTTAAAATCAAAAATAATTTTTAAAAATGATAAAAAATATCTTAAAATATATGTACATATACGATTTTATAATTCAAAAGAGTATAGTCAATTTGGAAGAAAAATAATTGAATATATCCATTTTTCAAAATCAATTTTATATCTCAAAGATCTCAATAACTTAAAACGAAAAATTGCATGGATGTTCTTTTGATTAAAACCATAAAATTTCCAATCCATTTATTAGCAATAAATAGCAAATAACTGACAAATCACCGATAAATTAGACTTAGTAGGATTCTCAGTAATAATTGCTTATAATTAATCTATCGTTTGGGATCGAATCCAAAGTCTTCTCTCCTATTTACATGACACTATTCTTGCATTCGTCGAAGACAAACAACAAAGGCATTTATAATACATATACACGTATACCAAAGAAAGAGAGAGAGGAATTTTTTCTTTCCTCACCCACTGACTAACGATACAGCGGATTGGAAAAAAGTTTTGCATAATGTATAACTATGGTAGCTTGTGCGGTTATACACGGATATAGATGCAAGACCGGGTAAATCAATGACCTGCGTTATAGTTGATCGAATGTGTTTCACCATCGTGGGATCTACATCGTTTCTCCTTCTTCGTTCTATCGTAACAAAGACACTTTTATCTATGCATCCACAGCCATATCCTTTTATTGTTCATAACCTGATCTCTCTTTTACAAGTATAATCGTGGTTATAATTCGAACCGGGTGCTTGAGGAAAAGTATAGGTGGAGCAATTAAAAAATCAATTAAGTTAAACCGTGTATATTCAATATCGATCAATGAAAGAATTATTACGCTACGATAAATGCAAATAAATAAATTAAATCCCACAAACAACTACTATTATTTAACGAACTTTACAAACAATAAACAGTTATTTAACGAACTCTAAGTGACCGTAGTGATCGATCGATTAATTCATGGAGATTAAAAAGTTTCAGCTATAAGAAAACTATCTTTGCTAAAATTTTAATTCGAAAATATGATGACTTGCGCAAGTTAAAGGTCCGCAAGTGTTACGGTATGGCTCGATCTAATCTTGCGTAACCATGCTCTTGCCGCATACTATTCGCAAGAATTTAATCGGTGATAAGAGGCCAACCAGTGTTTGCGTATGTATATGTGCGTCTGTGTCTCTGTGACTGCGTATTTTCAACCATATTATATATCGTTAGGAAATTATACTGGAACTTTTTCTTTATATTTATCTTTTTGTCGAATCGTCGTTATCGTGAAACAGATGTTCGCTTAGCTCTTGCATAATCCAATACATACGTTAGTAATAACGGAAATAACAATGAGATTCGATATAAAAAGAGAAATGCGACAAATCTTGGACGATTGAGTGAGAGAGTATAATTGGAGATAAATTGCACGTTTGTTCGTTAAACAGGAAAAATCCGATTGAATTGTAATCGATTTAAGTTTTTGAGATACACTTTCGTATTAATTACATTTATGATAAATATAATCTATTATTATAAATGATAAAATAAAAAAATTATTTTTATAAAAGAAATAATCTACTATTAAAAATAAAAATATAGAAAGATAATTAAAGAATTTTGAATATTGAAATAGAAAAATATTCTTTTATATTTTATTTTATGAATAAAAAAATATGGATGTTGAGATTATGTAATATTATATAATTGGATTACGTGAATATAATTTATTATTATAGAAAAAATTTTTATCTTGTAAAAATTTATATAATAAAATAAAATAATAAAATAAGAAAAATATTCTTTTGGCAATTTTTTTAATGCTCTTAAAAGATTAATAATTTAGAAGAATATTACTATTTTCACTAAAGTACATAATTTTTAACTATTGTAACTTTCAACTTTGCTTGTCTTAAAGAGAAAATAAATAAATCTTGTTAAAAACAATTCTTTTCAAAAAGAAAAAAAGATTTTTTTATATCGAGAATTTTAAAAACATATTGTACGTAATAGATGTATACTATATTCAATTTATTGCAAAACACATATCATATCACAATACCTAAAAGTTTTTGGCATACATAGTATTTATAATTGTGAACAAATTTATGAATTAAAGAAATATTAATGTTTCTTTCTGATAAAGCTATAAAGCTATATATATATAAATCACAAATTTTAGAAGAATTAGATTCTAAATAAAAGAATTAAAAAATAGAAATGCAAATAACATTGATATCAAAGTTATATTTAACATTCTATCCTTTTTTTTTTTTTTGATTAGTTTTTTTTAATTTTCATTTGGACCAAGACTGGAATATATATTATCAATGCCACCTAATGTCAAACTGAGAATGTAGACCTTTACCTTTTCATTAGTATCTCATTAATTAAGACAGAATTCTAATTAATTCTTATGCTTCGCATCTTAAGGATGTTTAATTATCTAAAGCTGTTCTACACTATTAACAATCTGTGACTGAATTATTTACCAATTAACTTGAACTATTCTATTAGTAAATAGTTGCTAGTATTTACTTTCTTCAAAAACATTTCTGATAAAAATTATCCAACTATCTGTGTTTCATAAGTTTTAAAAGTTTGTAATTAAATATTTTATAATAATAAATATATAAATATATAATATATAATAAATATAAATATAAATATATAAATATATATAATAAATATATTTTATAATAATAATAATAAAATATATCTTTCATACGAATTAAAAATTCAGTTGAAACTTCAAACTTTCTTTGAAGTTCATTAAAAGTTATTAGTTTATTATTAGTTAGAAAACTATTAAAATATAGTACAATTGTAAAGTGCCTCTAAAAATATCCTACGAATCGAAATAGAACTTTGCACATACTTTCTGTCGTCAATAAACTAAAACGTTAGAGACGAAAATGTCTATAATTTTGTATTCTCTCATAAAGATCACTTTATTATTTTTTTAAAGAAAGAATTCTTCAATTTTGTAAATAGTTTTTACTATTTTCAGTTATTAAAAGAATTAAGAATTATAAACTATATAACTTTTAATATGTAACTTTGGAAAATAAACTTAAAACTATATACTATGAACTAACTATGTACTAAAACTATCCATACTATATATATTTTAAATTATTAATAAATTGAAATATTGAAGAAGAAAATATTTAAAATTTTATATTTATTCATAGAAGTCTATTTATCATTTATTAATATATACAAAAGGAAAAAATTTTTAAATTCGTTTAAAATAGATTATTTTTCTAAAAGGAAGTCTCTAAAAGGAATTATTAAATATAAATTGTAGCTTCATAATTCGCAAAAATTAAATCATCATTATTGAAAAGATACAATCGAACAGATCTTCGTTGTTTCTTGTATCAGAGAGCACTTTTTTTCAATCAAAAGAGACTACTGTCCGCTGGAAATTCGGCCTTGTTAAAAATAACGATGGTATCTCGACCAACCGATCTCGCGTGAATGTTAATTCACTTTCTATAGTGGCAACTTGGTTAATCACGTTCTCATTAAAAAATAAATTGACACGATTTTAACATTTTACGGTAAACTTGGCCAGTAATTTGGTAAACGAAATTTGGTTGTTCCTTCATACTAATAATGTCACAGCCTTGAAAGCATTCTCTTCGAGATTTTTCACTTACTTTTTCTTCGATCTTATCATTTCGGATATATAACACGTAACATGTAAATCAGATACATTTATGATCAGAAAAGCAAATGAGGTAATATAATTTCGATCTTGAGATCAAGTTTCTTATAATAAGTATATCATTTCTTGATTCTATACATCACTTAATATTGTTAATGCTGTCATAAATATCGGTTATTAAGTAAGATTTAAATCTTTATTACTTGTAAATTGATGTTTAAAAAAGAAATATACTTTGGAATTGTAAATTAAATAGAAGAGAATTTTACATTTTATATTTTTTTTATTTTTATGTATTAATTAGAATATATAATTTTATTTCAATAAATTATCACATTTCGTACTAATATCTATTGTATTGTAATTATAAATTACGATGCATAATGCAATATTTAATTTTAAGTAAGAAAATTTGCGATTATAAATCAAATACTTATAAATTTTATATTCTTATATATGTTAATTAAAATTTATATGTTCATTTTAATTGCATTTTCTGTATAATATTATTATTATACCCTTGAGGGACACGGTACGTACACATCATGTATCTTAAATATACCTGTATTTAATTCCGTTTTACTTCAAAACATAAAATAAATATTTCTTATTGCGTGAAACTTTTACTAATATCTAATCATAACACTATGAACATTATATATTGAATAAATAAAAAGAAAAAGCAATTATTTACTACTCATAGTTTTTACGATTATAAATTATAAATGATAAAATATGAATAATGACATATCATAAATTAATAAATAATTAAATCAGCAATTATAAATTATAAATAATGAATATAAATAAATAAATATGAATTATAAATAAAATACCCATCATAATTTAATAGGAATTATTAAATAACAAAATAAAATATTAATCAATAAATAATAATATATTTTATAACATTTTTCAAATGATAATTAAAATAGATAATTTTTACTTCAATCATATTTCATCAACGGGTTTTGTTAATCCATCACGATTTATCAGCAATTGAAAAAAGAACTAATTTAATAATTAATAGAAATAGGAATTTACTTGCATGTCTTACATATCTCAGATCTAGTATATACGTGGCATCTCTCCTAGAAATTCTACCCATTCTCTACAAATATGTCGACAACAAAAATTCCTGCGTAACACACAGCAGAACGATAATGATTAGTAGACAAGAGGGAAAAATCTTAGAATTCCGTGCAGAAAGATGAAAGGGATAGCGTTTAGTAAGAAAGATTAATTCTCTTTTTTACGTTGAAGTGGACACGCATATAAAAATAAGAATTCTATACGTGGCGCAACAGATTGGCGATTGCGGTTCCATTCAGCTCATAACTGTTAGTAAAATTGACAATATCGGTGGTCAATCGAACAATGGAACAGTTAAGGAAAACGTATTACTTATGATATTTGTGGTCAAAGTGAGAATTGATGTTGCCAATCATGGAATAAACAAAATGGTATGCGGAACAGTTGTTTTTCGATTTATGCGTGTCTTGGACATAGTAAAACTTTTTGAAAACTTTTTCAAAAAGAAGAGACTAACTCTATTATAAAATATCTATATAAAATATATATAAAAATCTATATAAGTGCTATTATATATTTATAAAAGTGCTCGTTTTACTGTTTTATTATCCTCATTAATTTTTAAAAATGATTTTTTATCTAATTTACTTTCATCTTCTTTCTTTTGTTCAATTGAATTTGTAGAAGTTTCAAAAAAAAAAATTATTTCACAAATTCATAAATAAAATACTTTCAGTCCTGGATTACAAATTAACTTTATTGCATTGCTTTAATTTAATATCATTAAACATAATCAAAAATGTACTTCATTTAAATAGAATATTATTAAATTATTTATGATAAAAAATGTTTCAAATAAAAATATAATTTTAGAGGAATAATTTAATATAATTAATTTTTTGTGAATGAATATATAAATTATATCACGTTATTGAATGCAATTAGATATTTCCTGAAATAGTATTAAAATTTTTATAAAACTATTAGTCCAGAAGATTTGAATTCAAATAATGCGTAAAGTCATATATTTTCTTAAAATCAATGTTCAAATATATGTTCTTCAATCTCGAGATACAAATCTATTATCTTATTTCTAAATAAACTATAAACTTTTTTTAACATTTCTATAGAAATTTATTGATATTTCTAAATAATTCTGTTTCAAATTGTTGATGTTGTGTATTCTATTATATACGTTCTTGTATTTTTTAAATACTTCCACAAGAAAAAATCTAAGAGCATTAGATTAGATGATTTTGACAGAAATTCAATAGAATCGTTTTCTATTTAACAATTGGAATATAAATTATATAACAATATGAAAGAAAAAATCATTCAAGATAATTGATAAATTTTTACAGAAATATATGAGATAATGTTTATAATAAAAATATCAAACTCTCATCAATAGTGTAGTAAAAAATACGTGATTCAATTTGAAAAAAAAATTATTCTTCATATGTTTTTTTATACATCCCCCCCAAAATTAATTACATCAAATTGTATGAAACTATTCAATTTTTATTTAAAACATTTTTTTATATTATCAATAATTCGATAGATATTCGATAATGGGATATTGTGTATATTTAAGGATTTTCTCAAGAATAATGTAATGAAAAACTGAAAATTATATTTTTTATTAAATTTCTGAATATAGTGAATAGTCTTAATAATTTTTTGTGATAACTTTTTCTAATGGCAAAGAATCTTTGATATTAAAAAATCAATGAAAAAGTTTTATCGAACGTTCAATTTTCTCAATTTTTCAAAAATTTTATTGACAACAAAATATATTATCCAGATTTACATAATCAATATCTTTTCTTCTTCTTTTTCGTCTTGCTCAAACATTCTCAAATCAGGAAATCCACCTTAGAAATAGCCAAATTTTAACGGTTGAAATTAAGAATAAAATTATTTCAATAAGTTATTAAAATAATTTATTATTCAAAACATCAAGTTAAACATCAAGAACACAATTAATCATTAACGAACAATTGAGATTATACGAAGACTAATTAATTATATGTTTATAAATTCGAACATTTTAAATAAATTTATTATCTAAAGTAACTTTATTTGAAATTTTAATTAATTAATTTTTTAACTTATTAGTATGTAATTATTAGTGTTATTATTAGTATGTAATTCGTTCTTTCTTCTCGATAGACGAATTTTTCAACAATCCTCTTTATTGAATCTTTGAATCCTCTCTCTATTGAATTCTTTATTGAAGATAGGCGTTCAAATAATTCTTGTTTTCTTCAGAATTGCCAGACGTCCAATAGTATTACTTCATACTCTCTCATCTTATGAACGGTCGATTGTTTTACTTTATTATATCAGTCGTATATGATCAATTATTAAATTATCTGCTATATTGTGATTATAATTTTGAAATCTTCACAAGGTATTGTTCGATTTTTATTCTAAAAAATTTGATAGTTTCTTTTTATCTTGTTATAATATGTATAATTTTTGTAGATAAAAAGTATTTATTAAATTGATAAATTTTTTTTTTAATTCAATTTTTGGTAAATTTTTAAGTTTCATAAATTTAAAAACAAAAAGAATATATTTTTAAATACGCAAAAAAATAATATTATTTTATATTATATAAAACAGAAATTTGTGTAAATTGTTTATTTTTTATCTGATCTGTATAAAATTTGTAATATGAAAAATATATAAAATTTATTATAAATTAATATATTTCGTGAAATAACTTAAAAATAACAAATGAATCTATTCTCTTTTGCTACAAGATTCTTAATGATTGCCATGAAGATAAATTAATATATTTTGACTATTATTAATATATTTATATAAGATATTTATTATATATATTTATATATTTTGTACTAGATATCATAAAAGAAATGAAACAAACTGATAGATAATAATATAATAATTAATAAAATTTCTCTTTCTGCTTTTACGTAAATGAATTCAAAAATATTTCAAATGCAATGAAATTGGCCAATTCCTAATTAAATATATGTGAATTATCGGTAAAAATTTATTATTTCAAAATCATTTGAAAATAATAAAATTGTAAAATAAAATTTTGTTTTCGTTTTTAAAAATATTTAAATTAAATATACATATATATATTTTTTTACAAAAAGTATTTGATTAAATATTTCATATATTTTAAAATTCAATTTTAGTCTTTAATTAAAAAATTAAACAATTTTTATATATTTATAATGATTATATATATTTACAATGATATTAAATCAATGAAAATTAATTTGATTTCTTGAATCTAATATTTTTATCAAATAGAAAAAACATGATCATCATCACTTATGATGATGCTGAATTAATTTTTGAATTAATTTGATTACATTTAATTTTTGAAATTTTCAATATATTTTTTTTAATTTATTTTACATAATCTAATCAAAAAAAAAATTGTTAAATCGATCATTTTAATTTCTAAATAATTCCTTTATTAATGCTTATAAAAATAGAGCCTTTAACATTAGCTTTTAATCTCTAATTAACTTTATCACACTCTTATAATCAATTACATGAAATCATTAAATCAAAATTAATTCATGTGAAGAAAAAAATATAAATTTTAAAATAAAAAAATCTTAAAAAAAAAACATTTTAAATTCAAATATTTTTATCATTTTCATCACATCACAGGATAAAGATAACATTGTTTGTAAAAATAACTTAGTTGCTATTTAATCTGTTTCATTTCAAATGTGTAACTTATTATTGATTTCTACAAAAGAATCTTTTAAATCTGGCAAATTTTAAAAATACATTTACATTTACATGATTTTCGATCGTTCTCTAATATCTTGTATTCATACTTGTATCTCAAGCCCAACATTGATTAGCGTGATATTATGCGTTCAAAGGGCACACGATAGAGATAGCGAGAGATAAGGAAAGGGGAATGGAATACTCGATGCAGTTTATGATTAGTTTGATATGATGTTCGATATCGATATCGCATAAAATAGGTTTAACATTAAAATTTTCGATAAATTTAATTCATTCTCGTTCAATTTATTTGTTTCATTATAGATGAAATATAAACCAGATTTAATCTGTATAAATATAAATTAATTATTATACATATAAATATTATACATATAAATATAAATTAATTATTATATATATATGCATGAAATTAAGAGTAGAAATGCTATTTTATGTATAATGTAAATATATATATTTAAATAGACAATTTTCTGTTAATTTCTGTTATTAATTCGAAATTAATATTATAACTATCAATAATAATTTTATTTTTGCATAAAAAAAATTGTTTCAACAATACTTTTTTTTTTGGATTTTATAAAATATTCTATGATTTTTCTTTAGATAGTGATTATTACAAAAATGATTATTAATTAAAGTAATACAATGAAAATAATTCATCATAATAGCATATATAATATAATATAATATAATAGCAATATAATAGCATATTTCAAAAATCACGATATAAACAACTAAATAATTTCTCATCAAATTCCTCATCAAAAAATAAATAAAAAGAATAAAATTTTTTTTATTTGAAATTTAATTTTCGAATAAATCAAGACTGAAAAATTTTCAAGAATAAATGAAATTGGTTAATTTCATGATTAGGTTAATTTAATTCTATATGTGAAAATACGTAAAAAAAAAATATAATAAATTTTATTCACTTAAAAATTAATTTTCGACAAAATGATTTGAATTTGAAATATCATCATAATTTCTTGACCGTAAATATTTCATTTCAAAAAAATAAGGACATAAAATTTTATTCCACATTTATTGTTTATTTCAATATAATAAAAATAAAATAACTACTTATCGATATTAATCATTATTCAGTTATATTCATTCAATATAATTCATTTGTATTCAATTTAGCTAATTTCATTTATATTTGAAAAAATTTCAAACTTCATTTATTTGATTTATATAAAAAATATGAATGTGAACATAAAAATATTATATGAAATCAATAAAATACTAAAAAATTTATTTATATGATTTTTTATATGATCGATGAATTTTTTTATTTTAGTTATTTTTGAAACAAACATATTAAATAAATATGTATACGTATAAATATTTAGTTCACAATGTAAATCATTAAAATTTTATTATTATCATATCCATAAACTAACTAACTAAGAGACTAAATATTCATAAATTGAGAATAAATGCACAAAGTTAAATTGTTTTATCGTCCGTCAAACCAGATTAAAAAAATGTATATACTCTTATGATATATCGAAACGTTTCCTGTGGTATTAACTTCCTTCCACTAACAACGATTATCATATTGAAATAGCTAAAAGTTTAAATTAGTTGGACTCTCGTGATTATATTAAACGATGCCGACTTAATTGACTGAATTAGTTGTACGAACGACATTAAACATTTCTATTCCGAGACAGGAATCAAAGATTACCGTTGTAACAATTGCTATTCTAGAATTTCTCTTTCGATTAATACAAAATTCTTCTTCGCTTCTTTTCCGATTAATATAAGATTCCTTCCTAGATTCAATTAATCGGTATTATATCATGATAAAAATACATATATTATGAATAATTAAATTAAGTTTAATAAAATTGTTAATATCTAATTGTTAATATCTTATATTTTCAAATCAATATCTATTAATTATTTTTCCTTTAATTTTTAAATATAACAAACATTTCTGATTCTGACCGAAATATATGAAGAAGATAGAATATTTACATTTTTATATTATGATTATCACAACAATCGACGAAAATAATAATAGCAACGAAAATTATTTTTTCGCTATACACTTCGCTATTTCTGTTTAATAATGTTTTGTTTCTATTGCGAACAATAACAATAAGAAAAGAGTAGAATTTCGTTTACATCGAGCTTACGAATTTCGAAAAGCGAAGAAACGAACTTACTAATGGGAAGAAATCAACTTTACTTGTCTAGTGATTTTATATGGCACCTGTTGCTAACACAGTTGCAACTTTCGCTGAGCGAGCAGCACGCGACATGCTCGCCTATGACTCGTCGTCCGATAAATTAAATAGCAGAGTTACATAGTTATCGTTTATCTTCGTTTTTGCGAAATGAAACGCATGAATTTCCGATTTTCGTTTTATCAGATATGCTATGTACGGTAGATTACAAAAACATTCATATTTCATCTTAGAAAGAAGTTTAACTAATTCAAAAATTCTGATTTTGATAAAAATTTGTGTATATATAAAATATAAGTTATAATAAGTAATAATTATTTATATTTTTATTATTTTAAATACGTGAAATTGATTATTTCAATTTTATTTATTTTTTCTTCAATTTTTTTCATATTTTGAATATAATTTCGTCCAAGAATATTTTGTAGAAATAAAAGTAATGGAACTTGAACTTAAATTTGAACATTTCATATGTTATTCCATTTTAAATATTATTTCATATTTTTCTTTATTTCGGATAGTTAAAAAGTTATATTATATAAGAAAAGAAAAAAGAAAACAATATTGAAAAGTTAAAGATTTTATTTTCTCGATGTGATTAATAATATGTTTAAAAGAGTTTTTTTGATTGAGTATATGTTTTGTTGTTATTAATGATGATTATTAATTCAATTAATTGGATATATATTATGACTGAAGAATCAATTTGCAATGAAATCGGTTCATAAATCGTAAAATCAATTTCTTATAAATTTTTGAGAGAGAAAGAAAAAAATGTTATCTTGTTATTAAATTATATAGCGATTTATTAAATTATATAATTTTAATAAATATTTGAAAAAACAATTATATTTTAAAATCATTTTATATTTCAAATATAACTATTTATAAATAAATATTATTTTTGTCAATAATGAATATAATAGAACTAAAAATCCAAATTTCATTTATCGTGAATTTCTTTAGCATTCAGAACCAATTTTAATTTGAAAAATAATATCTTATTTTAAAAAGCTTAATAATAAAAATCTGTAATTAATGTTTTATAAAAGACAAAGTAAAAGACAAAGTGTATAGAGATAAAGTAAAAAGTGTATACATAAAAGAACAAAAATATATTTTGAATTTTTAAAAAAAAATATATTATAATTTTATCTCCTTAGTTTTAGTAATAAATTTATATTTATGCGCTTTATATGTATAAATATGTTTTTATAAAATAATTTTTTATTTATAAAATTATGTACATATGTGAATCAAATCATGAATTTATTCAGAAATTGCTTAAAATTTTTTTTATTTATAATGTAGATATAAATAACTTATGATATCATTTGGAACATCTAATATATCTCATTTTCATAAATCTTAATATCTGATGTAATATATAAATAATTATATAATACATATAATTATATAATTTATTTAATTTTAAAGACTATATTTTTTAATTATTATTTTTTTCAAAAGTTCAATAGACAATAAACAAAAAAATATATAATATTTAATAGCTCGTCACATCTATATCTCTAATTAATCAATGTTTATTTATTAATAACTCATTAACAAAATCAAAATAAAAATTTTTGCAAAACAAACAGTTGTTTGAAATTATTTTAAAATTAAATTAAATTATATTTTCATATTTTTGAATAATATATTTCAAATATTTCAAGACGAAATTATATGTAAGGCGAAATCTATAAAATCATACTATGAAGTTATTTTTAAAAATTAAAATTAAAATTAAAAATAAAAATTAAAATTTCCATTATTAATTGATAAAAAAATAGAGATAATAAACTATATATAAATAAAAATAAAAATAAACTATATATAAATAAAAAAATTTACATATAAGACAAATTGATATATGATTTTAAATATTAAGAAACGATACATTGAGGATATTGTGCAAAAACAAAATGCTATAGAAAATTTTATAAAAATTATTTATTTTATGAATTCATTCTTTTTACTGCCGACTATTTATTGGACGTTTTTATTATAAATTCTAATTGCTACTAATAGGCTGCTTTACTTAAAAATAAAGATTAGGTTTTACATTTTATATCTAATAATTATATTAAATAATTAATAATTAATAATAAAAATACTCAAATATATATTTTATTATTTAATAAAAAAAAATTTAATAAAATATAAAGAAATATAAAAAATAAAATTATGCGTGACAAATATAACCTATATTAAAATTATAATTTCTTATCAGAAGTTCAAAACAAGTGCAGTTCAACCATGTTAAAAGATAACGCTTGTTATGGTAGATTTTTTAGTTATAATGTAATTGTAGCAAATTTCCTCTGTAGATAAAAGAAAAAAACTTTTCTTACTATCGCTATTTTGTAAATATTATTTTTAAGTAGAAATAAATAACTAGATAATACATGTTTTTGTGGAATAATTTTTAAGTCAATAGTTTTCAATTCTTTTTAATAGTATATTCTTCAATAATTATAATGCAATTAAAGAAAAAGAATAAAGCGCCAATTCTGCAACTTACAACCAATACTAAAATAATTCAAGTAAATATTCAGATATAAATATTTAAATATTCAGATAGAAAATGAATCAAATAAAATCTATCATTTATCAATTATGTACATATTTTAACATAATTATATTTATAATTACGTAAAAATTGCCTATGAAAAAAATAAACAAAATATTGAACATTTAAATATTACACACAAGTTTTGTTAAAATTTTATTTTTAAAAAATAAAAAAATAAATTAAAATAATCATATTAAATATATATATATATATATATATATATATATATATATATATTCTCGATCCAAAATTTGGAATTAACTTTCTAAATTTAGCTATACCGATTTTTTTTTAATTTTATTAATAATTTGAAATTAATTATAAATAACAATAATAATATTAAATAATAATAATAAAATTTACTTTAATAAATTTTTTATAAAAAAAAAATGAAAATACTTTAATCTAACTTTTTTTAAATTTTTGTATTCTATGGAATATATTAGTGATTTCAAACTTTGGATCGACAAAAAAATTTGAATTTCTAATTTTCATTTTTATATTTGTGTTTATTTTAATATAATACCATTAAATAATACCATCTATATGTAATTTTTGTTTATTTAATATAAAAAAAATTATTATCATTTATTATTATCATTATTTCTAATTTTCATTTTATTATTTTTAATTTTGATTATTTAATTTCATTGAATTGCGTTATTTACCATATTCTCTATCGATTCATATTACAATTAAACACTTCAGTTAAACATTAAAAATATATTTTTGTTAAAAAATGTTCTAAAACAAAATATCAAATTACTATTGTATAACAAAGGACAAATTTGAAATTTAATTTTTTTAAAATGTCCCAATCTGACATGTCGCGCCGACTACATGTCATAATACGAAACTTTGTGAATCTTGAAGCGTATCCAACCAGTATGTCGGCTCATGACCAAAAATGTATGCCACAACACATCCTATCGTGAAGTCTTTTATACATATATTTTCTTGCTTAGATTCCTTTTTGCGAGACATATGTCACGTAACGAGTGCATCCTCCATTTCAGTGCATATAGAATCTCGCTAATAGTTAGTATGATTCGATTCACTCATTGTGCCAAAATTATGATGCGCTTGCAAGCATTGAAAGACCATCATTTATTAACATGTAAGCACACGTTAATAATTTTTCTGTTTCAGTGGTTTTCAAGTTTTTGAATTACAACTTTTCTTATGTAATAAAATAATTTTTTCCTATATTATATATAATTATATAATATATATAAAGGAAAATTAATATAGTTTAATTGCTATATAGTAGAGAATTGAAGTTTAATTCCTTCGAGTTAAATATGCAAAAAGTTTTTTTTTATTAAATTCTTTGATTAAAATCTTAATAATAATAAAATTTATTAACATAATATAATTTTCTATATAATAAAATGATAAAAAATTAATAAAATATAGAAATATTGAATCAATTTGATATCAAGTAAATAATATAAGAAATGATTTAAACTTTTGTTTGTAAATCAATAAAGAGAAAATAATAAAAATAATAAATATTTGGACACAGAGAATAATTTTAATTATATGTTTTAACAGCATTTTATACATGGGTAAAGAAATGTCATGAAATATTAGATAGGAGATATTTAAAAAAAATTATAATTATTTCTTTATGAATTTATAATAATGAATATTTTTTCCTAGAATTTTTCCGGTCAAATATCTTTTTCTAATTATCATTTTGCTTTTTTATTGTTTTCTTTTCCATGATATAAATATTTTTTTTTACTTACTTATTTATTATATATTTTTATATTTATTATAATATTTTTATTATTTATTTATTTTTATTACTTTATTTACTTTCTATTACGTCGACTTAACACTCTTATATTATTATATTTAATACAGTTGATATAATAACATTTTACATTTCAAAAATTATTTATAATATTAAAATTATCATTAAAATTATTTATAATATGAAATTTTAAAAAATTTCGCGTGTATATTCTATCAAAAATTTTTTGTTAAGAATAATGACTATATGTGAGAATATAATATAATTAATATGATGTAATCATAGTGTAATTAATTAATATAATTATATTAAAATAAACACTAAAAATCCTTAACTAACTTTGAAAAATATTTTATAATCCACAAATTGAGAATTATTGTTTTAAGATTACAATTGCAATTGCAATTGCAATTAGATGTAATAATATTTTCAGAAATTATATCTATATTATATTATTATATATATATATATATCTAATCTATATTATATATATATATATATTATATTATTCCGAATATTTAAAAAATAAAAGATAATGTTAATTATTTGAAGAGTTCAACTACATCTGAAATTTAAAATTAAAAGTATGAAATATGAGAAAAATGAAAATTCAAATATGTAACCTTTTAACAAAACAACAAAAGTGTTTAAATAAAAATTAATTTTTATTATTCAAAAAAATTGTAATCAATAAAAATTGTAAATCAATAAAAATATTCACTACTGGATTTAAATACATATAATATGTAATATTATTATTACTTTCAAGTTTTCTCAGAATAGATTTGTGACTTCCATTTCATTCCAATGTAATTGTACTGTTATTTCCATATTGTAATCTATAGATTACATTAACTAATTGTAAAGAAAAATATTTTCAATTTAAATAAAAATAAAAATAGTAATATAATTACTTATAATATAATTATTAATTAACACTAGCTAATCAAATAATATTAAAAAATTATAGTTTTTAATTATATTTAATATACGAAAGAATTATCTTCTTAAAAGTTAATTCTCAAATTATTTTAAAGGAAATAAAGAGAAAAAATAATAGAAAAGAATTAATAGAAGATTTTAATCGAACATATAAACTTGCTAATTAAACACAATATGGGATTCTTGCCTTGGCCTTTATTTATTACTATTTTATTCCGCGATAAAACTTTCATATCTTGAATCGTGATCTTGGAAACACATTTGCATAAACAAGAAAAATCAAATCGAATTTTATTATAATTTTATATATATGCAAAAATGAGTCGATACAAAAAGTAGTAATTTTTTTTTTTAATTTTAATGAAAATTAAGTTTAAAAATTGTGTCAAATATATGTGAATTTCATTTTCCAATAAAATAACGAATAAAATCGATAGAGATTATTTTACATGTAAAAATAAGCGAAAAAGCTGAAATAAAATTCATTCATTTAAAAACTAATTTTCGAAATCGAATTTAAAAATTTATGTTCACTTCTTGATTATATATTTTCAATGATTTTCTCAAAAACAAAATATAAATGTTAAAATTTTATTTTACATCTTTTATTTATTTTCTATTTTATCTATTGTATCCACTCAGGAATCAACCAAATTCACCTGTATCTAATTAAAGAATTGTCAAATTTGATTTGATACTTCCTATTATACGTATATATAGGTCGAAATAAGTTCCGTTTAAATAAAAAGAAAAAAAATCGAATTGGTGGTAAAAGAAAAAAAAAAATGATAACGAAACCGGTAGCAAAATGAAGGGGAAAAAATCAATTTTCCTGTCACTTGCGACCTTCCAACACTTTGAAACTGGTGAAAACCGACCTCTCGAGTTTTACATCGAACATTACGCAGGGTGTGGTAGGTAACGCACAAGGTTGACTACATTCACGTTGGCGCCATTATCTACTCACTCGAACGAATTGTTAAAGAAACAAGTCTTAAAATTGTCCTCGTTTCACTATCGAAAGGCGAATTCGATCAATGAAATATATATCGAATCGTCGAAATGATTTTACGAAACTTTTTTCATGATTCGATCTTTATTTCATTATAAATTATGTGTTAATACTATTACTGGTCAAATTGATCGGTTTTACACTCTTTATTTTTACAATTATTAAAAGTTTGCAAAAGTTTTTTATAAATAAGTTTTTTATAAATAAATTATGAATTAGTATAAATTAGAATAAATTATGATGATATATTTATAGTATTTATTTGTTTTCATTACATAATCTGAATTATAATACAAAATTATCAAGAAGTGAACATAAATAGTAATTTATATGTAATATATGTATATAGCATATATAGCATGTATTATATTTATATATGCACATATATATAATATTATATTATTACATTAGGTTATAGATACTTTTAATTTTAAAATATATGAAAAATTAAGAAAAAAAATATTGAAATATTGAAATATTTTATTTGAAAGTTTTGCTAAAATTTTATGAAAAACTTTAAAGTTTAAAACAAAAATAAAAATTGGTACATAAGAATGTTGGTTAAGAATGTTGGTTAAGAATGTTGGTTATTTATTATAAGATTATTTAAAAAATTTAAATTAAAAATTAATTTAGATAAATCGAGGCAAAGATATAATTGTTTATCTGTATTTCATTTCGTTTAATACAAATTTTTATATTTGTTTTGCTTTGTATAAAAATATTCTATAAATATATTAATATTCTGTAGTACATGATCGAAATAATATAATATAATATAATAAGAATACAAAATTAGATATAAAAATGAAATATATAATATTATATAATAATCATAATGCATCTTTAATAATAAATAGTAATTCTTGAGAGATTAAATTTTAAAATGCAAAATATACATATAGTGAGATTATAAGATATTATGTATGCATATAACCTTGATTAATGACAGTTTCGATTATTCAGGTTTTCTTTTAACAACATATTGATAATTTTCTAAATAAGTATAGATTTTACGTACTTATAAAGTTTATAATTATTATCTTTTGTACTTATAAAATTTTTATAGAAAAATAACCTTTATCAATCTTTTAATATGTATAATACAAAAGAGAAAAAAGATATTTTTTAATCTTAAATATTCTTCAATATCTTATATTTCATTTATTTTTCAAATTAAAAGTAATTGAAAACGTGTTAAAATGAAATACTTTATTTATAGATTTATACGAATAAAGAGAAAAGAAATAGATTAAAAAATATTTCACATCGCTAAATAGATATACATGTTGTTTTTAATCAGTAACGGAAATCTGCGTCTAAATTTCCGCTTAACAATAAAAACAATTTGATAAAAAAAAATAGCTTCAATAATAATTTTATTTAAAAATAGACTTACTGTATTAATTCGAATGATATTAATTCATTATTATGTAAAAGGAAATTAATATTTGACAATTAAATAAATTCCGGTCAAATTTGAACTTTTGATGAAGTTTGAATTGCAAGAAGAATATTCTGCTTTTCTCATTTTATTTTTTATGATTCTTTCTTATTTCATAAAAAAAATATTATATAATTGTGATTAAAAAACATGGCAATTAGTATGTTTTTAAATATTTATTTCCTTTGAACAAAATAAAGAAATATAGAGAAATTAAAGAATAACATTTAAACATTTATAAAAAATACATCTTCTGAAAAGAATCTTTTCGATATAAAATTTTCTTTTTATTTTTACAAAATAATATGAAAAAGAAATTAACGATATAAATAAAAAACAATTAACGAAGTATAAAACGAAAAATTTAAAATAATATTATAAAATTGTTGTCTTTGTCTAAACTTTCATATTTATACTATCTTATCAAAAAAAAAAAAAAAAAGAAAAAGAAAAAGAAAAAAAACAAAGAAAGAAAAAAGAATAATTATAAAGAATTAAAAATACTTTTCATATAATCAAAATCTTTACCAATTTTAAATCATTGAAGCTGAATTATCACTTTTACCAAATAACCATGGAAAGAGGGACAATGATCAACCATCGCCAAAAAGGAAAGGGAAAAAGGAAAGAGAAAGAGAGAGAAAAAAGGAAGAGAATTGCAAGAAGGTGAAACTTACAGAAGTCATTGGTCCGTTCGAAAGGAACGTTGGCACCGGTAACCATAAAAGAATGCGGGCGAAACGGTGTGTCGCAATGTCGCGAACCGAGAGGGACAAAGCAGCTGGTGGCCTTGTCATATCGGTCGTAGAATGATCGATAAAAGGCTGTTAAATAATTAAGTGACACATCTCGTGGGATTTATCGTAGACCGTCACCTGGCCATGCAATTGCGCGGCCGTCCGTATGAAACGAATATCGCCGATCGATTCCTCTTCAAGGCACGCCCTCAACAATACATTGGGACACATAAGGCTGGGATTGTGCCGATTGATTTTCAACCTGACGCGAATTACGAACATTACACGTGCATGACCGGCTTCCTGATCGATTGAACCGGAAGTGCCACGGAATGGAAATATTATCGCATTTCCTGACAGGCCTCTCGAGTTTATCCACTCGAGTCGCTTCTTTGGAAAATTTATTTCCAATCGAAACTATTTTATATAATATAATAATATTTTTGGCAAGAATTTTGTATTATAAAATAGTAAAGAATTCTCTATGAATTTTTTTTTTTATTCTTGGATAGAAAAATTAATTATTACTCCATGAAAAGATAAGATTCGGATTGTGTATAAAACATATTTTTCCATTTTTAAACAAGAAAATTTAATTGATGTATTTTATCCACAATATCATTTTTGTATCCATTTTTCATATAAACAGATCAAATTTGTAGAAAAAAATATTAAAAAAAAGAATGTTGTTGGAAATATTTATAAAACATATATAAAATTTAAGTTTAACACATTAATGTTAAGGAAAATTGAAAATTATAGATTGTATTATCATTTTGTCATAAATATAAAATTCTATTATCTATCTATAACTAAAAGATAATTTGTTTTTTTAAATTTTTTTTTCAAATTGTAATATTGATGATAATAATTTAATGTATTACTAATGTAATTACTACTCGTTATTTAAATTAAATATATCTATAACAGTATAGAATTCATATGGAAAATTTTTAAAATATAATAATAATATATAATAATAATGAACTGTTGGCAGAAAATTTATATTAGAGAATATTCAAGGATTCTTTATGAATTTTCTTTGTTTTCAAGCTTTCATTATTCAAGCTTTGTTTTTAAGCTTTCATTCTAGCTTGTTATTATTTAATTAATCCTTAAATGGCAATTTATTCTATTATTTTTGTAAATCTTTATTCTTTCATTTTTTTTATTTTAAGTATACATAGACGTTTTTTTACAAACTTAATAAATGACATGCAAAAAAGTGCAAAAAAGTAAAAAAAAAATCGTATAAAATATGAGAAATAAATATAGCTGCACAATACTATTCGAAGAAAAGATAATTAAAATATTTTTTATACAGAATATGTATGTATACATGTATGTATATATAGAATATAATTTTCATAATATTTAGTGCAAACTAATTAGTGTGCATTCCGGTAATTGTATTCGACTATACAAAATATATTAAAAAAGCTGTATAAAAAGTTAATCTTATAAAAAAAATATTGCGTAAAAAGAAGATCCACATTACTATCAATTTCGTTAATAATCGGAAATAAATAATCAACATACAATTCGAATTCGAATTTATTTATAATAATTTCTGATTAAATAAAAATTTTATTTAAATTAAATAAAGCAACATATCTTAACATTATAATTACATTCTAGGTAGAAATTAATTAGGATTGTTATCGAGATTATCTTCTCCTCGAATAAAGAATCTAAAAAATTTTTTTTAAAAAGTTTGCACTTTACTTGATAAAATATGTAACATATGCAACATAAAGAAGACATCAGTGATGTCATTCAACCTTGAACCAATTTGCAACTTTTCTTTGCAAAATGTCAAACCAATTAAAAAAAAAATTTATATTCGTAAACCTTGACCCCATCTGTGTGACATCGATCTTCTCCACTTCCTATCATCTCAACATTGGAATCAAGGCCAATCATAGAGACTTTACACTTTCCCGTTCACCAAACGGGAAGTCGATGCCACGCTCGATTCCTAAATTGCCGGAATTCGCAACATAATTTATCTTAGTTAATTATGTTTTAATCAAAGAAAATTGCGATCACAAATGTCGTACATTCACATTTAGAACGATTATCTCTTTTGATTAACCTATCGATTAATCATTCTTATATCGATTTCGACAGTTTTTAGATATTTTGAAAAACATTTTCTTGTCACGAAAATATTTCTTTTAGTTTTTGAAATATTCATAAAAAAAAAACTATTTTTACCACTATAATGAATTTTGTTTATATAATTGCTACTTATCAATTGTTTATGTAAACACATTATATCTAAAATATATAACGGGTGAACTAATATCATAATTATCCATGTATGATATTATCATATTATCATATTATCTATTTATCCATAACGAACTCAGACAATCTTTTGAATGTGAATATAAAATAATATACGATCAATATTACAATAATCAATCAAAATTAAAATGATATAAGCATTATAATTATCGTTATAATTTCATTATAATTTCGACTGTTCAAGAATTATTTTATATTTTATTTTCGTATTCCACGATCAATTGATCAAAGTTTTCTGTTAAAATTGAGATATTTCAAACTTATCAAAATCCATGAGTACTATCGTATGTTATTATGAATATGCAAATATATAAATTCAGTTAGTAGTAGTAATAATTTTTTTTTTATAAATATATCAAAAATTAAGAGAATTCGATAATTTCCATTGGAAGAAAAAATTGTTCAAAAATTTCTACAACATATTTAAAAATCATCAGTAAGTGAGTGGCTAATTCACCCGCACTTTCACAGACATCGCACCTATCTTATCGCGCGAATCGATTTAGATATCAACATTAATTAACAACCGATCCACGAGCCACGATTGAACGATTTATCGCGAGAAAACGATCTTCCGAGTATATCGATTCGCTGCTTTCTATATTGCCTAATATATTCGCATTCTTTCCACGAAATTGATGTAGTTTCATCGATACGTTACGTTATCGCGTTACGAAAACGCGTTCGAAGTATTCAGATAGAAAAATAGAGCCAATACGTCAGTTCGATATATAATATTGTGAATAATGATGTGATATATAATGTCAAGAGCGTAACAGAGGCACGCTATACTCCGACCACGTGTGTTCGAATCAGTGACGATTAGATATTTTCGGACGCGAATCGAACGTGGACGAATACGGTGAGGATTGCTCGTGACGAAATATACCGTTACGAAGGTTAAAAACTCGCGTTGACGCCAATTGGAGACGAGACTGTAAACAAATCTGGGCCTTAATAGAAAAAATTTTTTATTCAAATAATATTCGAATAGAATGGCGTTATTTGAATAAATTTTTATCCAAAAATAATCTTCGGATAGAAATTTTGAACGAATGAAATTTTTTCATAAATAATGAATAATTTTTTATTTGAATGAATTTTTACGAATAAGTAAATAATGGTGGTTTTCAATTTCAGTTCGGTGAAAAATCAAAAATAAATAAGTGATTGATTTGATTTTTAAAAATTAAATATATCAATATACCTTGATGAAAATGAGATTAATTTATTTGATTAAACGTATGAGTTATATAATATAATTAAGTTAATTATTAGTGTCATGTAGCGTTATATTTATTCTTACTTAGTTCTAAATAATAAAAATTTTATTCAATTTCAGTTTAAAAAATTCCATAAATTTATTTGCATAAAATTTTATTATCATTGAATAAATTTTGAAAGATTTGTTATTCGAAAAATTTTTTCGAATCTGTTTTCAAAAGAAATTTGTTATTAACGAAGTTAATTTTAATTTATAATTTAATTCCGAAAAAGTTATGCAACATTTGGTATATAATGAAGAATTTACTCAATATAGAATATTATGGATTGAAATAAATAGTATTTTCAGGAAGAAAAAAAGAATCTAATATATATTTAATATTTTTTAAATAAATATTTCTTAATATAAAGAAATATCGTAAACTTCGATGATTAACTTAATTACATAAAAAAATTTAAATTACAACTATGCTTTGATCTATCATCAAGAAATTGCATAATCTTACAATTTTCTGTCAGTCATCAATGCGCATAAAGTCAACGAAATGCATTATTCATATATTGTCGATAATTATTCGATAACATCATTCGATAACAATGCGATTTCAACTATCTTGCATAATGTTTCATTAGCATAAGGAAGCTATAAATTGATTATCGATTCGTTTATCTAGTCAATATTTTTAGATATATTTTCTAGAAAATTTACTATTTCAAGAAACATTAAAGATAGTTTTTTACAAATATTATATTTAATTTAATTACAAATATTATAAATAAATATATTTTTTCATGATAAATTATTAATTAAATAATACATATTTATTATTATACCTCTATCTTTATTTATGTGAATTTATTTCAATTTAGAATTGAAATTGATTGATTTCTATTTTTAATTCGTATAACTTTTTATTCAATTTTATTGTATATTGTATATAATTGAAATTTAATTTATAAAGTTAACTTAATTTATAAAGAGGCCGGTCTTGCTGATTTCTATATGACCTTCAAATATGTTGTCAAAGTCACTATGCTAAATAATTGTACTTATATAATATTCCAAAAATGAGAATATTTGTTAATTGAAAATTCCGAATTTTAAATAATATTTTTCTTTACAAAAATTTTCACTTGTTAATAAGTCATTAAAAAACATTGACCAATCCTGAAGCATATAGCCAAATCGATTTGTGTTGATTACGTTCCACCAACTAAGCACGAATAAGAAATATATATCGAAGAAAGTGTGTTAAATATAATAAATATTTTTTTTATTAATAAAAATTATACCAAATTATATCATGAAAAATGAATAAACTATAATATTTAATATTTTTTTGTTAAGTATTAACAAAGTAACAAAAGTTTTTGGAAAGGAAAATATTATCTGAAATTATTTCAGAAATTTTCAATTAACGAATGTTTTCACTTTTTTAGAACATTCCGTATATTTACGTATGTCTACAGCTATTTATAATTAATTTAACTTAATCCAAATGTATTCCAAAAATATGAAAGCTATATAATAAATTTTATTGTTGAATATATGATATATTTTGAAAATATGTTTACAAATATTTGTGAAATTGAAATCAAACTAAAAAATCGATATATAATCAAGGCAATTTTATTAGATTATGCTTATAGTACATCCTATAATAGTATATTTTAACAACATACATTAAATTTCTGACATTTGAATTCAATATAATTCATAAATTGGATACAATAATACATAGTATAATTTATATAATTCAATAAAAAGATGACTTAAGATAAAAATTTAATTTCCTCCTGAATTAGTATAAATTAGGCTAAATAAGAATGCAACATCAAATGTCAAAATTAAAGTATCGAAATCGAATATATTTAAACAAATATTTTAATTTATAAAGTGAGAAAAAACTACATGATATTATTAAAATGTTTTTTAATAATTTTGCTTAATAAATAATAAACAAAAGTTAAAATTTTTTTAAGGTCAATTAGAAGAATAATCTGTACAACATATGAAATACTTGCAACAATAAGGAAACAAAATTTATTTTTGTATAATTTAAGTAAATCAAAAAACCAAATAAAAATCAAGTACTATGTTAAAATTATAAAATAAGTATTATGTTATAAATTTAGAATCAACTAATATTCTTTTGAAGTCAATTAATTTTATTAATTTATTTTTATATTTATTTAATTTATTAATAATAATAATTTTGAACTATTATTGAATAATAATTTTAAACTATTGTATAATAATATAATTTTAAATTATAATTATTGATATTATCTTTATGATTGTTTATAAATTCTTTATAAATAAAAAAAATAGCAAGTTAATAATAATTTACTAAAGAGATTTAAAAAAAATAAATGTTATTGCAATTATTACTACATAGATAATGTATTTATAAATCAATTTTTTTTTTTAAAGAAAGTAATATAATAGAATAATAGAATTATATATTTATGTTAATGTGAAGTCATCTTTATAACTCGTTTTCTATTAATATAAAATTGATTAAAGTCTGATTTTAGTTATTATTATATAAAATTACATTATTTCTTTTTTTAAACTCTAATATATCTTTATATTTTACAATTTTTAATAATACGAGCTGATTAAAGATTAGATTAATCATTGTAAGGAATTTTTATTTTTATTTTATTTTTATTTTCATTAGTATTTAAATAATTATAGTAATTAAATAAAGCTACATTCTCGCTATATTGAATCTTTTTTCCTTTCTCTCAACAGAACAATTTGTATTTTATAATGAAATATTTATTTATGGTTATATTTTCTTTTTTTCTTTATTATTTTGACTGATTTGAAAATTTCTTAAAAAAGATTGCTTTAACTTTATATGAAATATATTAAACATACCATATCTGTTGTAAAATTACTCTATTTATTACATGAAACTAATAATTTTTTTTTTACATTAAGTGAAAAATTATATTTTTTTTATATGAATTAATGTTTATAATAGGAAATTTTTAAAAATATGGAACTGCCGTTTTATTGCTGCAAATTTTTTTTATATTAAGATCATCGGAGTTGAATTTTTCAAATTGTATAATTATTTATATACTATTAAAAATATTTTTGCTAATATCAAGAAATCTAAAAATTTTAAGAAATTTTAGGAATATATAGGATTTTCTTTATTAATAGGTTTTAATAATAATAAATTTAAAATACGTAAATATAACTATTATTAACTATTACTATTATTTATTTTCTCACAAAAGCCTATTTCGAGTCATTTTTATATGACATATATTATGACATATATTATTCATCATTTATCCGTAATATTAATTTATGAAACTACTGTAAATACTATTAAAGCACAATAAAGCAAATATTATGAAACTCTCCTTTGATGAAATTTGTTGGTGTAGGAAAACGACTATACAGAAATATGGCCTTAATATATTTAATTTGATATTTGATCTATTTTAAATCTTACTGATAAAACTATCAATAAATATAGGATTGAATCAAAATAGATTATATATAGATCAAAATATATTTTTATTTTTAAATTAAATCCTAAAAAAAGATTCATATAAAAATAAAATTCAATATAGAATTTTAATATAATTTTCAATAGAAATTTTTTAATTTAAAATAATAATAATAATCTGTATAATTAAACAATTTTATATTATTTTTTGTAAAAAATAGATTTTTAAAAAATATTAGCTTTTTTATTTGTATTATACGTTTTGATAGAGATCATCTCAATTTAATTTCTGATATATAGTATTTTAATATTAATTATATTAAACTAAATAAGCAACTAAAAAGGCAATAAAGGATTAAATTAAATTATCGAATCCAATAAGTCAATGTGTCAACATATAACATCGAAATAACCTCTTAATTTCTCAAGCATAACGGTTTATTATTCAAAATAAGTTATATTATATTCAAACATAATATTTTAACTCTTTATTTCTACTATATTATATCAATTTCATATTTATTATATTATATTATTTCATTCAAAAAGTTCTAAGATTTCTTTAAGAAAACAGAGAGTTTCAAAGTTATTATTTTCGTTATGTTATTTATTTTCGTTCTATTCAATTGTTATATTTCATTGTATATTGCTTATTTTAGATCGGTACAATGTGTATACTTCATTTATTTTTTGTTAAAGAGTTACCCAACAAGAATGATTTTTAGTGATTTTTAGTTTTAATTTTGTATTATAATAATAAATATTATAATCCACTTTATATTTCAACACTTATTTGCAACTTCTCATCCAAAAATTAAATAAAAATAAATTTTATTACATAAGCACTATACTCATCCAAAATCCATATGATTTTTTTTTTTTTATTTCCACGATTAAATAAGCACTGCGAGAAAAATTTAAATCTGTTGAGGCGATAAAATAATTCATTAAATGTCATTGCAAATATTGAATTTTCAGAATAGTTTTTAATATAAAGAAAAAAACGTCGACAATAAATTTTTTGTAAACATTGCAATTTTTTTAATTTATGTTAATTAAACATATATTATAAGCAATGGAGATTATTTTAAAGGAAATAGAAATAAAAAAAATGAAATTATATAAATGTAAAAGATTATATTTTATTTGACTTGTTTTTTTTTAATTTTTTGAATGTTGTTCTGATATATACATTGAATAAAATATATAGAAAATATTCTATAATGCGTATGTGATATAACTACCCTGTTGTGATCCTGGATGAATATTTTTGATACTCCACAGAATAACATATATTCCATATGTTATCTTATTTCTATAATTTGTCTACTTATGTACTTATCATTCATTGATACAAATCACAAATTTGATTTATATATAACTTTGGCATAATTCGATCTATTCCTAAAAAAAAAAAATTGAATAAAAAAATTGAATAATAACCGAAAGAATTTAAAATCTTGTAATTCTGTCAATCGTATCATTGACAATCAATCATAAGAATTTGACGTCTTATCAATCCTAATGATTGTAATCAATTGGAACGATTAGAATCAGAGTACGAAGGACATAATATGGACATAGTATGTGCCTGAATTAGTTGGCCCATTCAATGGCAATGACCGACGGACCTTGCAGCCAACCGACGAGCCAGAAATTGACAATAAACGTCCATTCACGCAATAACAATGGCGCAATGACAACCGTGCGTGTGATATGTAAATGGCATGCCAGTTATAACAATGACTGATACTAAAACGATCCATAAAATCGGATCCAAATTAATCGATGGACACGTAGAATCGTTGATTCATTGAATTTTCGAACTTCTGTGATGGAATTCCATTTATCTTAATTAGCAAAAGGTGAAACAGTTTGTTCAATCATGCAAATTTATATAAGTAAATTCATATAATAGGAGTAACTATCAATTCTTTTTAGTATCTAATTACATTCTACACATTCATATACATTCATTTAATTAATGAATGTTCATTAAATAATAATTGAGTAATAATTAAAATTTATAATACGATAAACGAAGTTTTATTGTAATGTAATGATTATTAATTAGATTATTAACTTTAACTTTTTGTCCTTCATCAATATGACAAGTTGCGATACGTAAAGAAAATTAACATATATTTTTAGAAATTTCAATAGAAATTTTTGTTTGTTGAATTTAAAAGATTAATCATATATATCTTCGTTATATTAATTTTTTATTTTTATTCATTTATTAATTAATTTTCTCTTAATGAATTATATCCAATTAAATTCGGATAAAAACGGATGATAAGGATTAAAGACATTTTCTTAATGAATTCTTTATAGAATTAAGTGTTATTGATTGAAAACTAATAATATTGGATAATAAGAATCTAAAAATTTAAAAATTAAATCCTATTTTTACTTGAATATTTTCCTGAGAATTTAACCAATTATATACATTGGAAATTTAACTTTTTAAAAATAATACAGCTATATATAGGTGAAAATTTACACAGTGCACATTAAAAATATAAAGAAAATTTCTAATAATTTTCAATCACCTTAATTTTCACAAATACTTTTGATATTAATGATTTCCATAAGTAACGAATTAAGCTCGCTAATTGCTTTTTATAATCATATCCTTTCAAATACGCAAGATTCATCCATCATGTCGAAATGTAAACAAATTTATCAAAAAACCCTCGATATCGTTTGCGTTTCAAAATACACTAAACCGATATTTCTATATCAGAACATGTTGAACTTCTACACTTTTTACGTTTTTCCTCTCAAATAATTAATGTTATCATATAGTTTTCCGAAGAATAGTGTTGCACATATATCTTATCTATTCGCATGAATAATTTTTCATCATAATCAAGTGGAAAATTTAACATTTTCCGAAAAATTAATGACCATTCTTTGTATTTCAGTTTTAACAAGTGATATTTTCAAGTGATATTTTTTTTTATTGAAAAAATTTTCCATCGAATTTTCTATAAATTGTTTCAATATTTGTGTTTCAATTATTTTAATAAAATAATCTTGTATGAATTGATCTTTGATAATATTGTGTTATTAAAACTAAAAAAAATTTTATTGAAATTTTTTATTGATTTTACTGAAATTTTATAAGTATATATAAAATATAATAAGGAATACATTAGAGTAATTTCTTTTTAATTTCTTCTGGAAGTTTCTTTTTATTCTGACAAGTTGAAATCAACTCTTGAAGTTTCTTTTCGTTTTTTTAAAATAATATGAAATAGAGCAAAATTTTAAGGTGAACGATTAGCATTCTAGCTCTCTCTTCATTGATTTTAATGCTTTTGAAATATGTATATAATATTATTTTAAACAACTTTTTCCTGTAACATAAATGGAAGTCAGTTTTGATTTCAAGTTATTCTTAAAAAATTTTCGATATACGCATGATAGTTATTTATATAAATATAATATATTAGTAATATGATAGTTATTTATATAAATATATATATGATAGTTATTTATATAAATATATCATAATCAGCAATCAATATCTATAATAAATGAATCAATGTCACCATATTTGATATCTATAATGAATATTTCACGGATATTTTGGATCTGTAAAATGCGAAAATAAAATATAAAACAAATATAAAATAATTTTTGGATGATCGAAATTGATAGAAATTACAATGATAATAATATTAGTATCATAGTAACTTAATTATAATTTCGATTGTCCATGAATTATTTTATTTTTATTTCTGCATTCTGTAAATCAAAAGAATCCCAATGTCCAAAAATATCTTGTAATTTCGAAAAATATAATAACATGTTGAATAAATCAAATCGATATTGAAATAAAATTTTTAAAAACATTTCAAGATGTGTATAATTGTATAGAGTTTTAATGGAAAATATGTGCATATTCGTCGAAGAACAAAATATTAATTATGTAATTGCATTATGGTTGCAAATATTAACATAAATAAAATTTAATATAATTAGTAACAAAATAAAAATTTTTTGCAAATATCCCGAAAATTAAAGTCAAATGATTATTTCATATATAAGAAAAAGTTCAAAATGTTAATTTGTATAAATTATTTGAAAATCAATATAAAATCCAAAATAAGTCTGTTTTCTAAATAATTATTTTAATTCCGACATATTTTACTTTCAATTTTTTTTTATATTTTTACATTTAAAAAAATTTATTTGTTATTCATTCTTTCAGAAAATATATTTCCACGTTAAAAAGCATTGTAAAACAAATAACTTTTACATATTTATCAAATTATACATCAGGTATTGTTTTCAATATACTTTTGAAACGTGATTTTCTATCCAATTACATTATCGATGTAATGCGTTATTCTAACGTATTATTATATATAATTTACATATATAATATTTGTTTTATCAGGCATAAACCAATATACTAAATAATATTATATGGATGAAAGTATTGTTTCATCGTGACTACAAAAGATATTTGCAAAAACTTTTATTTTCTTATAAGATGTTTATTTTTCATATACAATTTATATTTTATTTTCAGATCAACTTATCAATATACTACACGGATTTTAATAAACAATATATTTTAAAAGATAAGAGTTTTTTCTTATATCTAATCTGAGATATAAGTAAAGAATTGTTAGTATCTTTACAATAAATTTTCTATTTACGTGTGCATCTTTATATAGATATAAGATATTATATAGATATATAGATATAAGTTATATAGATAGATACTAAATATAATGATATTAATTCATTGTTGTACGTATTAGCTNTATAAACTATTAATAAATAGCAACTGTATACTGTTATATATGTTACGCATACATAAGCAAAACTTAATAATAATATAATATAATATGTATAAAAATATATAATATATTTTTTGGTACATATAATATAGTTTTTTACAAATTTTTTACAAGTTTTTTACAAAAAATTTAATTTTTCAAAAATTTTTATTTAATCGATTTTATTTTTTAACCGGTCAACAATTGTCATAAAAATAAATTCTGTTTTCTTGCATTAAATATTATTTTTATATATTATTAATATATAATAAGAATAATATTATATTAGATTATATTTAGATTTTATAATAAGAAATATTATATATTTTTTCTATTTTTATTTTATTTATAATTTTCAAATATGATTATGGATTCATTTATTTAATCAAGGATACGACTAGAGAATTTACTATAATTTGAAAATTGGAGCTAATTTTTGTTATGCATAAAAGAAAAAGGTATACTCAAATATAGTGATGTTTTTTATAATATATTTCAAATTAATTAAAATCGATATAAAAAGAGAATTAATCAGCAATTTCATTTAAAAATTATATAATAAATAATACAACATATAATACAACATATAATATATTTGACTAAATAAGTGTATAATATTATATAATTAATATAATATATATTAATATGTTATATTATAATATAATAATAATAATAATTAATATAATAATATAATTAGTGTATAATATTATATAATATATATATAATATTATATAATATGCAAATATTTTTTGTATCGTTTTCTTTTTTTTTTCTATATTTCTCGTTTTGATTTTTATGTAAACTAAGTTTCACAATTCAAGTGGAATTTTTAATATGTCAATAATTATTGATGTACTATTTTTTCATAGTTAAATACAAATTTTAAGAGTTATCGATATTGAAAACAAAAATAAAAATATAATATATAGGAATATAATATAACGAATGTCCGATGCTGATAATTCGATAGATTTCGATAACTCTTCAAGTACTTATTTCTTATTGAAAATGAAATTGTTCATTGTTCAATTGAAAATGGAGATATTCATCTATTGCTATTCACAGTTAATTTTAATTACATCAATGATAGGAATATAAGTACAATCAATATTCGATATATAATAGCAATATTATCAATATTGATGCTGAGTTCATCAAAGGAATGAAGATGAATTGATATTACAGTGTTGTGTCACAGTTACGATCAGTTTCATCCTATATCTGAAGATTTGTTCACGCGATAAAACGAATATTTATAGTATCAATTTATATCGATTTATAAATATAACTGTATCAGAAATCTGAAAACAAATTGGCATCATATTATTTTTAATATATATAATTTAATATCTTAATAAAAATAAATAAACATGCATCTTTTTAACAATAAATAGAATTATAAATGTTTATGTTCATGTTAATCTCTATTCAAAAAATAATCATTCTATTCTAAGTATCTTTTTTTTGTCGATTTTTTAGTTTACTACTTTCTTTTCTTTTATAAAAAATGTATCTTAAGAGATTAATTTCTTTGATTTTCTATGATTTTATATCGAATTAGACAATGTTTAATTTTATTTTTCAAGGATTTGAAATATTTTCCTTTGTATATTCAAAATAGTAATAAAATTCATTTATTACATAATATTATGAATTATTTATTATCTTAAAAGTTTTGTTATCATCCCTTCCAGATCAGATAAATTCCATTATCATAAAATATTTCAATAATAATTACAATGTTTAGGTAATGTGAAAAAATTTTTTAAATAAAAATGTATTTAAATTTAATTCATTATACTCTTTATACTATACAAAAGCATATTTCTTGAATACAAATAAAAGATATAATAAGAATAAAATGATAAAGATATTCCTGTCAAATTGAATATATTAAACGATAAATCCTTCAAAGAAAACTTTTTCTGCGAAACTTCACTTTTATTTTATTTAGTTAGAAGATGAAATTTAATTTATAACAATATACAAATATATATTTATTTTTTACATTATATTGAATATATTGAACATAAAATTATGAAAAAAATCAGAGTCATTCTATTTTATGGGATATATGTCTGAATATATTTTTTATTTTTAATTTTAATAGAATTTTTATTTGCAAAATCGAATTTTGAAAAATTCAAAAAAATTTAAAAATGATAATTTTTTTAAAACGATTAAATGCTAATTTTTCTTATTTTTTTCATTATACATGCATTATATATATATATATGTTTATTTTATTTAAATATAGTGAAATATATTTTAAAGAAAGAATCTTAAGAAAAAAAATATTCTTAAGATTGATATATGATATATATATTGTATATATATTAATATATATTATGTAGTATTAATAATTTCTCTATAAATAAATGAATAGAAATCACATAAAAATTTTCGTATCTTCATTTTTTTAAATGAAATGATTTAATTTTTAATGCACCAATTGATGCAATTAAATCGCTATTTAAAGAAAGTAACTAAGCTATTTATGTCGAAAAATCATTCATTTTTATATTTTAACTTGAAATTCTTTTCATGTGAAAGACAAGGAACACGTGATACTTTATTGTTGTTGTTCTCCTTATTTTTTATAAATTAAATTTAGAAAATCTTCTAAACTAATATTTATTCAATGTGAATGCATTAATTGGAATTAACAAAGTATTTTGATTTTATAGATTTAATTCAAAAAATTAAAATTATCCTTTATATGATATTTATAAATATCAATCTATAGAAGAACTATTATTGTATAATATATTTTCTAGAAGAACTATTAATATTGTATAATATATTTTCTTATGATAAATAATTTTTATAGAAATATTTTTTTCTTAAAAGATATTTTACTGTATAGATATTTAGATAAAACAGATATTTTGTATATTTAATAATATCTAATAATTGAAAATTAGAAAGACAATTTCGCATATCCGATATTGAAAAGGAATTGTATGAAAAGGAATTGGAGTATAGAGTCTTCGAATTAAAAAGGTAACAAATTTAGAAAGTAAGTAGAAACTAAAACAAACATAAAAATTAAAATGCAAAAATTTCGTTGAAGTTTATTTTTCAAGTTATAAGCAATTTAATTTTGCAATTTTATTAATCATAAGAGTATTAAATAATTGAGTGAAACGGTAATATGTGTCATAATTTATCTTCGTTTCACTTATTAATATATATATAAAAATGGTTATAACATCAAAAAATAATATTCCAACAGATATATTTGCTAATTTCCGCATTTGTTTTGATTTCTAAAATCATTTTTTCAATTTTTTATCTACTTTGTTTGAACAATTTATGTATAATGCAAGATAATGAACATATCAATTGCTAGCATGTTTTAAATCAGTTAAATTCATTAAATATTTAAATATGTAAATCTTCAATTAATATTTTTATAGATATAATAAATTCAAAGCAATTTTCCACCGTAAAGTGATAAAATTATAAATTTAGAAAAAACGAAATCGATAAAAATCTGGTTTATATTCATGATAATTCATGGAACACAGTATAATAACGATGGTTCACTTCCATAATTAAAATTATTGACTTATTCATGAATCAAATTTGAATAGATTAGTTTAATAAAAATATATCAAAGTAAATACTTTTATAAATTAATAGTTTAATGAAAATAATTAAAAAGAAAAAAGAATATAAAAAAGAATAAGAATCTTTATATTATGAAGTTTTACCAAAGTTTTCGAATTAGAAAAGTTTAAAAAAGAAAAAATTGAGATATGAAAACATTGTAAAAGATTAATAATGCGAATTATTTTTGCGAATATAAACATTAAAAAAAATAGAAATTAAATGAAACAATTGTAACAAATTCAAATAAAAGAATCAGCGAATAGTCAATTAATAATGGTTTTGTAAAAATAAAATTTAGTTCAATCGTGCTGAATTTTCTATTCAAGTTGCAAATATAAAATAAAATGTTTAAACATGTTAAACATTAAATAACACATACAAATAATTACAATTAAAATAAATTTATATTTTGATTTATAGAGATTGGAAAATTAAAAATCTTATCATATTCTTATGAAAATTTTAATTCATTTTACTGTATAAAAATTGCAATCAAACCACGATCTTTGAAATCAACTTATCCGCTAGCAGTCAGGTATAAAACATGGATAGTGACTCGATAAACTGCAAAGGATCAATATTCATCATTATTTCTCATTCTTGTCGTTTTCCATCCCAATCCTAACTCTATTCAGCCTTCAACCGCGCACCCTATCGCGACAACTAGACGCCCTGAGCAACGTTAAGCGGATGGTCGGAGGGCAACTCGCTAGAGGGCAATAGATCTGGGTCAATCGGTTGCCAGGCAACTATTTCCTCACCTCTTCCCACGCATCATCAGAGAATCGTCGACGACTAAGTGTCGCGTCCTTGCTGCACAGGGAAATATAACTCGTATCGATCCCCCATGGGTGGTCTTCTAAAACTCGGATGTTACCTCAATTTTGAATCAATTATGCGGTCGAAGAAGCGATCGAACTCTAACCGTATCCGTGATTCGACTCGTGTGGGAACGAACACCGACCAATTACGAGAAATCCACTTTGCCATCGAGCGATAGTAGATGAAGAAATTGACAGGATTTTAAAGGATAGAGAGTGATAATTTATTTTTAGGATTGTTTTTCTTTGTATCGAGAATTTTTTTTTCAATGATTTTAAAGACTTTAAAATGATGGTTAAATCAGTAGTGACTTTTTAAAATTTAAGAGGTAGATAATATAAGCTTTTTCGATTTTATTTTTAAAATAAAGTTTCTATTTATCTAAAAATAAAATTGTTAGTTGTTATAATATAAGTCATTATTTTCATGATATTTATTATTTATCCCATCTTTCAAATAATTTTCGAATTCTATGATAAAAAAGAGATGACGATTTTATAATGAAATCATCGATGTTCCTTCGCATTTGTTTTAAAGGTAAAATGATGTTAAAACGATTCGAATAAATGATTATTATAAATAAAATCAGATTAGAAAAATCATTTATATATAGATTTCATCAAGGATGAATGATATATATTTTATTTTATATAAGATTTTATAATCAAAAAGAAAGAAAAAGAATTTGTAATAGTCTTTTTCTCTTAAATTCATCATTTTCGCAAATCAATTGATAGCAGTTATTGATAATAATAAAACAATCGTAGTATAGATATCGTATAATCGTATAATATAATATAATCCTTTCATATTTCACCAAATAAGATATATTCGTTATAAATGAATCAGAATTTAAAACTAAATTCTAAATGATAATTTTAAAGATTTAAAAACAAATAAATATTTTATTTGATTTAACTTTGAAAATTTAAAAATGAATAAATAAATTATTTATATATAATATTTGTATCAAGCAACAATTTTAAAGATTTAAATAGATAAATATAATATTTTGAATTAAATAGTTTTGAAGATTTAAGAATGAATAGATATAATATTTTACTTATATTTCATTAAAATAAAAAAAGTAACTTTAGCAATCAAAAGATGTAATATAAAATTTACTTGTTATTACTTGTTAAATCTGAATATTACTGGATGGAAGCTTTTTTTGAATATATATTTTTAATATAATATTCTTTAATTTTTCGATTTTGAATAGAAAAATAATTTTGAGAATTTAAAAAAGATAGAATGAGTAAAAAAAANAAAAAAAAAAAAACAAGAATGAATTTCGAAATAATGTAAAGCTTCTGATTTGATGATTTGAACAGATTACAAAGTAAATTGATTTGATAATTTATAAATTAAAAGAATGTATGAATAGTTTGGTTTAATATTGTTTACTGAAAGTTTTCTCTAATCTTCAAAATATGTATACAAAAAAATATTAAGTTACGTATTTTTTATCTTTATTATTCCAGTTTACTATCATTGAATTATATTTTATAAAAATATAATATATTTTATAAATCTATAACTGTGCAATTATTATTATTAAATCATTATACAATTATTTGTTAACAAAAGGGTATTATCGATATAATATAAGTATGAGATAATTATTTTTACAAAATTGAAATAAACTGTTCTAATTATTCATGTTTCTTGATTATTTTTTTCTAAAATCTTTATTTTCGTTGCTTTATATTTCATTAAAAATTAAAAATCAATAAATCAAGATATTTTCCGAATAATAATGTAATAAATATTAAAACTTTTTTATAATTTAAATAATCTACTATAAAATAATTAATAATAAAAAATATTAAAATCTTGAGTAATCTGTGATTTGATAAGCAAAGTAGCACAAAGTTATTATCAAAGTTATATTTTTTATTATTCTATGATTATTTAGAATTAGTTTAATTGCAGTTTATGAATTCTTATTTAATTCGATAAATAATTTCAAGAAATTTCAATAAACTAATTGAATTTCTATTTATATTTTTTCAATTCATTATAACATTTCAATTAAAATTAATCTTCAATTTTTTGTAAGTATTCATTTTATTTATCAAATCTGTAATAGATTTTCCATTTAATTAATTAAATCATTTTATTTATTCAAGATATAAAAGAACTTGAATATTTTATTAATTCTGAATGATTGAAATGATTTAAAATTTTTTTTCATTTTTTTTAGAATTATTTGAAATTATTATAATTATATTATTCATTTATTTGTTTTCATAACGCAATTTATTTTTCGATATAAATCGTAATTACAAGTAAAAAGTAATCATAGAAATGTGATACAATTGAAATCGATATGAGGATAATTTAAGTCAAGATTAATTAAAATAATGTAATATAATTTCAAGTTAATCAAAACGAAATAATGCAAATTAGAGGTGATCGAAGCGGAATAATGTGATCTTACAATTGATTGAAACAGATCCAATAAGAATTAGAATTTATTGGAATGGTTTAATGTGATTTAAAGTTGATTAGAACAGAAAAACGTGAACTAAAGTTATCTTGAATGAAATATCACAAATTAGAAGAAGAAGAAATATATCGAATTAGTAATAATCAAGAACACAAGTTGAGACAGTTTAAAGAGGAGTTGTAAATTAATGATATCTATATAGAAGAACACGAGAATTGAAGAGTTGAAACTGTCAGGAGAATGTTGTAAATTAATAAAACGAGAAGATGTGAATTGGCGTTGTTCAAAGTAAAATAATGTAATACAAGATGTTGAAAACAAGAATATCATATTGAATGGTATTAAAAGACTTTAATAATAAATTCAAAATTCAATTGTTTCCAAGACATAATTATTTTTTATTTTATATTTTTTGTTATTTTGTAACATCATAATTAACTTATTATTGATATTATTTACAAAAGATATTTCATATATCCCCATTTCATTTTCATATAAACTTGACATCTTTGACTCAAGATTCACGAAAATTCCAGATTTTTATCGAATTATTTGAACATATTGAATTCGATTTTATTAAAAATCATTTTATCGATGAAGAAATGACATATTTCTTTTGTTCTTTTAAACTATGTATGAAAATTGAATGCGAATATTCAAAAAACAATATGTAAACACATGTAATATGTAGAAATTAATAATCAATTATAATGCTAATATAAAACAATACAAAAATATTTCCATTGAATTTTCGATCTATATTTATTGTAAGATTTTTACATAATAGTATAGTATGCTTTACGTGTTATATGAATCTTGAATAGTTTTTTTTTAAATATCTTGTTTATCTAATTAAAACTCCAAAATGGAATAAATTACGAAATGAAGTTGATCATAGTTGAAAAACAAGAATAGAGATATTGTTTAATGTGACATGTTGCGAGTTGAAGAACATGTATTTTGCGAGATTAAAAGAACATGTATTAAACAACTTTTTAAAGTGAAATATTATGAATTGATAATAGAACAGCAAATTGCAATTTGTTTAAAATTTAAAAAACTGTTAAAAATGACAAACTGTTTAAAATGAAATGTTGCAGCAAGTTGAGGCTGCAAATTACTTTCAACATTGTATTTCTGATATAAATAAATAATTTTTATTTTTTAATCATTATATGACTATTATAATATTAAATGGAATTAAGATTTATAATTATTGTGTAAATTGTTTTTTTTTATCACGATTAGATAATATATCTCCCAGTAATCATTTCATTTTTATCCCAACAAGATATAAGTTCAAGTCATTTTTTATTTCAACTATATTTTATGAACAACAAGATAAAAATATATTTGTACTGAATAAAGTAACGAATCAATATAGAAAATATTGTATTATAATATTGTTTATAAGTATGGCGTGAAACATGTCTTGTATATTATGAATAATATTATGAGCAACATTATTGTTCATCATACGATATTACGTTTATCTTAATTGAATTTAAATTGCATTTTGACAATATCCTATTTATTAAACATTATAATGGCATTAAAATAAGTAAAATAAGTAATACATTTATTATTCTATTTTATTGTACAAATTATTACTGTATGTAATAAAGATAATAATAATTCATAAACAATAAAAATATTTACATTTTATGAAATGCAATAAAATTAAACTTGAAAATAATTTTAAAAAATATATGGAATATAAATATATTTCAGAATATCGGACATATAAATAATAATATTAGAATATTATTGTATCAAATGTTATTGTATATGTTATCATATCCTATTGTTTTTATTTATATGTTTATAACATATCCAATAATATAAATTATTATGTAAAGGATATAGATACGCTTAATCGTGTTAAAAGAATTAAAGCTAAACAGAATAAAACGAATTAGGAAACTTCTTACAGAAAAAATATTACAAATTGATAACAGAACAGAAGACCAAAAATTGGAGAAAGTTGCCCAGCGTGAAATATTGAAAGTTGTTAAAGTACAGAACAGAAGACAATTTACAGCTATGGAGAGTGGAAAGTTGAAACTGGACAAACGAGAAGATCACTAATTAAAGCTGGACAAAGCAGAAGATCGCAAATTGAAGATATCCGAAATGAAATACAGAAAATTGACAATGATCAGAGAGAGAAACAAAAAACAAGTTGAATCCATTCGGAGTGGAATATAACGAGTTGAATCTAGTTACAGCAAAAGAATTAAAAACGAATTGAAACTAGTTACAGCGGAATATCGTGAAATTATTCATAAAGTTATTCGAAATTCGAAGCAAGGAGAACTATATTTACCCCCTGAAAAATGCAAATTGAAGTTGTACAAAAAGAAATAACATGAATTAAAACTCTTAGTCGAAACAAAATTTTATAAATTGAAATTATATGAAGCAAAGTGAGTTGAGAATACATAAAATAATATGAATTGAAATTAATCAAACATTATAAATTAAAATTGATCAAAGAGAAGTAATAGAAGGAATACAAGTAAAAATTAATCAAAGCAAAAGAATTTAGCTAAAATTTTTTTTGTCTGATTTAAATTTTATGTCAAAAAATCCAAATTATCAATTTATAAAAATTTTTCTTTCATACAAATGTGATGAATTTTATTAATTTAATTATTCAGATATATTCAGATATAGAATAATTTTATTTTTTTAATAATTCGTAATTTTAATACTAAAATATATCTTAATTGGCCAATTCTTATATGACTAATTCATTAAATTTGAAATTGATGAAATTGAATTAACCAATTACCTCATTTAACAATCTCTTTGTATAAACTGCAATACATTAGAAGTTTATAATTTGTTAATTCATTAATATAACAATTTTTCAAATTATTCTGATTCTTAATGGAAATATGCCATTTCTGATATGACATTATAAAAATTTTGATAGTGAATTTCAAGTTTAAAATCATTTTTGCATACAATTTTATTTACAGATAAAATAATAATATTCATAGATACAAAAATGTAGAATTACATTTAATACTCTTCATACTTACTTTTTTATATCTTTATACTTTTTATATCTTTGATATATTTGATCGGATCTTACAATGTAAATATATAAATATGTATATTACATTATATTGTATAGAAAATCTCTGATTTAATAATCAAGAGAATTCAATATCAAAGTTAAATATACGTAAAACTATTCGAAACGAATCAAGCTAACTTCAAATAGAAAAAAATTTTAACTTGTCAAAGCATATTAATTACATTGGATATATATGTATATATATATATATTGTCCGAATTAAAGTTAACTGTGATGCAATAAATGTTAGAATAATTGAAAATTCTTCGAATAAAATAACTTTTACGCAACATATACATATATCACGTATACACATATGTATGTATATGTATATATCACTGTCACACCATGAACAATCAATTCTCCATCACAGAAACTCGGCGCCCGTATATCACGATGCTCGCTTGGGTGCAACACGAGAGATTGTGGGTGGCCAGAGGCGATGGTTGTGTACGTGCACTCCAGATACACACATAAATACCGTGCCTCTGATAATCAGCGTGTCATTAGCCTGTCAAGCTGACGAGACGACGCGTGGCATCTGATTTCATCTGGCATCAATGATCGAGATCAATTTGTGCACAGAGGGTGGCACGAATACGAGAATAGCAAAGTAGATTGATATGAATCGATATGAATGACACGAATCCATGTGATTTTACAATACGTTGTTTCGAATCGGTGTACGAGATGAAAAAAAAACTTTTATTTTTATTTTATTTTCACCACAGGAAATGGATATACGAGATGGTGTAATTTGTCGGTGAGGAGATACAGTTGGTTTAGTGTTCCGTAATAAATTTCATATGTGATATATCTGTAAGATTAGTATCTAAAAATGTATATTTTTATTTAGTTTGTTTTTTCTTATATAAAAAAATAATTAAAATTGAAATAATAAAAAAATTCTTATAATTATTATTTTGTTATATATATATATTCTTTCATGTATAATATAATATAATGTAGAAAAAAGCAATAAAATTTTAGGATTAGAACGAGATTAAAGAATCTTTTTATCTATTTTTATTATTTATTTTTATTATTTATTTTAATTTTTGTTTCGTGGCAATATAGTGTGAGAAAAATGATGATGAAAATTTTGTGTTATAATATAGGAAATTTTAATTTTATCTTAATATTCATTATTAAAACACCACTAGGAATCACTATCCATATAGATCACAAGGATCAACATAGGAATCATTATCTTTTTGTTACAATGGTTTAAGAAATGTATTATAATATAATTCAAATTATTACTTACTAATGTATATAATAAATAATAATAAATAATAATATATGAAAAAAATAATATCAAAATATAATATTTTTTGAATAATAATAAATTTTTTTTTATAACATAATCATGTTTTTTTATACAATCATATCTTCTTTAATCAATTTATTATTTATATACCTAAATAAAAAAAATTAAAAATGAGTAACTTTTTACTTTTTTTGATAAAAATATCAAAAAATCGTAATAAAAAGAAGAAATAATAAGCACAATAAAAAATGTTTTAAAGACCTTTTATTCTCTATCTGAGTAGAGTTCACGAGTGGGTGGGTTATATTAAAGTTCCTCCACAATCGATATGAAGCCTTTGACCTTATTAACCAACCAGTTAATATTTGCATTTTATTTAAACCGACTTTTATTATGTATTTCATTTTCGTTAACATTCCGCGTGATTCTTATCTTTTTTATAATATCAACAATCAATAAGAAAAAATGAGAAAAAAGAAGAGGTAAATTATTAATGACTTTTATAATTATCTCTTTTCATCGTGTAAATTCTTCATGTTATATAATTCATGAATCGTTTTATTTAACTTTTATTGTCACGTCGTAACTTTATTCGAGCGAATTACTTACTTGAATGAACGTAATGAAAGATTCTTTAATCTTTACTCACGGTTATGAACTATAATTATATGGAAGAAATTATATGCTATAATAGAAAAGAAAAAAAAAATATTTTTAATTGAAAATAAAAGTGCTATAATTATAGTAATCCATAACTAATGAATCATAATAATATAATTAGCTTATAGTGAATTTATATAGTGAATTTTAATAGTTTAATTTTTAATAATTTTAATAATTTAAAATCTTTAATATTTTTTATTTTTTATAATTCAGGAAAGACTTTCTGTGATGATATCTTAAACTTCTAATGTTTATTCTTAATTTTTTATTAAAATATAATTAATTTTTAAATAAAATAACAAATATAAGCAGAATGCCAATTTTTTTTTACTTTTTTAATTGTCTTTAAATTTAAAAACTTTTCAGAATGTTAAATATATCCCATCATATTATTTATTTGATAAAATAATTATTATATTACAGATAAATATTTTTTATTTGATTTTGAAATTCTTAATTATTTAAATTATTTGTTACTTTCATATCAAATTATAATGATGAAAAGAGAAAATAAAAAATTTTGTTTAACGAATTAAAAATTATTATAAATTTCAAATAAAAATTTACTAAATGATGATATTTTTATAAATTTTATATTATTGCAATTCGATTAACTAACTAAATCATGATTACCCAAGATCTTAACAATTCAGAGTCTCTGTTAGCGTTTTCTGTTTACTAACATTAAGCTTTCTAATTGTATCTTTCTCTTGAACTTTTATTTCTATAATTAGTTTCTTTTTCTATCAGATTTCTTTCCATTAGTTCCATTCATTACTTTTTGAGGCTAATAATTGTAGGATAATTATAATTGGTACATATTAGGTTTAATTAATCAAGATCCTATTGTATATTCAATATCTAAATGATATCGTTAAATAGATATAATTCTTTTCATTTAAATTTTACAGAAATCGAAACCATCTATCTCATTCATCTCTATATCTAATTCAGAATATGCAATCAAATTTTCCACTAGATTTTAATGACTAAAAGTAAGAAATTTCATAACTAATTCTCATTAACTTATTATTACAAGATATAGTTAATTTATAATTATAGTTAAATTAACAGGAATCTTCCATAAGATCCAAGATTAAATCAAAACAAACTCCAATCATTTTAAGCTCCTATAATCTCTATAATTAGAAGACCAATATATACCGTTTTCATTTCTAAAATATCAAAACATAAAAAAACAAAGGATAATATCATATCACGATCAAATTTAAAATTTAAAAAATTAAAAATTCAAATAATTTATTTTTCACTAGAAATTTCTATTTTATTCTATATGTATTCTATTTCTATTCTATATGTATTCGATTGTTCGTTTGATGAGTTACTCTGTTTCTCATTTAAATTTAAAAATTAAAAATTCGAATAATCCTATTCGTTCATTAGACATATATTTCATAATCCGTCATTCAAATTCTGTTAATAATTCATTGTTCGAACTAAACTGACATATTATATAAACTGACATATAAGATAAGAAAACTGAATAATAATAATAATAATAATAATAATAATAATAATAATAATAATAATAATAGTAGAAAAATAAAATTAGAGAGGAAAAACGGAGAAGAAAGGAGAGGAAAAGAGAGAGGCGTCGTAATGAGTATCACGATGCGGTAACGCATTACACGGCCGGTGATACGGCCTGTAATCGCGAGTTTCTTTCAAAGAGGTAAGGTTAATCGGCGAGCATCCGCGTCGAGGAAGCTGACATTGAGGGTATTGTTGGCCGCGATGCCAATCCTTGTTTGCAATCTAGTCGTCCATGGTCACGCCATGACTGCTTCCGTACTTTTCAACTTTCCATCAGGCTGCGTTTTCGACACATTAAATCAGTTTTATTCCTATTTACCCGTGTAAATAAGCTGTTGGGTAAATTCTCGCAATCGATAAAAATATTTACAGAGACACGGTGCTACCTGGTAGATGCCCTTGGCGAGAAATTAAAATTTGCAAATTGATAAAGATTATAATTGTTTTTTTTATTTTTCGTATTAGAGAACTTGTATCGGAGATAGAATTTTGTAGAGCGAGTATTGGTAGCAGAATTATTAAGAGATTTCTTTGTCATAAGAGAAAGATAAGGATAGTTGTGTATCAATTATCAGTACGATTAAAACGATCATGTGAGAATTAGTAGTATTAACTTAAAAGTAAAAGTATTTGAAAAAAATTTTACTTATCTTATCTATAGAAATCACTTCATCCAAAAATTAATAAAAATTTGTGTTTATATAGAACATAATCTTTTTTTCGATAAAAAATTTTTTTTAAAGAAATTCATTCCCAAAGTTTTAGTATTCTTTTATATCTTCAATACAATCTTACTTAGCAATATTTTTTATAACAATATGATAAAATAGAAAATTTGTTTTGAAAACTAAAATCTAAATAATATTGTTATATTTTGTCTCATTACAAAGTTATATTTAAAAGAAAACGAAAAAAAAAAAAAAAAGAAACTTTGAAATTTAAAAAATTGATTTCGATTCTCTCAGAGTGACAATTCGTTATAAAAAATTCATAATATACATTGTCTCAATATTCAATCAATCCATAATTTTATCATTTTCAATTCAGAGATTCAATTTTTTAATTTATTTCATATTTTTAATAAATATGTTACTACATTCAATAGCAAATAATAATTTTTCATTTTCTATTTCATGAAACATATATAATAAATGATTGATTCTGAGCAAAAGAGTAAACTATTGGATTATTAATTAAAATAAAAATATGAAAGAACAATGTTTGGATTAAATATTTGAGAGTATAACAATCTCACACTGATTTCTTGAAATATATATTGAATCAAAATATTTTCCGATATAATCTAAAATCACATTCTTATAAATAGTACATCTGTTAAATCATGTTCCTATATTATGAAATAAAATTTAGAATTGTGGATCACAATATTTATGGATAAGAACATTGATGTACCATGTTTAATGAGTAAATAAGAAACTAATTAGCAAGTTAAATAAAAATTACTACAAAGAATCAAGAAAAATAAACATAAAATAAAATGCATGACAAATGTCAACGATCAAATAATCTAAACATTCATTTATAATGTGTTATTGTAAAGAAGAGTAAAAAATATGAGATACATATTTTTTTTATTTTTTGTTCTAGAAAGTTTAGTAAAATATATATTATTATAAATTAAAAAATTAAACCAATCTTTAGAAAATTTCTCATCAAATTCTTATAAATATAATAAATATATGATAAATAAATATAATTCTTAAGAAACTTATTTGTTGAAAATATTTTTTCTTAAATTAAGACAAAATTGAATAAATAAGAATTGCTTAATAATTTAAGACAATGTTGTTTTGAAAGAGATAAGTTATGGAAATTGTGTAAACATGTTAATGAAGTTTTAATAACACACAAATGTCAAATACACACACAATTTATTTTCTTTTATAATAATCATATATAATGAGAAACAAAATTTTTATACACTTTATTCAAGTACAATTATCAAATTATTATTATCAAAATCAAAATTCTGTTTTTAACCAAGTGTACATATAGTGTATATATAATTTATATATAATAGCTTATAAGTAAAGATATTGTAATCAATTTTTTTTTAAATATTGCTTTAATGAAATAAATTTTTATAATTTTTTTGTTTTTTTATTTTTTAAACTTAAGCTATAACTGTATAGTGATATAAGATTAAGCAAAATTTTAAAATATAAAATCTTCAGATTTTATATTTGTTTTCTATTATTCCCGAGTAAAAATATTTAAAATATTATTTTAAATAATATTCTTTATTCTTTAAATAATATTGCTAAAAAAATTATGTATAATTGTTTATACTAATGTGCTAAAAAAAAAATTATGTTAAAAAAATTATGTTAAAAAATTATGTAATTGTTTATACTTTATGTACAATTTATACACAATATTAATACACAATTTTTCATTAAAATCAATTTTTTGATTAATCAAACTTTCTTGAAGGACAGCATGAAGCATGAAGCATTTTTATTTCTCATTGTATAAATTTCATTTTATAAAATATAGTAGGATCTTTTTTAGTTCATTAATTTGAAGAAAAAAATGCAATTATTACATAGCATATTTATTCAATAATAGCAATTAATCGAATTTTGATTCGATAACATTGATTAAAATTTATTCGTTCAATATTTCCAAATAGATTTATTTCATCAAAAATTAAAAGATATTTGAATGAAAGAGAATATTTAATAAAATATTAAGATCGATTTTTAATCCAATTATTTTATTTTATATAAATTTTATAATCGATCATATAATCGAAATTAATAGGGATTATTAAAAAACTAAATTATGTTAATACACATTAATTTTCGGTATTCGCATTATCTTAATCATTCATGAGCAAACTTTAGATGGTTTGTGTCCATAATTTTCATTTCTAAATCTCTTCGAAGAAATTTTTTTTATTTTTAATTTATTTTTGTAATAAATTTTTTAAACATTTGTCTGAATGGACAATTATAGAATGAAATAGATATTTCAACAAATATCCAGGAATTTTTTTTACATTTTGTGAGAACTTACAATTCGAACAGTAAAAAAAAAAAAATAGTTGATATCTAACTTATCCACAAAAGATTAAAAACTATTTTAGAACAATTTATATTTGTTTCAGAATTGAAAAAGATTTCAAAATAATGTGCTAAAAAGTCTGTTTCTTAAATAATATGTAATAAAAATTTTATAGCTGTGAATGTATTGAATATTGCGTTAATTTTATTATTGTGTTAATAATTTTAGAATTTTATTAAAATTTTTTTAAAATCTTTAATTTATATAGAATGTAGCAATTCTAAAGTTCCAAATTGTGAATAAAAATTTATGAAATGTGCAAAAGTTTTTTTTCATATTTATCAATCAGATAATATAATATTTTGTACAGATAGAAAATATAATTACAGTACACGAATAATTAATTATTATTAACATTATATAATTGTTTTTGTATTTAACAATTGATAAATAACAATAGATACTATATGATATGAATAGAATTTTATTTTTTAAATTCCATGAGATAATTTATTTTTTTACCATAGCATTTATTTTTTTCCCACTTAAATATCATCGTAGCATTAATTTTTCCAAAATTTACAAAATATTACCAATTTATCTATTATTAGATATATATCTATATATACATACATATATAGTAAAACATATGCAATATTATTGAAAATACCTACAAACAATATTCAAATAGAATTTTTTAATATCTTGAATAATAATATTCACAAACATTTATACTAAGCTAATCAATGCATTTCCTTCATATTTGATTCGTATAAAACTTTAATAAACATTTTTCTAATATTATAAATTGTAATAAATCAATTCGAAGTGTTATATTAATTTTTAGATTCAAAATATTCAACAAAGCATTAGCTCAATTCTCAGTCTATTGAAATTATTCAAAGACGATAAAATCCGATAATATGCGTGCGATTTTCATTATAGACATATGTGAAGGGGCTGAAAATCATAAATAAAAAGAAAAATTTGATCGATATTGTATCGATGTAACGGTAGAAAAGTCAAGTATTATTATATTTATATATAGATTTATATAAATATATAATATATATTTATATATATATATATTATTATATTTATATATATATATTTATATATGTTCGCGATATATCAAATCAGAAGAACTATTCGTATTTTAGAACCACTATACTGTTTAGAATTTACAATCAATATATATATATATATATATATATATATATTTTTTCAAATTAGACAACTTCTGATTTTTTTTGAAAAAAATTTCTTTGACAATTTTTTGAGAATTGGCACGAATCATTTTTAAAATTATAAATAGAATATTCATTAATGAAAATTAATGAAAAGAAAAGATAATAATTAAGGAAATACTTTAAAGATTATAAATGAAATGATAGAAAAAAATTACTATTGATAGAAAAAAAGATATGACAGTAATTAAAGAAATATCATAAAAAATTTTAACAGAATTTTTATTAAAAAAATAAAAGGTAAATAAATAGGTAAAATAATGATTACGGATTAAAGAAACATCTCGAAAATTTTAAACAAAATTTTCGTTGAAAAAAAAATTTCGTAATGAAAAAAAAGAAAAAAAAAAAAGATATCTTCTTTATCTTTTATCATTTAGAGGATGCAAATGTGCAAATTCTTTTCTTTGAACAAGCATGTAAGACGAACGTCATATTTTTTACTCTTCAGACTGAAATTATTTGAATTGGAAATTAAATTTTGAAACAAATACAATTGTATTTCTATATTTTAATTAATTCTAAAGCAATAAAAAAGATGTGAATATGATCAGAAAGAATGTGAAATATATATATAAATAAAAATGATTTTATAAATAAAACTTTTGTATATAATCATAAAAAATATATATAAATATATGATTAAATAGAAAAATACACGTAATTACTGATGATATGAATCTAATGTAAAAAAAATGTTGCTAATAGAAATGTAAATAAAAAATGACGTAAGTCGAGAATAACATAAGTAGAAGTACAACTTTATTGAAAAAATTTTAATTTTTATAATTACTTTCTTACATTTTACATTCGAAGTGTAAATTTTTATAAATTATTAAATTACAGATTCATGCTTTTTATTGTATCATATAAAGAAGATAATATGATAGTAATTAAACAAATTTTCCAAAAATTTTGAAAAAAATTATTATAGTAAAAAAAAAAAATATCTTAAAGAAATTGAACAGAATATTTATTAGCAATAAAAGAATATATAATAAAAATTAAGAAAATATGTTAAATTGAAATAAAAAATTACAGGACTTGAAAATTTATTATGAAATTACATTTGATTTGGAAGATTTAAAAAAGATAATATGGAAAAAAAAAGTATGTAATTATTTTGAAATTCATAGAAAATGAATTCTCAAAAACATTGAGAAGGATGACATCATGAGCTAATTATAGAAAAATCATTTTAAAATTACGAAGTATTCTAAAAGATAAATATCGTTCAAAGAGAAAATAAGCAGAATGATTTAATAAAATATATTTTAACAATATATTTATATTTGCTGAAAAACATAATTTTCTTTACTCTTTTTTTAATAAATATCTTATATTATTTTATGCTGTTCGTATTTTATGTATTGTTCGTCGACAAGCATCACCTGCAAAAGCAAAGAGGAAACAGGAAATCTTTATCTGAGTACACTACTAAAATTAGCATATTGATATAATAATAGAATGTAGGATTCTTATAAACTACGAAAATATATTTTGTCAATAGTTAATACTTTGCTTGTGTAATAACTATATACTATTGAAATCATCACGATTCAATGTGTTCAATTAATATGAAATAAGCGAAATAGAAACATTTCGTGAGACAATAATATCCATATTTTTCTGCTTGCTATCTTCTCGTGGACAAACAATTTTTGTTAACAATTAATGTTCAAACAACATGAGTTTCAAGTATGTAATTCAATGATACACAATTTTTTTTTTTTTTTTGAGATTTATGATTTCAGAATCATAATATACAGGATATTCCAAAAATATGAGATTATCCGTTAATTACAGATTCTTGAAATAATTTCAAGCAACATTTTTTTTTACAAAAATTTTTGTTCTTCGATTTTTCTAGCGAATTATTAACAAAAAATATTGGCCAATCACGGAACCTACTCAATCCGCGAAGATTGGCTGTACAAACAAGTTTAAGCAATATATATCGAATAAAAATGTAAATATTATAGTTTATTCATCATTCGATATAACTCGATATATTTTTATAATTTTTATAATTTTTTATCGATAAAAAAATATTTATTATATTCAACACACTTTCTTAGTCAATGTTTTTCGTTAACAACTTAAGAAAACTATTTTTACAAAATAAAAGTTTTTGCATAAGAAAATATTGCTTGAAATTATTTCTAGAAGATTTGATTCATAAATTTCGAAATTCAGCTTTGTTACAATGTAACAGATAATAAGATAAATGGACAAATTGTCAATTTCTTATACAATTTTTCATCGATTAATTTTTTTCCTAATCTATTATTTCAGAATCTAAGTTAATAAATATTTGTTTAAATGAGAATTAAGAAAATAATAATATAACAGTTATTTTTATTTTCATATTGAATATAGAATTTTGTGTAAATTGACATTTCATACATATTAAAATAAATTTAACTTTTTAGTAAAAGATCAATATTACATATTATAATTATATAATTTATATTTTTTTATATAATTTAATTTATATAATTAATAAATATAATTTATAGTTATGAATTATTCATTAGTTTATTTCTTAACCATATTTTTATTGATTTTAAATTAATTTTTATTACAATTTTCAATTTTATGTGAGTGAAATTGGTATATGTTTAATGTAAGTAAAACTTTTTTTAATCAATATTTAATTCTTTTGATACTCTTTTTCCGTTTTAATTGCTACATATTTCACAAGAATATGCATATAAATTTTATTTTTATAATCATATTATTCAAATATACCATATTATACCAATTATACCATATTATTCAAATATAAATATATCTTTCACATTAACATATTCTTTTTTATTATTTATTGTATAATTTATAATATTTAAAATATCTTATTAAAATATTTAACTAATTGTCTTTTCTCTAAGTGTTATATTTCAATTATTTATTTAATTATTTAATAATTTAGAACTAACAAAAAGCATTTCTAAAGATAAATATAAAATTTATCAACAAGAGATGATAATAATAATGATAACATCATAAATTTAAAATTTCATCTTCAACAATCATATCCAAAATTGGTTACTAATGTTATCGATAATAAATTAATATTAAAATTAAAAAGAAAAAAAATGAAGATAAAAAAAAAGATAATATTTTGATAATTATGGAACAAAAAAATCTCATTTTTAACATTATCAATAACATCAATTACTTATTTATCTTCTATATCATCAGATATATTATATGAAATATCAAAAAATAATTCAGATTAGATACGATTTTTTTTAAAAATCAAAAATTTTACTAAGGTAAGAAGTTAAAAGATAATAAAAAAAAAGAAAAAATAACAAACTGCTATTTATGATTATAATGGACAAAATGTTTTTTCAAAATAGAGAAATTTAAAATATTCATAAAAGTCATTATTTCTTTACATAAATTATCAAATAAAAAAAGTTTTACTAATATATTAAAGGAAATATATAAAATGTTATCAAATATGATTAAGTTTCAACTTTCAATAAGATTTCTTTCTACGATAGATATTTGGAATCTTTGTAAAAAGCTTTATATGAAAGTAATTCATTTATTATAATGAATAGATCAATATATGTCTATTACAATTGGTATAACAATTAGATATAAGACACATTTTTCAATATCTTGAAATAGTTAAAAATTGAAAGATAAATAAAGACAATATTATAAATGTAATAATCGTATCTGATAATTCACATAATATAAAAAAACTATTAAAGATACATTTGGCGTTGAGATGCATTTATCATGTTTCCTTTATAATAACTTTTAATATTATAAAAATCTAATAATATAAACTGTTAATAAACTATTAATATGTAAAAAAAAGCTAAAAATAATAATTTTGTATTTTAATAAATCTGTAATTATAATAAATTAATTATATAGAATATAATATATACAAAATTTATTTCATTTGAATGATTCTAAAATAGATAGGACTTTAAATAAAACAAGAAATCGTTTTATTTAAATAAATTGTTTAAATAAAATAAGAAATTGTGTAAGCATATGTTTAATATTATTACTTTTGAATTTTATTATTAAAGATAAAATAATAAAAATATCTATTGAAAATTTAAAATTGCAATAATATTTCATAATTAAGTTTAAAATTATATTTAATTATATTAAATTAAATCACTTTAATTTTATAATTAATTTTTTAAATTCTTTTTATTATAGAAATATGGAATATAATATATACATAGTATGTATATAACATATATATATATATATATAAAATAAAGCTTTTGATCAACAATAAATTATTGTATAATTAAGATTTTAGAAGATAAAAAAGTTTTTAAATAGATTAGATTTCTAAATATAAATTTGTACTATTAATTTCTATGTTGTTTGAAAATCAATTATACATTACTTCAACATATACGTTCAAAATTTTATTTTAATATAATTATGTTAGTTTAATAGATATAGTAGTAAAATAACTCATATATCATAAATTATATATATAAATAATCATAAATTTATTCTTTTATTATTAATATTTTTATTAATTCCTGATAAATTTATTAATCTTTACAATATCAACAATTGAAGATCAAAAAATTAAATTTTAATTTCTGAATCAATTGACTTTTAATAAGATCAATTATGAAAAAGAAAAAAGTAAATACAAATACCATGTACAAAAAATAAATACAATAAATTAAAAAAGTAGTGCAATCAGTATTTTTATTAATATATCGTAAAATATCAAAAAATATTATAAAAATATTATATTAATATGAACATTATAAAAAGAAAATATGTCAGTAGAATTAAAATGTAATTGATTATTATATTGCATTATTATATTGAATTCTTTTATCTATATTTATTATTTATATTCTTTAAAATAATATTAATTAAAATGTATGTAAATAAAATAATTCAAAAACATTAATATAATTAATATATCATTTTTCATTTCTTCAATCATTATAATCTATACAGTGTATATACAAATCAACTTTATATCAATATATCAATAATCAATAATTAAGTATACAAATAAATAAATAGCAAAAATCATTAATATATAGATATAATAATTATTTTTCGCATTAATATATAATGATTTTACTCACTACAATAATTTTCTTAATAAAATACTCTTTTTAAAAACTAAAAATACAATATTTTGATTATAAATTTTTTTTTGCAAATTTTTTATAAATATTTTAAAAATACTATAAAGATTTCTATTTTTATTCCGTTAAAATAGTATAGTTAAAGATAAAAATAAATGAAAAGATATCGTGATAAATATTTGTAGAAAATAAAAATTGATAGTCTATTAATAAACGTGATTTTGCAAAGGAAAAGCTTCGTAGTATAATGTCATTATATTATATATTTTTATTCGTGATGGAAAAAAAAGATATTCGCAATATTAGATCAAAAAAGAGTATCAATAAAATTTATTATATAATCTTTCTATAATTTTTTTTTTCAAATTTATATATGATGATTCTATTTTAGTAAACCATATTATTTATAAATGTATTTATAAATATATCATGTAATTATATAAATCATATTTCAAAAGTAAAAAGATTTATTTTGTTAATAATTTCAATTAAAATCTTAATCAAAATATTCTGTCTACGATTTTTTATTTTTCAAAATATATTGAAATATTTGACGTTTCATATGTATTTTTAACTATATTCATATTATTTTTTAACCGTAACCAGTGTCATGGAGTTTGAGAGATGTCCATACATTTAATTTTTTGTATAATTCTTAAATATGTAGTTTATTATTATGGAAGTTTACATACTATTAAAAGTTATTTACATATCATAAATGATAAATATAATAATAAATTATTAAATATTTTTGAATAAGAGATGTAAAACTATTTTCTCAAATGTGTAGCGAACATTTTCAATTAATATTAGAACAATTTATATTAGAAACAAATTCAAGCTTGATAATTTTTGGAAGAATTTCTGAGATTTCATAACATTAACACTATTTTATATAATAAAATTAGAATGATTTATTATAGGTTAAATTAAATTACAAAGCCTATATAAATGTGTTAAATATTTGATTAATTATCAATTGTCTAAAAAATAGATGCTCTAAGATTTAATATTAATTTTTTCTTGGCTCGTTTCACTGGTTCATAAGAAAGAAGAAAGAAAAAAAACTATTTCTTATAAATATAGTATTCATGTTTTTTACGATATATTTTATGTTTCCAAAAATATATAAATGTTTCAAAAATAGAATTATAGAAATTAATAGGAATAATTCCATGACATTTAAACGGATAGAAAATATGAAAATTAAATAATAAAATGATATATTAAATTATTATACTTTGATTCATTTGTCTTATAGTCTAACAAAAATATTTTATTATAAACTGTAATGAAATATTAATAAAAATATTAATAATAAATTATCCGAATAATAATTTTTTAATCATGGAGAATTATCCGATATCTTCTCTTAAGGTTAAGGTATGAATATGAAAATAAAACTCTCGAAAGTTGCTATAGAAATTTTTCGTTAGAAAATTGTATTGAGAATGATTATTCAATAATAATTTTTAATCCGTATGTAATATGGTTTTATGATAATGTAGTATTCATATTAAAGTCGAAAACTGATGAACGATTTTGAATATTGCAAATGGGGTGCCTAAATTGATATTACTGCTCGAAGAACCTACTATCGTAGGACTCTATATTCGTTTATATTATGAGCTCGTAATGAACGAATTCTTTGCGGTTAACTGCGATGATTCTAACTATATTTTGATATACATTGTATCGTCATCGAATTCTATCTGTTCTCGTTTTTATTTTTATATCAACTCTATCGTAAGACTGTCGCGACCCTTGGTTTTTCCAATCCTTATCTTTTGGGAAAATACACATAGAGAGACGGTTGGAGGGACCAATGGTCGTGCTGGAAGGCGGCCTCGAGGGATGGGCCCTCGCGTCGCAGCGCATGGGGATCAGGACCTTCGCGCTCACTCCCATAGTGATCCATTGCATGGCGTGCAAATGTAACTCGTGAAGTGGCTGTTGCTGTGACACCTTTGTTTAAATTAAAGATCTGGAAAAGGTTAGGAAAACCATGCCCGCTCATAAATTATTATCAGGCTATTGACGGTACTCGAAATATTGAAAACATAGGCCAGATTACGATAGCTTCATAAGTTCTTAACAATTCATTATGGAAAAATAACTTGATAATAGTTTTCAAGATTTTTATTTTAAATGTACTCTTCGTATCAATTTTATATTCTTCTTTCGAACTTTTATTTTTATTTTAATTAATTTTTCTTTTTTATTAGATTTCTGTCTGTTTGTTGCTCTCTAATTGTTAGACAATCATGGTAGCATATATATTAAATTTAATTATAAATGAATATTCAAAATGTAAAAATGAATTATAGTAAAAAATTTGTATAAAAAAAATCAATTCCTAATTATTTCTAGCTATTTATTTTTCATTTAAGCTGATTATTAGACTTACACTGTAATAGTAAAATATATATAAATTTTACTAAATGTTTTGTAAGAAGACAAAAAAATATTATAAAATCTTAGATTTCTCAGATGTTTTGATATTGATATTTTGAAATTATCAGTTTAATTAATTTACACAATTAGATATATTCTTCATTACTTAATGTATATTATAAGAAAGAAACTATTGGTATATATTATATCTGAATGAAATCTTGATAAGATAATAATTGCTACATATTTCCTGATTAATTTTTAAACGTGACAAAGGCTTTAAAAAATTAATTATCAAAATAAAAAAAAAAATACTAGAGAAAAAGAAAATTAAATTCAAAAATAAGAAAATTAAATATAATTTTATATTGTTTAAACTTTATTTTATCATATTTTATCATTTGACTTTTGATTAATCGATAAATAGTCACGTAATGCATTTATTTAAATTTATCATTTCTTAAATTAAGATTGCGAATAAAAGAAAGTATTATATCTTAATAAATTATATCGTAATAAACATGACTTAAAATTGAATAATAATATCTTTCATCAAAAGATATCATATTTCAAAAGATAAAACGATATCATATATTTATTCTTAATCATTTTTTTTATTCCTATATTAATTTTGTAATATACTCCAACAGAAATATTAAATAAAATAATTTTAATAAAATATTTTTTTTCAATTTTAAAAAATAATATATTGAGATAATAGAATGTTCAAATAATAAAATGTTCCAATAGCAAAAAATCTGAATAGAAAAATATATAATTAATCAAACAATAAAAATTATATAAATATCGGAAATAGATTAAAATGGTGATATAATATTATTCAAAATATTCGAATGATTTACTGTATGATTCACTAGCTTAAAAAAGCACCTATTTTTTTTACTTGGAATGGATTCAAAAGAGTTTTTGATGCATAAATAAGCGTAATTCAAAGGTTATTGTACTATTCCATTCAGCAACAAGTGTCAGTCAATAAGATAAAAGAAAAAAAAAGAGAAAAAAGTTATATTTGTCCCTTATCACGACACGGTTTTTACATTCTTCACTTATCTATCTAATTAGATCTAACACAATATTATTTCTTGAAAACGAATATGATCTTTTTTTTTCTTTCTCACAGATTTTCAATACATGTATCAAATATATACGATCTTTCTAGAGTCTGTTTTTCACGAAAGAATATTATAAATTTGCAAAGTTTTGCAAGGAATCTATTCTATTAATGATTCGATTATCAATCTAAATTTCATGACAAGAAAATATATTTATCTTTGATATTTATTTATAATATATAATATATAATATATAATTTTTTTTTATTGTTTAACATCAAGTTATTCGCCTAATTCTATATTCATTTTTCAGGAATGGATTAATAACGAATATAAAGATTCCATTGTGTATTCAATTATGCAAACATTAATTATGAATAAGTAATTATCTATCAAGCAAAATAATCTATCAAGCATTATTTTTGACCATCATCGTGTAAGCAAAATTTAAAATGATCGCGATTAAAAAATCGGAGATAAATATCTACAAAATTTTCACTTTAGATTATTTATTGTTTACTCAAGTTCAAGGGACATTTTGAAATATAATTAATGCAAAAAAATTAAAAGAATATTTGCTTTTAACAGAAAAATTATTGTAAATTATTTGCATTCACAAAATAAAACATGTAAAAAAGATAGAAAACATTAGAACTGCTATTTTTTTGCAACATACATTGTCAGAAATTAATTAATTAATTTTTTTAAACAAGATATGGATTTAGAGAAGAGAAAGGAATGGTTTTCATTGTTCAAAAGCGGAATATTTTTTTTAAAAAGTTTTAATGATAATTAAACTGAATAAATTGTGTACCATAAAGTTAGTTATAAAAATTGTCCAACAATTTTTTTATTTCATGACACATTATTTCAGAACAAAAATTACTAAAATTTTACGATATAAAAAATATATTACACATATTTTCTTGTCAATCTGAAAAAAAGTAAATAAAAATAGATTTTTGATTTTTCTTTTTTTCAAAAGAAATAATATTTTTTTTATTTTTTTTTATTTTTGCACTGAAATAGAAATAGAATTTCCAATTATGCATTAAATAACTACATTATATAGTTATAATATAATTATTTAATATCATATAATAATATCATAATCATTAATAATATATTAATATATTAATAATATATTAATAATATATATATAATAATATATAATATATATATATAATAATATAATAATATATTAATTATATTAATAATATATTAATAACATACAATTATAAGAAATAAAGAATTTCATTAAATTTAAAAAAAATTTCAAAATCTATTTATTTAATTAACAGTTTATAAATAAAAATATATTTTAAATTATTTAAAGCAATAAATATTTATTAGTTTTATTTAATTTATGTGCATAAGTATCCATACATACAAAATCAGTAGGAAAAGAATATAATTGAAGAAAAAGAATCATTATAATTTAAACTAATTTTCATTGTGATTTTCAATAAAATATTTATTCAATCACTATATATGTATTTTTAATTTCCAATATATATCATTTCTTAAACAATAGCTATTGATTTTAAAATAACAATAAAAAATTATCAATCAATTATCAAATATTATCAAAATAATAAAGACTATCTTCATCAATTTTATCTTGATCATAGTTTAAATATCTTTACATCAAATAAATTATATTTTATAATTTAATATTAAATTATATTATCATATTATTTGAAAATATATTATATTTAAATAACCGTTATATGAATAGTTTATTTAATCTACTATATATTATATACTATATATAGTTATATATATATAACTACATATATATATATATATATATATATAACATTTGATTAGAATATTCTCAATAAACTAATCAAGGATTTAAAATAAATTTAAATCCTTACAAATAAAATTCAATTTTATTGCAACAAAAATCAATTATTTCGAATCTGTCAATAATTACTCTTTACGCAGTAATAATCCAATTGACTTTTCGATAAACAATTCGTTCTAATTATTTGTTCGCTTATTCAAGAAGCTGATAACACTCAATGATTTTGTTTCCGCCTCCGACTAACGACACAAATCACTGGCCAACCCTACGCCCGTATGTATACATTGTTTCTTTGTAATTAATCTCAATCACTATTTCTTTCATGTATATATCCATGTGAAATGTATATATTTGTGGATCTTTGGTTAAAGGGATTAAAAAAACAATTGTTTTATCTCAAAAAATAAGACGAAGCAACAATAAAGAATGCTAATTGTGTATATCATGCTTAAAAATTAGATTGTGATTAGACTATAGATAGTATATTATATTTCAATTTAGAATTGAAAAAATTGATCGAGCAAGTTTTAAATGAACTTTGATATAGATATGAACGAAAGAAATTGAGAATTTTGTAAATTAATAATAAAAAGAGAATTTTCCATAGGAGATTTTGATATTAATAATGAAAATTTAATATAAGATAAAATTAGATATTTGATGTATTTGGAATTTTTATTACAATTAAATCATTTTAAAATGAATTTAATTCTATACTGAATGCTTTGAAAAATGTTTAATGCTTAAAATTTCTTGGTGACAATTTTTATATTTTTTTAAAAAAATTTACTTCTATTCGGGAAAAATAAATTATCAAAATTGGATAACATATCTATAAGATAATTGACAATTTGCACGAATAATCTTTCTATGCAATTTAGTTAATAGCTAATCCATATTTAATATATTCAAAAAAACAATGTATATCAAGTTAAAAAGAGCTTTTCAAAAAAAAAAAAATTTAAATTGAAAAAATATAAAATAAAAATATTACAAAGCAATAACATTAAATTTCAATGATCAATGAGTTTTAGAAAAAATAACATTCGAAAATTAAATATAACTCTATTTTTTAATAATTGAAATGAATACTATTCGTCGAAAATTTTATATTGGCTAAAAAAATGGCATTATATAACTCCAAAAATAAATATAAATTCTTTACTCATTTTTTCCTGTTTTTTTTTATTTTTTGAGTTTTTTTTCTAAATATGTACAAATAAAATAATTGAAATAAAGAACAAATTTGAATCTCAATTTAAATGATGGATATTAAACATTTTTTTTTTTATTCATTGTATCATTTATAAAATTCAAATTGCGATAGGATATGATAAAATACAAATATATACATACAAATATATTTTTCTTTTATTATATACTTTTATTTTATACATATGTTTGTATACTACACGTTTTATTTATCTATAAATGTTAATATATTTCTAATTTATCTTATTATTTAATTAGGAAAACTTATAATTAATATAATATTTTTCATAATTCCAAATTTAAATTTACAACAAATTTACAACTTTTTTGATTTATATTATAATTATAAGATTTTTTTTTAATGTATATTACGATCAATACAAAACCAAAAAAAAAAAAACACATTTACTAATTCGTCTTCGAATGAAATAAATAAAAAAAATGTTTATATTTATATCTTCTATTTGAATTTACTTTCAAATTTATTTTTCAATTATTTTATTTATATGTGTTTAGAAAAAATTTAAAAACTAAAAAAATTTTTTTAGTCGACATTAAATTTTTTTACTCGAAAAAATTTTTTAAATATTTATTTCAGTTACATAAGTGTTATTTTTTTTTAAAAATAATTTATTATTTAATTAATACATGCATTATGCATTTGTAAATTAACATATAATTTATATAAAAACAATTTTAAAAAAAATAAATATGTTTAATTTTTAATAATAAAATATAAAATTTAAAAAAAGTAAACGATGCTCTTCATTTATTTACTTTTTTATAGTTTACGTTTATGAAAAATAGTATGAATTTCGTCAAGATAACACGTTCTTTAATATCTTTTATTTTTTTAAAATATGGATAAAACTTATATAAGAAGTGCATGATATGATCTATAAAAAAGCATTTCAAGAGATAAAAAAAGTTCAAAATGTAATATTAAGACGTTATAAAAAAAAAAATCCATTAGATACATGCAGCCTATATAAAACAAGTATATAGAAAAAAATAATAACAAATAAAAAAAATTAGAAAATATCGGTTTTATCCACGTTAAAATGATATTGAAAGCTATATAAAACATATTTATTTGAAGAGTAGTTATATAAATTTTGTAAGGACATTTAAAATAAATTTAATTAATTAATTACCATATTGTTGTGATTAATATGAACATTTAGATATTAAATATATCTATTTATTATTCCGATATAATTGACAAGAACTAAAAATTTAATTATATATTTGCTAACTTTTTGCTCGGACGTTATTATTACTTCGATATTTCTTATCGATGAACTAATTATTGCGAGCCTATCGTTTAATTAATTTGAATTAAGTTAGTGAACTTTCGTTGCATTATTTACCCATGGTGTTGCCATTATTTATTGACAGAACGATTGCCGAGGAATTACCCTATCTGCGAGTCATTTTTCACGAAACAGTTTTTTTTCAATAGATGAACAAACTTTATTTGTTCAGATCACTATTATTAACGAAATAATAATGATATCTTTACTAATGATTAATCGATTACGAAACTTGATCTTTAAATTTCACAACTTTTTATTCTATTATAATTGGATTCTTGAATAGGAAATAGAATAATGAATTGAAAAAGGAAATTCATTTATAATTTTTTATAGTCTTACTAAAAATTAATTAGAAAATCCTGAGATATTTTTCATTGAAAAGAAAATATCAATAGTAAGATATTTGTATCGATTGTATCGATTGTATCATTCTGGCTTATTTTTTCATGCGATGTAATGTTAATAATAATAATAAATTTTATTTTTTATTCCAATAAAAATCTAAATTTATCTTTCTTTAAATTCCAAAAACAATTTTTCAAATTTTATTATACAAGATTTGATATAATTTTTCTATAAATCTTTTCAGAAAACTTGAGAAAAGCCTAACAAATAAAAAATATTCATTCAAATAAAATATAATAATTTTTGTTTTTTATTAAATAAAAAGTATATATTATGTATATACAAGATATATTTAAATTATTGAAAATCATGTAATTTAGAAATAAATCTTTTTTTTAAATAATCTAATAACTAGAACTAAAAATTTTGTTTTTATTATATATTTACATATTACATAATTAGTAGTCAAATTTTTCGTTAATACTAATATCGTCAATTACTTTATCTTTCGAGAAAAATTATTTGATATTGAAATAAATATAAAACTTTGTGATATATATTTAATTTTTATAAGAAATAGTATCCATAACGCAATAATTAATGCACAATAACTTGTTTTTTGTCTTTTAGTACACTAACTAGCTCATAAAATTCATTTTCCATTATTATTTGTTATTGTTAATGTTTTTTTGTAAATATTTCACTTGCAAAGTATCAATTGAAACGACAATTGTCGTTGCAGATGTGTGATAGCGAAAACTAAGATGTTATATATTGATAAACATAATATATTTAGTTGACACATCAACTAAATATCAGCCAGAGAAACTAATAATTTGTGTTTTTCGCTGCTGAAATGATAATTGTAGTTATTTCTTCATTTATATATAAAATTTTAAATTTATATATATAATCTAAATTAATAGTCACAAATGGAATCTCAACAATAAATTACGTAAAATCCATCATTTGAACTTAATAGAAAATCATTTATGGAACCAAAACAGATCCAAGTTATATACAAATAAGAAGTTGGAAATAAAAAAAAAAAAATTATCCAACAAATCAATTAAATAATAAAAACAAAATAAAAAAGAAAACAAAATGATTAGAAAAATCTACTCCAACAATAACATACGAAATATTAAACCGTAATTATGAATTAATAACATCAAATAAAGTAATCAAATTTCCACCAATATTCAATCACTCAAATAATCCATTAATAAAATTATTTTAGTAGTTATTGGACCAAAATTTATATGTATATCATCAAAATATTAAAAAATAATCAAAACTAAATATAAAAAAAATACAAATTACTAATCCAGAAGATTATAAAAAACTCATAAATATTCAAAAGAAAAAAAATGTCAATTAATACATTTTCTAGGAAAAAGCGATAGAGAATACAAAGTAATTATAATTACATCCCAAATTAAATATAAAAAAAATAAAATACGATTTAAAAAAAAAATTATTAGATATCATAAATACAATAAATAAATAAAAAATGGAATGTCAAAACTTTCTTATCAATGTTTTTAATTGAATGAATTAAACAAAACAGCAATAACAAACAAATATATAATAACAATGTAACATGTAATATAAAATAGTTATAAAATCACTGAAAATAAAAACAGAAAAATATATAAATAGTACATGAGATGTCAATCACATATCAAAAATTATTGTAACAGAAAATAATAATCTAATCTAATCTAATCTAAATTTTTTTAAAACTTATTAGAAAAATTAACCTTTCATATCTTTAAAATCAATGAAATAATAAAATTTAATCACTTAAATGATAATCATCTTAAATTCACTGAATGGAACTGCAATGATTTCAGCAAAGAATGCCTAAGAATAAAATGGAACAAGGAACAAAACGGATATTTTTCTTCTTGCAGAATTAATGAATGAATATCTTGTAGAAAATGAAATAAATTAGTTATTTTAAATCCTAAATTACATATACTACAACGTCCCCCATCCGATAGTAGCAAAGATTATGAAGGTATTGGAATTTTTATCAAAAACAATGTAGACACATATATCATCAAATCAAAAAAAAACTATAAAAAATAAGCTAAAAATAAAACTAAAACATTAAAAACGGACTATAGTAGTAATATATTGTCTTCTTAAACAATAACTGCTAAACAATAACTATTCAATAACTGCAGAAGAATTCAATAATTTTTTCAATCTATTCGAGAATAATTTTTTTTAACTGAAAACTTTAATATCAAATATCATTACTGAAGGATAATAAACAGTAAAAATTTAAAACTAACAAATTAATAACAAATACAACTAATAATCCTTTCAATTGAAAAATTCGCTTGATTCATTAATTATTAAATCATAATAAAATATCCGATTTGTTAAATATCATCTAATGCTAATAATTTTCAGACTACTGAAATCCTTGAAATAAGTTCTGATCACACACTAATTTTTATATAATTATTATTATGTAAAATTATTTTTAATTATTAATTTTTATATAATTTTTATATAATTATTATATTTATAATTAATTTATTAATTATAAACAAATATGAATAATAATAAATTCATCATATGATTGAACAAATATTATGAACATTAAAAGAAAAGAATAAAAGAAAATATATATTGTTCTATACTCTTTATTAATGAAAAAAATCTTTGATAGGATTTGCTAATAGAAAATAGTAGATTAATAGTAAAAATAATAAACTATGTATTTTGTTCACTTCACTGCATCTGCTAATCTTATCTTACATAAATAATAAATACTTCTACGTAAAAGCTAAAAACGTCATATCTGATATCCATCTTATCGAAACAGGTGTAGCACAAGGAAGTGTTTTTTATATCATATATATAATCAATATTCTTAACTACCAAAACATGCAAATGTTAACATTCGCAAATGATATCGCAATAATATAATACTTGAAAATATCAAGATAAGTAAAGATAACTTACGGAAGTATCATTAAAAACTGATTAGAATCCAATAAAGTTAAAAAAAAAAAATAATATTAAGAAAATATATTAACTATTAATATATATTATCTTTATATAAAAAATATCTTCGCAAAGAAGTAAATTGAAGCTAAATCATAACATTATTATCACAAGAAATTATTATTATACGAATAATAAACTCACTTGAAGTCAATACATCAAACAATCAAACAAAAAAATAATATATCTATAAAATCAATCTATAAAATCAAATTTATAAATCTAAAATTCTAGAAAATCTAAATTCAATAAAAACAAAAATATATTAATCTACAAAAAGCATAACAAAATCAATGTCTAGCATCTAGTAGAGAATGACAGCCAATCGCATTCTATAAATTAAAATAATAAAATAATGAATTAGATGCATCATAGTACGTCAAAAATAACCAAGTCCATAAAGTGCATATTCCTTTGTTCAAGATGGAAAAATTAGGCTATTCACAAAAAAAAAAACACAAGACAGAATCTCACATAAATCTTTTAATGATAACTTTCAGCACAATTAGAAAACTAAAATAAAAACATTCTATAGAATTATAAAATTACAAATATTATTATATGAATAACATAATTGTATTAACAATACACATGATTGTTTATTACTTAATATAACGAAAATCAAATTTATTTATTTATTTCATTATATAACTATTTTATTAATTATATTATTATACATAATAAAATATGAAGGAAAAAAAAAACTTGCGAAATATTATCATTATATTTTATTACTATTACTAATAAGAAAAACATTAAATTTTACTTTGTATATATTAAAAAATAAAATGATAGACAAAAATGTTTATTCCAATAAAAATAATGTTAAAAAAAATAGTAAAATTAAAAATTTTAAATTTTGCATTAATTTTTTTAATATATTTTATTTCCTCTTTATTTTATAAGTTATCAAGTTAAATCATATTCTTTCATATTTTAAAATTTTTTTCAGTTCCGAAATAAATTGTAAATTATTCTATAGAAAGAAAATAAATTTATGTGGATTTCATTTTAAAAACGCATAAATTGTTGTTTCTCAACATGTATTAATTATAATTTATCATAACTATATGCCTGCATATAGTTTGCTTGATAGAAATAGATTTAATTCTAAAATTACCTATCTGCAATATGTGCCTAAATATATTATATATAGATAATTATATCTAAATAGAATGGTATAAAGTAATATATATAAAATGAAAATAGATGAATATACATATATGTGTAATTATATTTCTATTCTAATAAAAGTTAAAATTAATTTTGTTAAAATATCTATGTTTTTACAATTAATCATAAAAATTAAATTTACGACAGTTCTAAAATTAAACTGGAATTTGAATTAAATCTCTATATGAACTTTAGTATATAATAAAATTTTATACATCAAATAAATAAATATATATCTGATAAATAAATTGCACTATTATTATATACCTTTAGTGAATTATTATTGTTACCTTTAGTGAAAAAAAATCAACTTTTACTTTTAGCGTAACTTGAGATCGATGATCACTATTCTGATATTTACCACTTATTCACTTGCACTCACCTGAAAAAAAATCATTATTGTAATTATTTAATTTTATTAATATTTATTTTATTTGTTATATAGATTATATTTATTGGCAATAAACGATTATATTTTGATTAGTGAAATTAATTCTAATAATCATAATTATTAATTAAATAATCATCAGAGAGAATTAAATCTAATAATAATGCATAAAATTTATAATTTGTAATTATTAATCAGTAAATATGCAGTGAAGAATTATTACATATGATGTACATAAAATTAAAAGAAAGAATATCGAATGCAGTTTCTCAAAGAGGAGATAATAGTTGAAATAATTCCAAATCAAAACTCTGCAAAATAACAAAAAATTGTTCCATACGATTTCGATTTTAAGAATATCTCAATTCAAACCACAAGTTTATCTATCATATTTATAAAGCAAAATTGAAAATATGTATGAGCAATATTACATGCATTTTATGCATGAACAAACAAACTTTAAATGTTCTCGATCAAAGTTCATTGATAAAAATATATTCAATACAATAATTATTTATTACAAATAAATTACTCATTCAATCAAAAATGAAACTCAAAAATCAAAAAATAATCAATATATATAATATATGTATCAATATATATAAATCATAATCAAAATATAATCATTTTATGAAGAATGATTATCAAATTAATTATGATTTTTTATTACAAATTATCTTGATTACTTTTCCTATTTATTAATGATTATTGATTAATTATCGATTAATAATGTGATTTAACATTAATCATAATCTTTAATTATTACTTTGATTAGAATTTTGTTCAATTTTGTTTAATTATATTATTGTACTTAATTGTTTGATATTGTTTAATATTATGTTTCATTTATTACAATCAAAATATAACAAAGAGAATAGAAATAAATAATTACAAATACGAATGAATTATTAATATATTTTATCATTAATTATGTTTTATATTTTGTTATAAATATAAGTACGTGATGAGTTATTAAAATATCACTATTTACGAAACAAAATAGCTTTTATACCAGATTTACCATTTAAAAAATGTAATGTGATTTTTGAAGACTGAATAAAATAATGTGTTCAAAATTATATTCTTATTTTTGAATTTTCGGAAATAATATCATGAAATAAAATTATATATTTCTTATATTATTAATGATAGTATCAAGTTCAAAATGTAAATATAAATTAAATTCAATATAAAAGATTAATTTCATAAGAATTGATGATTAATAAGAATTGATTTGCAAATTATATTTTCATTTATGGTCATGTTTATATTTTGACTTATATTTATGTTTATATTATTCGGACTAATAAAAAATTTTAGAACACTTTGAAAATTTATAAATATTATTTTATAAATATTTGTAATAAATCAAACTTTTTATAAGTAGTTAATGAATTAAGAAAATCAAAAAAATATATTTCATTGAATGTTTAAAAAAAAAATTAAAAAAATGAAAAAGTATACCTTATATTTAATTATGTATATAATTAAATATGTATTACATAATTATATCCTATGATAATTACAATATTTATTTTCAAAATAATTAAGAAAATTAATTTTAAATGGATAAATGAATGAATAGAGATTCGAATTTATTTAAAATCTTTATAATTATATCGAAATACCTACAAACAGTTCATATTTTATTTACGAATGTTCCAATTAATGTTTGATCGACATTATATATATACGACATTTATATAATATTTACTCATAGAATTCTAAATCATATAACACTTTTAAAATCATATTTCATATGCAACTTAATAATTTATATATCGATAAATCATATATATGAATTTATATATCGATCTCTGGATTATATCTCAAAAAGTATTGTTGAATATAAAAAAGATTAAATGTATCAAACACACAGAGAATAAAAAAATTTTTAAAATTAAAAAAACAAAATTATAAAAAAATATAAATAAATAGATATATTCCTATTCATTAAATAGATATAAAAAAAATGTCAATTGAATCTTGTTTATTAAATTTTAAATCGCTTAAAATTTTGCGTTAGATAAAGTAAGATAGAGATAAAAATGACATAATAATATAAAATCGGATCGATCTTATTTCATTTCCGTTTCAACTCAATTAATATAAACTTAAATTACTTATATTATTATATTAATTATAAATAAGTTTTAATTAATATTTTTGTATACTAAATTTTATTTTGGCCTCTAAAATCAATTCCCCAAAGGTATTGCACGAATATTTTAATATTCTGCATTAAAACTTTTTTGTATTCCAAAATTTTTTTTTTTTTAATTTAGTTAATTTAATTTTTATTCTACAGAAATATTTACAAAGAAAAATATCTGAAAATAACATTTCTCATAGCATTTTTAAATATTTTAAATTGATATTAAAATAAAAAATAAAAAATTAGAAAAATAAGTGCAGACATATGTATAAAATGAAGATCCTACAAAATTAAGATTAATTTAATCATAAAAAAAAAAAATTTTAATTTAAGTTTATTTTAGTCATTTATATAGAATATTATAAAGATACTAAAAATGAAAGCTTTTAATAAAAAATTTATCATTGTATCTGAAATTCTTATTTTTAATTTTCTATTATTCTTGATGAAAGTTAAATATCATTTATAAGCAATTATAAGCAATCTTCAAAACTCACATATGAATTTGCACATATTTATCTCAATCATTATTTTTATATTACATAGAAATACATTACATCATCACTAAACTAACAATACCGAACTGTAATATCGAAATCATGTAATAATGTTATGTGCATGATTCATACAATATATTATAACTAAAATAAAGGAATAAAAAAAAGAGAAAAAAAAAAAGAGAGAAAAAAGAGCAGGGGAGATAAAAACGAACGTAAAAATAATTTTCCTCGAATATAGTCAAGTTTTACAAGCAAATTTTTCGCAATGACGCAACCGTTTATTTTCTTGCGAATCGCGAAAACTGAGCAATTTGGGATTTCAAACGTTTATCGGGCGGAGTCGATGCGTGAATTCGCCAACAACCATTCATCACTTATTCGGTGGATTCGAAAAATATTTGTAAAGCAGATAAATAGTTCGCGAGATACGTTTTTTCCATTTCTGATTTATGTTTCAAATAATCAGGAATTATGCAAAGAACTCCCATTAGATTTCATCACAATAAAATATTGATATAAAATTTTGTAACAGATTTACATAATATTCGTTATTACATAATATCATAATATGATAACATAATATTCGTTTTTAATTAATATATTGATTGATTTTGATATATATATTTTTTTTATTTTGTTATATCTGAATATAATTTTATTAATTTGAATTATTTAGATTTTTTATTATATTCATGATTTATAATTAACATTAATATTATATATAAAATAATTTACATTAATTTGACATATAACACTATATTATTTGCAAATAACATTTGTCAAAAAACTATAAATTTACTAAACAAAACGAGTTTTGATTATAAAATTTTCATTTTTCTTTTTTTTATTTTTTAAATAGAATTAAAAATTTTAAATATATAATTAATTCTATATAATATTAGAAGATGTTAATTAACATATTTTTCAAATGAGAATGTTTCAATATTCGACGAATATGATACAAATTGAGAGCAAGAAATGATTCTTCATGAAAAAGTAAATCGAACTGAAAGAATCAAATTTTTTCATTTGAAATTTCATTTCTGAATAAATAAGTAAAAAAAAATTTTTAATTTTCAAATTCAAATGAAATTGATTATTTCTCGATTAGGTACGAATGAATTATCAATAATAAATAATTTTATGAGTGAAAATAAATAAAAAATATAATAAAAAAAATATAAAAATATGAAAAAATATAAAAAATATAATAAATTTTTTCATTTAAAAATTAATTTTCGAAAAAATTAAATTTAAAAATTCCCAGAATTTATTTAATTCCTTGAATGTATATTCAATTTCGAGTTTTTTAAAAACAAGTACTTAAACATGCAATTTTATTTTAGATTTTTTTTTTCACATACAAAATAATAATCTATCGATAATTCATACGATAAATATAAATAGCTAATTTTGAAAAATTCTCAAACTGGATTTAATCGAAAACGAAGTCTCAAATGAAACTTATTTTTTTTTCGACTTTCTTTTTTGAGAAATCTTTTTTGAATATCTATTATTGTACTATAAATAATGAAACGCTTTCTGAAAAAAAATTATTTATATTTTTAAAGATAAAAAAAATAATTGTTCTTATAATGCAAATCTTTATTCATTATTTTTAATCTCTTTAATGCCCATGTCTATGCTCAAACGGATTATTTAATAATTTACTTACTTTTTTGTAATTAATCATTATAGAATCATAAATCATTATCATCTTATATATAGTTTATAAAAGACGCACAAGATCATATCTATTTTTTATACTGGTTTATTACATAAAAATTAAAAATTTTATCGTTTTAACGAAATTTAACGAAAATTTAAAGAAAAAATTTCCAGCGTTAGTCTTTGCTCCAATTTTTTTGCAACTTCTATCTGTAAGATTTAAGTAAACATCGACGAAAAAGACGGAATAAAAAAGAAGCTGTCGTTGCGTGCGTCGACTTATCGGTTCACCGAGCGCATGTGGACACCTTGTTGCGTAAGTGAGTGGAGACAAGCAAAGTTATTCCGTTCAATGATCAATTTGTCGAGCGGGTGCGCGCTCGTAAGTGCACCCTGTTCACGACTATGCCTCTATTTGGACCGAATCTCGAAAAAGGCCGCCATAACGACGCGATTTTCGATTTAACCGCTCAATCGCCATCGTGGTCGATACCAAGCCAATTCAACTGGCCACTATTCGCGATCGATTTCTATCAAATGGATCGTACTTTATCAGAAAAATATTTCTGCAATCGTGCGAAATTCATCCATTCAAATTCTAAGTTAATGAACATTGGATATTTGTGAGAAATAGTGTGGAAATAGTATGGAAATACTAATTTTTCTTACGAATTATGAACGAATAATTAAAAATTTTAAAATATGTAGAAAATTATATTTGATTCATTTCAGACTAGAATAGGTATCCCGATAATTATCTTAATTATTGTTATATGTTTTATTTTATTCAATAATTTTATATCTATAATTTCAAATATCCTTATAAAACGAATGTAATTAATTAATTATATATATATTATATTTATATACAAAAATAAATTATTTTTCAATTAATAATATTAATATTAGATTCATTTCATAAAAGAAAAAAGAAAATATATTTTCATAAAAAAGTGATTTGACAATAGCAAAATTTTTTAATGATATATTTGATAAATGTAATCGTTAAACGATACAACAAAATGAAATTGAAAATTGTGTCTGATTAATCGTAGAAATTAGATTATAATAAACGTATATAATTCATAACAGTTAAAAATGAAATATTACTGTTAGATTGTTATATAATTAATTAATCAAATCATAAATAGAAATAGTTTCAATTTTTCTGCAAAATTAATTTTTATACATAAAATTAAAATTTACCGAAAGTAGAATTAAACACAACTTCAATTAAAATGCTATTAATCATAACAATCTACGCATAAATATAAATAAATATTATTAAACATTTTTATCTGCATTTTTCAAAGAAAAGTTGCATAAAAAATGCAATTAACATTGGCAACGAACATTTTCACATTAATTTTACGCTTGGTAATAATGGAGAGAATCTAGATAATCTAAAATTTAGAATATCTAATTAATAGATCTAACAAGGAAATTGAAATAATCCAAATAATCTAACACAATTAGGATCCGAATAATCTAGCATCGTAAATACGAATACCGAGCATTTACAAACAATGTAATCCTCCCGATCGAAATTAAACCAAGAAACAAATAATAATGATTTCGCTCCATTCTCGTGAAATCGATAAGAAAATCTTCGAAAAGCAGAACGGTCGAGGATATCTTGATAAATTTCAAGATCAAATAACTCGCCGTGAGTACATAAGTATTTCCTATGAATCTAAATTAAGGTAATCTAAATTAATTAGAAATATTATTTGGTCAACTGTAAGATACGATATTTTTTTACATATTCCTTTTTCACGGAGAAAGAACACAATTAGCTGCGTCAGAGCTAGTCCTATTTTTTGTCCATTGTATTCGCTTGTTTCACGACTAGTAGAGTCCGGTCTCAATCAGGATACTAGTGCTTCTTATATTGTGATACTTTTGTCTGCCAGAATGTGCCTTTGAATTTGTCCACTGCAATGAAATAGAGAAAAAAAAAAAACTGAGAAGAAGGAATGAGAAAGAAAGAAAGAGAATTGAAACCAGGCTTGCACCAATCCCAGCGGATAATTTTCAAAGCATATTATACGAAATATCAAGGTCTTGCCTTTCTACGGTTAGCGTACGCGTTTAAGTATGCGCGGCAGTGCACGTGAATATACTGCACGCAATGAAATGATCAGTGCGCATGAGTGCGTGCCTGCGGAAATTTGTATATCCATAGTGACAACTCAACAATGAGTTTTTTAGATTAATTGCTCTTTTTGATACATAAAACCTATAATTAAAAAAAACTTTACGATTGAAAAAATCGTAACGTTATAAAATTTAAAAGATATATAAATTCAAATTTAAAAATTTAGATATTTTATCTAATAATATCGATATTGACTGTAGATATTGATTATTTTATAAAGATTAATTCTATTCTTTAAATTTTATTTTTTGAAGTTTATTTATTAATTACAATTTTGAAATAAAAAAAATTTGCAGTTAATAAATTAATTTAGAAAAATGTTTTTCAAAAATAATAAAAAAAATGATAAACAAGCTTTGAAAATAAATTAAATTGAATTTATATATATAAAATTAATTTGAAGCGATTAAAAAAATCTAACGTAATTGCAAAAGGAAAAAAGAAAACTTAATATAAAAATTCACTATAGAAAAATGAGGTTAACATGAATCGAACATGATAAAGCAATATGTTTGTTACACTTATCATAAGTTACACGATTCGTGAAACGTGTTCAATTATATTTTTTTTTTCATTGTTAGGGAAAAAAAAATAAACTGTAAAAAAATCAAGCAATAAATTCAATAAATTGTACCGTATAATTATTTTCTGATATTATAAATTATTTTTATTTAAATTATTCTTATTAAATATATATATATGTATCAATATTTTTTAGAAAACAATTATAAATTCAGAAATAAAAAAGAAACACATCAAATGATCTATAATATTTTACAGTAATTTTTTTACTGTAAGAATGCATAAATTGTACACAAGAAACAAGATCGCGATATATATCACTTTTCTACCACTTTTACACAATAGTAATAGTTCTTCCGTTTTATCTATATGAAAATATCGATAGAAATAAATTGTCCGATTGACAAAACGTTTCAGATCCATATGTTGTAGGACAAGATATTTTATCAGCAACAAAGTTTTTAAATTAATGCGTAAGCGATAATCAATTATGATGATTATGAATCACACAGAATCAAATATTCTCAAATATTCTTTAATATTTTATACTTTTAAATTGTACGATCAACAATGAAATTCTTCACATTCCTGCATTGTCTTTTTTGTATTAAAGAAATATTATTAAAATTAAAATTGTGAAACTAATTTTTTTTTATAAGAAAAATGCGGCATAGATACTGTTGATAATTTGATAATATCAAATCTAATTATAATATTAAACTATTAATATTACTTTTTATAATATTATAAATAAAGCAAACAATTTATTAATTATGACATTATTTATTAATCAATGATATTTGTGTAAAAATTGTAATTTTAATGTTTTTGATTTACAGAAGAAGAAAAAATAATTTCCAAAAGTTTCTCAGCAAGTATTTGATCATTAAAATCATAGTAAAAATATAATTCAAATTTTAAAATAAATCATTTAATTTATTCATTTACATTTCAATTTTATGATTATTTTATGTGAATGTTGCAAATGTTCCCATGAGAATATAAAATGTGATACGAAATTTTTGGTTTTAATGTTGTAATTCGAAATACTGATGAATTTGGAATATTCATATAGAATATTCCATACGTTATTCAGATTAATAAATAATGAACACATCGATTAACCAATTTACAAATAAAATGATTGACTATAGATCTACATTTAATGGAGATTATGAAAATTGTATTATTTAGACGATTTAAATTAAAGAAATTTTGAATTGTGTTTATTTTAAATTGATTAATAATTGATTAATATAATTCTAAAAACAAAGACTTTATTAATTTTTGTTAATTTTTTTTTACAACTTTCTTTTTTTATCGTTTTTATTTATTCTAGAAATATGATTCATATGATTCTAAAAAAATCGTGAAACAATAATCGCTTCAATAAATAATTATCTAACATTTATAATCTGATAAACTAACATTTCATTGTAAAGATAAAAAGTAAAACTGAGAAATGCATTTAATTGCATTTAATATGGATAAATATTTAATATATTAATATATTAAAGATGCCAGATTTATTAAATAAAAGTGACGATTATTAATAGAAGTAAATTAAATTATTTAAACTTGATAAAATTAAAAAAAAATTAACCAGTTTTTTTCTCGTTATTTCTTGTATAAAATATGAATATGACATAAACGTGGGATGAATTTAAAGCATAAAAGAAACATACTTATTTTTTCATTAACGGAATCATTGCTTTTTCATTGACGATATTTTTCACATAAAAAATAAAGTTATTCACTTACAATAATAAAAAAACGCTTTCTCGATCTTGTACCAAGAGAGAAAAATTTCTGTCAATCTTTTTTCGAATATACATACGAATATTACATACGAATATGAATATGATTACATGAAAGCATTTAATAGAGTGTTTATATATTAATTATATATATATTTTATATATATAATTTTATTATATTATTAAATATTTTCATAAATTCTTGAAATATAATATACATCAATAAATAAGTTGATTTATTAAACAATCATCTTTTCGAAGAATTTTATTTGCTTAAAACATTTTGATTTATGAATGATTAACGCTGTTTTAAATTCAAATAAAATGCATGAATGCACAATTCTCATTTAAACAAGTCAATAATTTAAGATAAAAAATATTGGAAAAAAATGTAAAATCATAAAAACTATGCAGAATAATTTTAAAAAATAGATAAATTTATTTATATTATCCAATACATTTAGTATATTATGCAATTATAAATATCAAGCTATTTTACTAAAATATGCTAATAATCTATGAAAGCATTTAATAATATTTAAAATCATTATATCAATATTTATTATTTTTTCTAGTCAATAAATTTATTCTAAATTTATTCTATAAAAATACTTAAATTTGTTTGTTTAAATCTTTTAAAGAATTAAATTTTTTTAGAATTAGATATACATTTATAAAAGATATTATATTTTTTTCCAATGTTTTAAAGAAGATATAATGTATTAAAATTCCACATCTGTTTCATTAAAAAAAATATATTTATTATTTAATAATTTATTAAACTACAATAATTTTAATAATATATTAGTAAATATAAGATAATATATTCTATTACTAAATATAAATTACTAATTAATAAAATATATTTATTATTTAATTATTTAATAATTGAACATGAAAACATTTACAAGATAACTTTTATAATTATACTTTTATAATTTACTTTTATAATTTATAAAACTCATTTAAATTTATATGCCTATTTAACATAATTATTATTGATCTTGATTTCTGATCTCGGTATTTTAGATCAAAGTAATATGATTTAAAAATTAAAAGAACAAAATAATTTCATATATCAATTTTCTTATTATATGTATATTAGGTTTTCCAAAATCAATTTTGGATATTTTATTTATTATGCATATATTTATTATATTTACATGAATTCACTTAAAGAAAGAAAAGTTAAAGAAAGAAATTATGATAATATAATGTATATTTCAATACTGTTAACCTAGGCAATATTGTATTTAATAATTGAACATCTAAACTGACACGTGATAATATATACTTCGATAAAAATATTTTCAAATTTTTTTGTTAAAAACAAAAAAAGTATATAGAATTCAACAAAAGGATCAAGAGGATCCCGAATAGGAAGGATAGACAAGGATCTCGATTGTGGCCTCGATTTTTTTTTGCCAGCTTTCTTTGTGCTCGCCCCGTGGCGTTACCTATTTCAAAACCCGTCGCGCGAAAAAATCGTCTGCGATTACCCAACCACCGATCCATGCGGCCTTTCACGAGCCTAAGCGGCTTATACACGCTGCCACGTGCGAGTCGATGATGAATCCAACGGAGTCTGGAAATCCTCCAGAGTCGTCGATCTCTGGCTTCCAACCGCGTTACACATTCGAATCCTAATCTATTATAGACTTCCGTGAGTCGTTCATGAATATTTGCGAATCTTTTAACCAGCTTCCTATTTAGAATTTACTGATTAAATTTTTACTTATACTGAGATACGTTTCTTAATTCTTTTCCAATTTTTATTTATTTGCTAACGATAAACAAAATTTGTAAAAAATGAACGAACTAAATATTACTTCTTTCATTTTAGAGTATGTTTAAATAGATAGTGCATTTTAAAGAAGGAATCTAATTATTATTTTGCAATATTTTCTTATAATTTCTTTGTAATCATTAGATTTCCGTTGAAATAATAATGTCTAGATGATTGAAGATAACAAAGATCAAAGTGTCATAAACGTTTTGTGAGTCATGTTATTTTCTTATAACTTGCTTATAATCATGTTATACATTTCGCAATGGCTAGGTAAAAGTACATGCTATGATATGCTGATATAAAAGAATTACTGTTTCACAATTTTATTTGATACTGTTACAATATCTTTATTAATTTTATTAATAAAATGGTAATATTAATAATTAATAATAATTACGATAAATACTTTTTAATCCTTTTTTATTTATTAAATTTGATTTATATGAATCTATTAGATGAGTCTAATTATGTTGATTCCACTATGACATTACGAAACATTTTCTTTAAAATGCAAAATATCTAATATCAAATATTATAAATGTGAAAAATTTTTTACAAGCATAGTTATTTAATGCTTAATAAATTAAGTAAAAAATATAAAATATATTCTCAATTATATCAATTTATAAAAATATAAAGAATAATTATCTGCATAACAATTTTAATAATGGATATAATTTTTATATCTAAATATAAGAATTATAGAAGAAATATAAGAATTGTTACCAATAATTAAACAAATTTTTGTAGATGTATATAATATAAAATTTAAGGGAAAGTAAAAGAAAATTAAATACAATAGATATTTTATTAAGAAAAGAAAGAAAAAAGGAAATCTTAAATTTAATAAAAACATTATTCAAAAAAAAAAAAAAAATATATATATTTTACTCCCAATTAGAAAAGATCTTATCTTACGTTATCTTATCTTATCCTATCTTATACTATTTAAAAATCCAAAATTTTACTACAATTATAAAATCTTCACTTTTTTTCTTATATTGAAATATCAACTATTATACTTATGTAATATATTTAAATATAAAAATTAAACTCAAAGATATTGTTTCCGATTTCTCTTACAAATTCACGCGAATGAAAACTTATGTTATACGAATTTATGGAATTGATTCGAATTTCATATCGCACCTTACAAAAAATAATGATACTTCTTTTTACGCGCTTTCCCTTTTATCCTAGTTTCCTTCAATAACACTTTTAGATTCGAATAATCAATCAAAATTTCATCATCACTTTTTAAATGTCAAATGTCAGTATATTCTGTATAAGTTTAAATAATAATAAAAAAAAATGTTATATAAACATAGGTCGTTTAAAAATTATTAAAAAGTAATAAAAATAAATAGAAAATATATTTATGCGAGTTTAATATTTTTCTAGAATTTTGAAAGAAAAAATATATTAAATAAGAATAAATACAATGTAATTAAAATGTAATCTTTGATAAATTGATAGAAAAAGTTAATAATTTATTCATTGAGATAAAATACAATATTTCATAGAGTAATAAATTTTATTTTTAATTACCAATTTCATGTTGTCAAAAACAATGGCCATTTTAAAATAGAAAGTTATTTTTTACAATAAAAATAATATTAAATACAACTAGTAAACATAAAAAATTACACGTAAATATTGTTAATTAATTAGTATCATTTCTTCATGTTTCTTTTATATATATATATATATAACCTTTTAATAAAACCTATAGAATATACTTACAAAATTTAGTATCTAAAAACCAGAATTCTATAATATATCAATTACATACATATATATTAAGAGTTTACAAAATTTTTTTTCTCTATTGGTCTTTTTTCCCTACAATCCTCAAATACAAACATCAACTTCACTTCATAACTTCACTACTTGCAAACAATTCTGGCCAGTATATATATATATAAACAATTCGAACGCTCGATGTCACCGTCCCCTAATCTATTCCCCTAATCTATTCGCGATGTCAGATTATGCCAGCCTCTGTCCACGTTCGAACGAACGCGGTTACATAACACAAAAGAGAAGTAATAAGAAGAGAGAACGTCGCCGCTTTCTTGCGTCCACTTTTACACGCGACACCGGTCCGCGCATACACGAAGATGATTGGAGCTTCGATGAAAGGGACACGTGGAATTCTGCATGGTATTTCGCCGTCGAAAGCCTCCAGGCGTAACGAGTACCATTGCACTCGGCCATTTCCATTCCTGGACGGATCGATTTGCCGGTTGAAAGGTCCCCGTACGATATTTTCGAGCGGATTGTATGAATCGAAATATCTTTTCCAGAGAAATAAATATACGTAATGTATAAGTTCAAAATTTCTAATAAGGGAAACCTTTCAATACAGAAATTTCGAAAATTATTTCGAAATTTGAGACTTATGTAAAACAGAATTCATATTTTGTTTAAGTATGAAATATCTCACATGAAATCGAAGTCATACTCGTTAAAATATTATGTTATAGAAATTATTTTGTATAAAGAAACATATTATTCGATATTAATAATAATATTATTCGATTTTTATTATAGATATGAATGAAAGTCGCATGAAAATCAATTCATTTTTTGTTAATCATATTTTGATGTATCATAGTTTGATGTTCGCTAACTTTCATATGACCTCTACACATCCAAAAAAAACTATTATTATCATATAATGTATTACTTTGTAGTAAACAACTGTTGCAAGAATATTTATCTTATAAGATATATAATTTCAATTTTTTACAAGATATTTCACTGTTTTCCATTTATTTAAACGTGACATTCTATATTTTATATAAGGTAAGTACAAATTATAAATATGGAGTTAATATATATCTAAAGTATAAGATATAAAATATCTTTGAAGAGTCGATTCTATGATCAAATATAAGTTATTGTCGAAAAAAATGTCGATCGAAGCTCATTTGTTAAATCATTTATAAGCAAATAGTTGAAGTTTGCAGTTTGTTGACAACAATAAAATGGAAAACAGAACGTTCTCATTATATTTTCATTTCTATATATTTCATATTTTTTAATTATTTATAACTTATTAAATAAATCTTATACCAAATTTTATGTTTCAAAATCGATTCTTCAAAATTATTTCACAAATATATTAATATTTTATATGTAATATGTATTTTTTTATATTTAAATTCCTTACATTACTTTAAAATATTATAATTAATATCAGCGAAACTGCTACGAACATTAATTTCATAAATATTCTAAAATAATAGTAAAATTATAAATATCGAATTAATAGAATTAGACGAAGTACAAAAAATTAATTAATAATAACGGCATAATTTATTTTTATATGTATTTCTATATATGTTATATATGTATAATTTCTACATATATTTTATTATATTATATATTATTTAAATTCTTGTTATCAGAAAGTAATATATATTATAAGATTATATATAAAAATCTAATATGATATATTATATTATAAGATTATTGTTTTTTGTACAATTTATGTATAATATATATGATAGAAAAATTCTTTAATTATTAATCAAAGCAAATTTTTATATTAAAAGCAAATGAATTATGCTATTTTTTATTTATTTCAAATTAATTAAGATTTCATTCAAAAAGATAAATTCTACGATAAATTATTATTATTATTTATAACTTCTTTTAATTTTTTAATTGTTAGTTTTTTACCATTTGATATTTATAATAATTAATAATAATTAATTTGAAAAAATAATTTTTTATCTTACAATTTTTTTATTATAAAATAAAACTTATTTTTTTATTTATTAATTTGGAAGTTCCAAATAAAATTGAAAAGTGAATTTTCAAGGATTTCAATAATTTTTTCTTTATAATGAATCTTGGCAGAAAAAGAAACTATATATTTTATATTACATATGTACATATTTTATATTATATATATGCTCTTTTTTGAATTTCCGATTTTCTTTATAAGTTTGGTTTAAAGTAATAGAGATGAAATGATTTTTTTTTAGATTTGATTTTTAGATTGCGAAATTTTGTGAAGTTTCAAAATTCTGAAAATTTTTGAAACTCAGAATACTTTTTTTTTTCTTATCATAGTTTTGTTTTTTCTAAATCACATCTATTTATTTTGTTAAGAATTAAAATTTTAACAAATTTTTTCCTTCCTATTCTTCTTCAATAAAATCTAAAATTTCTAAATAATGAATTAATAATAATAATTACTATTAGCTTACAAAAAATTTAATTCATGAAATCATAATTAAAATAAACTTAATAAAATTTAAAACTTAAACTTACAATAATTGAATTATCTAGAAAAAAATAATAATTTTATAAACACAACATTTTGTAGATTTATAGAAATTATTTTTTACTTTCAAACGTTTCAAATTTCAAAAATAATAAAAAGTTTTAAGATTTAAGAATCTATTTGAAACTTTTTGATAGATACATTTTGAATAATCTATCTTTTCTTTAATAAAAATATATATATCTGAAATTATATTTTTTATTCTTAATAATTTAAAAAAGAAAAAAATCATTTTTCATAATCCAAGAAAAGTTCGATTTTAGAAGAATAAAAATTGATAAAACATAATGAAATTATAATATGCTTAATTATTCATATATCATATGTTCAATATTTTTCTTTAGTTTTATTAACTTTATCATGAAGATATTATTAAAATTTAAAGTATTTTAAAAAGAATTTTTAAAAATTTGTATAAAAATAAATTTGTTAAATAAGATAAATCAGTTATATTTATGAAAATATCAAACATTACATTTGTTGTTATTTTTTTAATCTCATTGATTATAAGATGATTTTAAAAAACTTATTAGCTTATTTATATATTTCATATATTATATATTATTTACATGTTTAAATTCATTTAACTCACTTAACTTTAATAAAGCAAGATAAAATGATTTTGTAAATATATTTTTGTCTAATGCATTGCTTTTATATTATAAATATCATAAAATTCTAAATATGTCAATATAAATACAATCATATATACTAACTTATTAAAATTTTATTTAATAAAACATTGACTAGTTAAAATTAAATTATTTATGGTTTTCGAATTAACACGTGACGTGAATTTATATTTGTTCCCCAAATGTCGATCAGATTCGTCGGTTTGACCTTTGCTTCATTGGTCGTGATTAAACTGGCTTTAATTGAACAGTGATAAGCATACGATAAGGCGATTATTATTGAACTTCTGTTAGATATATGTGTATACATATGTTTGATTATATACATATATTTGATTAATCAATCGATTTCGATTCTCAATGAAAGTTATCCAAATTTCATTATTTCTTTATTATTTAAAAATTTCATTGTCTTATATTTCAATGAAATTAATGATTTTAAAATAATATTTGTATGATTTATTATTAAAATATACGTATGTAATTTCAAATCAAAGAAAACTTTATTTATAAAATATTATTATATTATAAATGGCTTAAAGAAATATTTATGTTAATTTTTTTTTAAATTATAATTTTCTTAATCTTGTTCGAAATTGAATTTTATTGTATGAAATTTTATTCTATTTTAATATATAATTTTAAAACTATGGTTTGATCTTGTTACGTAAAATAGTCTGTATACGCATTAATTTTGACTCTAATTTTTTATTCAAATTTCTGTAAAAAACTAATTGATAACTGATAATCATTTTTCGATTATAAAGAATTAATATAATTTGACAATAATTTAAATTTTTCTATAATTTCATTCATGTATCCATCTCTTTTCGTCATTTGAAAATTATTAACTTATGAAAAATTATTAACAGTGTCTTCTAGAAAAACAAATGTTTCTTCAAATAAAAGATAAAAATAATGAACAATAAAATTGTTCTTTATATCGGATTACGCAATATCGATATATCAAACTTTGATGAGGATTTATCATAATGATAAATAGTGAAATGATAAAAATTTACACTGAAATGAAAATTTTACTGAAATGTATGATCAATTTCTATTTAATAAAAAAAAAAAAAAAAATCTGAAATCATAATAATAGTGACATATGATTTATGATAGATATAATAATATCTTCGATATTCAACATGGAATTTGAACTTCTTGAATCGTTTGTATACTTTCAAGATTTTCGAATCATTTTTTATATATAATTACTATCTAATTCTACATTGAGAATCATTTTCCAGCAAATTGAGTCAATTTAGTGATTTGAATCTAATCATTTTATAATATTTATATATAAAATTTAATCATCAAATTGAATTATCAATTTTCATTTCAATTTGAATAATAAAAGTAAAAGTTTTGATTATACTTAAAGAATTTAAAAAAATTTTTTTTTTTAGCATTATCTACTATATTTCTTCTTATATATTCAATTCATTGAAAGATATTATTTATTAATAATAAAGATTATTATAATTATTTATATTATTTTTATATTATTATTTTTATATTGAGTAGTTATTTATTATTGAGTAGTTTTTAATTATTATCTATTATTTATTATTAATTTATTATCATTCATTTATTTTTAATTTATTCCTATAGAATAAATATTATTAATTTGTTAATAACCATTCATTTAATTTAATTTATTCTTATACAGTAAATTACTTTTAAATACTTTTTTATTCTCTTTCATTTACATTTCCACTGTTAACATTATTTCCTTTTCTTTTTATTAACTTTTCAAACAACCTCATAGCAACTTTCGAAAACATTTTTAAATTATTAAATTATAAGTAAACATTATTATTACCTTTTCATTACATATAATAACCTTACATTATTAAACATAATTTTTTAATCTTTGGAATATATTTTCAATTTATATTAAAATAAAATTCAGTGCAAATTTAATTATTTACTGTTATTTAATTTAATTGAATAATGTTTTTTATCAAAAAAATTAGGAAATATAAAACTTGTATATTACAATACAATTCACAGAAATAATTCATTACAGAAAAAGTTATAAAATTGGATTTGTTTCTATATTTTATTTTTCCTTTATACATTCTTTATATATTGTATTATATATATTTAATATAATATAATATAATATATATAGTGTATACATATAATTTTATCACGCTTTATAATGCAAAATTAAGTTACTTACATAATTTATTGAATTTTTATTAAATTGTAACTATAAATTAATACATAAGTTTCAATATCACATTGTTCTTTTGTGTCTGTTTTGACTTTTCCACAACCTTCAACCTTCGTTTTCGACACTTCAAAGTTGTCGCACGAATATATATGTAAACATTCTATACAAATGTATTATATATATTTTTATATATTTAATATAATTATATTAGATATGTACATATATAAATCATATATACGATGTTAACATATTCATGGAATATTCATGAAATTTTTAGAAAATCGATTTTAAAAACAAATATAAAAATATCGATTAATTAGTTAATATATATATAAGTGTTGGTTAACATAACAAGATGGCGGAGTATAACGAAGAATTCATACTATTTGTGTTTTACTTTATCTAATACAAACTTCAATAGTTTATAATACAATAAATAAAATCTTAACCGATATTTTTGTATAGCAATTTTTATATTTATTTTGGTCTTTAGAATCCTTCAAAAATATCTTATCAATATCTTATATATAAATATTAAAAAAAGAAAACATGTTTTTTTTTATTTAATAAATTTTTATCTTTGTTAAATTACCGATTATTTATAAAAAATTATAATATTTCAATATTTCGTTATTTTTTTAATTATTAATTAATTGCAGAAAAAAACAATAATTGTAGGAAATAATATATTCTTTGTTAATTATGAGCCTAAATTTTTAACGAGTCTATCAAGGGCAACAAATCAAGTTGACATTATGGAACGCGTGAACAAAACCTTGATCTACAAATAGTAACACTATATAATAATGCGAAACGAAAACCGAAGATCTCTGTTATTCTTATGTAACATCAAACGATTGAGAGAAAAACGAATTTAATGGCAAAATGCACTTACATAAAAATGAGAATAAATGAGATAAATATAAGAAAAATTGATTGATTCAATCGATTGATTTTTAAAAGAATTGAATGTACATCCCGATCATATATTCCGATATTAAAATTAATCTGAAAGTGTAAAAAAATTACGAGCAATTCAATATAGATAAACTGTAAAATAATAATTCTTTTGTCACAAAAATTTTATATAAAAAGTTTTGATGAAAAGTTTTGATGTATACAAAAATAGATTTTGACTAATAAATTTTTATTATGCATACTAATATATAAAATATTAAATTTATATTATAATAAAATTTGTCTATAATTCTATTATATAATTAGTTTCTGATAAGAATAACATTTTCTTTTCATAGATAATTCTAACTATATAAATATATCGAAGGTTAATAAATAAACATTGCTATATATTTAAATAATTTTCTAGTCATCAAAATTATTTAATCAATTCTATATATCGATTTAATTTATTATTATTATTAAAATATATTATTTAATTTAATTAAATTATTAGACATATACATTTCAAATAATATCCTATTCAATATTCAAAATAATTAAAAGATGATAAATTAGATCTCTAATAGATATCAAAAAGGAATTAAATTGATAAAAAGGATGTGATGAATAAAAAAGAATAATATTAATGAACTATATTGATGTCGTCTTTTAAAATTAATTTCAACCGACAGAGCATATATATTCATTTTATTTCATAATAGTTTATTTATTAATTATTATATTTGATTTCACTGATGTCACTGCACTTTTGTATTTGCACGATATTGTGTCATGAATTTCTATTTAAATAAATGATGAACTGAATAGAGTTCAATCGAGCATATATATTGGTTAATGGTAAAGTGTGAAAATGTGAAGAAGAAGAAAATTATCGAATCATTGAACAAGTGCATTTAAAATAAAGTTGGAAGTCATGTATAATTTGAAAGTGAAATGAAAAAATGATCGATTTGTTATTAACTATTTCATAATCACTTTTTACTATTTGAATATATGGATCGAATTTTTCTTTTAATGGTAATCAATTAAACCATAATAATTATTTAATTTATTTATGAAATACAAGTAAACATTATATAATAACGTGTTTAAGAATATATAATATTATTTATATAATCAATAATATGCATATAATTTTTGTCTTTTCAAAATTTCAAAACATTTTTTTTTAAAATGTTATAAAATGAATTGTTTTATGTTTTATGTTATAAAAACATAATATGAATTGAAAAAACTTTATTTTCTGCGTTATACTCATTTTTTGTGTTTTATATAAATAAAATAAATTGATAATAAAAATAAAAAATTATAAAAAATTATCTTAAATATATTGAAGATTTTTTTTAATTATATTTATTATTTAATTATATTGTTCATCTAAATTAAAAATTCATTTGTAAAATAATCTACATGGAATAATTTTTATAAATAATTAATATAATATAATATGATGAGAATATAATTTTTGTTGTTAATTCAAGAAATAATTAATACGAAAGCTAAATTGATAATTAAAAATTCATTTTTTTATAATGATATAATTTGATTAAAAACCGAGGCACGATAATAAAATAATTTTTACTGATAACTATTTTAATATCGATAATTTAAATGATAAATAAGTAATGAGAAGCTAAATCATTCAATTTCTAAATACATTTAAAACATTTTTATCTTGATAAAAATTAAAAAAATTATGAAAAATATATAAATATATAAAAATAAATAAAGTTAATTAATTTAATTTCTGATTAATTTATAATATACATATAATATATAATTATATCGAAAAAAATACTTCAGATGAGATTTATTTTATTTCAAAAAATAAATAATTTAAATAAATTATTTTTATAAATAAAAACATTATATGCGTAAGAAACATATAAAAATTTTTTAATAAAGAATCACATATAATTTGAATTTATCAATCGATACTACTAACTATATACTTTTTTTACATAGTGAAAGCATATCAAGTAAAAGAAAATCATATAACAATTCTTTTACAGCAAAATTTGTGTTAAACTAAATAGAAATCAATTTAAAATGAATGCATTCGAAAAAAATGTTTTATAAATATATTTTATTTGTTTTAATAAACAAATAAAAAAGAAGTTAATATAATGCGAAAAATGAAAAAAAAAATTTTTTTAAAAAACATTAACATTTTATTCATTGTCAATCTTTTTTAAAATAGAAGAATATTTAAAATAGATTTAAAATAAATAAAACATGTGAAGAAAATACATATAAGAACATGTATTTTTAATATATATAAAAAAATATAAACAAAATTGTGAATAAAATGTTTATGTTACGTTGTGTTTGTGTTAATTGTATTAAAAAATATAACTATGAATTTTGTAAAAAGATATCATATAAAAAGAGACTATCATATAAAGAGAAGTGAAAAAATTATTAGTTTAAAATATTTTAACTTTGTAGAATTTAGCTTATAAAAAATCAAAAATCCACAAATACAAGAATATCTTTCTTATCTTTCATACGATAAATTTTAAAATAAATAAATAATTTTGTTAATATAAATATTTTACATATTTTTACATCGATAGATAAATTAAAAAATATATGATTCTATTAAAAAAAAAAAATTTGATCTTTTTGGTATGCACTTATTTGCAAAAGCAATACTTGTTATTTCTTTCTTAAAATAAATTATTTCTTTCTTTAAATTCCATTTAAAATATATTTCGGATAATGAAAAATTTAAAAAATTCATTTATAGATTAAAATGCGTCATTCTAGTTTCTAGACATATTATAGTTTCTAGATCATTATAGTTTCTAGATATAATCTCTTATAAAGATAAAATATTATTTGTTATTGAAAATCTTTGATAATGCTAAATTGATAAATGTTAAACAATGTTTTTCACAAATTAAATAATTCTAAATCATCTTTTTTCATAAATAAATAATAATATCGGATGTATTGTTTTCTTGATTCTTTGATATAGAGATAAAGAATAAAGAGATAAAAAAAATGAATATAACAAAAATACTAGATACTTCCAAAGATAAAAGACATAGGCGTTAATTGTATGAGATTTTTCATTTCATAAGATATTCATTTTAATCATCGACATAAGGATTCATGCTAATGTATGCCACGTGTGATTTGGATGTTTGGAAACATTATTGTATCACGATAACTATATTTGCAAATCTGTAGTCAGGAAATAATGAGTATGGGCTCGAACCGGCTCCAGCAAGGTCGACAAAACAGGGAATATTAGTCGCTTTAGCAAGTTCCAACGGAAACGGAGTTTTTGGTAAAATATTTACAATGAGTCTAAAATAATACAAATCCAATTATTATATGCAAATTAATCGTATGTTTATTTTTATTTTCAATTTTAAATTTATTGGGTTATATTGTGAATAATATTGTTTTAGAATTTAATTTTAATAAAAAAATAATAAATATTTATACTTATTTTTAACATATAATGTATTTCAGATATATAGTTATAGATTATATATTTATATTATATAATTATATATTATTTTTTTTCAAAAAATATTTTATTAATAAATTTTATTTGATTAATATTTACTTATATTTATTATTAATATAATTTATTTTAATATTTACTTAATATTTTCTCATAAATATTTTTTTTAAAAAATTATTTATATTTATATTAATTTAAAAAATACTGCTTTAAATGTTAATTTACAAGATTTTCATTTATAAAAGCTACGCAATTAAAAATTGGTAGAATTGGATTGCAAAAATACAATGATAATACATTAATATTATTAATATCAATTAATTATTTATTATATTCCGTCATTATATTTACTATATGTAATATTGAGCATTATTATAATGAAAAAAAAATTTTTGACAAATTGTTAATCATTTATGTATCTATTAAAGTTTTATCTTATCTTCTAATTTAATTTAGTATAAATTGCTATAAAAATAATAATGATAAGTTAATTAAATTGAAATTTTATAATAAATTCTTTGCAATTAAAATTGGGCTTTCAAAATGATATTTATGGGATGGTTTAATAAAAATTATAAATTACATTCATGAAAATAACAATTACATTTTTTAAAAATATATTTCATTATAGAAATATAATTAATATCATAATAATATATAATATATAAAATATAATATAATATAATAATATATAAAAAAAGCTTTTGGTCAATAATAGGTTATTGTTATTATATTTTAAAGATTATAATATTATATTTTAAGATTTATGATAATACATATATATGCGAATAGATAACATTCTTAATCCTTGCATTTCTGTATATTAGAGATGTATATTAAGATCTATATTATATATAATACATATAAATTACCTTAAAAAATGTGGGAAAATGTGTTAACTGAAGATTTTTGAAATAATTTAATTTTCAAGCAATATTTTCTTTTGCAAAAACTTTCGCTACGTTTGAATTATTAACAAAAAACATTGGCCAATCATGGAATATATAATCAATCACCTAATCACGACGGTGATGTTGGTTACCGCCGATCGAATATGAACAAGTCCAAGTATGTTAAAAAAAAATAAATATAACAAGAATTTGTTTATCGATAAAGAAATTATATCGAATTATATATCCAATAATAAATAAATTATAATATTCAATATATTTTTTTCGACATATTGCTTTGACTTGTTCATGTTCGCTCGATGGCACGTAGCCAACGCTATCATCATTTTGACTAAATCGACTACACATTTTATAATTAGCTAGAGTTTTTTTTAATAATTTGTTAACAAGATCGTAACAAAAAAAATGTTGTTTGAAATTATCTTCAAACAAAAGTTTAACAAAAGTTCTTATATTTTTGGAACATCTTGTATAATCGCAAAAGTATTCATACGTTTCATGTAAACTCAATTAACAAGTTTTATAATCAAAACCAATAATAATTCTGTTTACATAAAATACTATAAATATATAGATTATAGACCATAATTTCTTATATATTTCTATATATATTTCTATATATATTTCTTCATTTCATAAAATATCATTTTGAATAGACAAAATCAATTTTTAAAGTATCAGCTTATTCTATTATTTTCATTTTTTAAGTATAATTTCGTAATACAAGATAAATATTAATAATATAAAATTAAATTATATATAAATTATATAAATTTTAATGTTCAATAGCCTGCTATAAAAATATTTCCAGTTGAAAAAATATATAAAATATAAAAAAAAATTAAAAAATAAAAAATAAAATAAAAATGAAAAATTAAATATAAAAATTTAAGATTTGATTTTATATATTTAAGGAAATTTTTCAACAGAAAATAAATTATTCTATAATCCATATAATTTATTCTATATATATAAATAGTTTTATTATTAAAATTACATCTTTCAATATATATATATATTTAAATATATCAATATATATTTAAATGATTTTTTAAATTATTTTTTAAATTTTTCTTATAAAAATACATATATAAATATTTTTGCAACTGATTATAATTAATCATATAAATGTATCTTATAAAAATAATATATAAATTTATATTATATAATCTATATTTAAAGTTTTGAATTATAAAAATGTTATCTTTTCTACAAATTTAATAAACAAAAATTTGTCATACGAAAGTTATTGAAATATTTAATAATAATTATTTATGTATAATTTAATATTTTTAATAATATTAATAATATATAATAATTTAATATTTTTTTAACTGTAAAAATTCAGAGAAAGAAAAATTTACAAATATTTACAAATTAAATTTACAAATTTTTTTTTTAGACATCGAAATAATTTTAATAATTCTAGTAATCTCTAATAATTTCAATTCTAAAATTGAAAGACAGAGAATGAATATCGAATATTAAGAAATTATAAAGAATACAAGTTTTAAAAAGACTGATAAGAAAAATTTGATTTATTGAAATAAATCGATTATTGAAATAAATATATAGATGTCGAGCTTCTCTGAATTCAATTTATAAAGATGAAATAATACATTCAAATACATAATAAAAAATTGTAGAAAATCTATATTTTGATTTATAAATGTTTTCACAGCAGAGCAAAGAAGAATAAATAAAATTATTAAATTTTTCGAGTTACTGAACATTAAGATTTTTTTTATCTTTAAATATTTATTATCTTCAGTAAAGAAGAAAAAATTCCTCAGTATTTACTAAAAGTTCACAATTTCATCTATTTTCATCTTTCTTAAATTATGCAAAGTATTTACCATGAAGACTGATTTTTAAGTAGCTTAACATCCTTAAGTTCATAGGCCCCGTTTTCCCAGAGAAACTTATAAATGAAACCAGATCTATTTAAATATACATTATAAGTTCCATTTCGTTTGAAATATTATTTTTAAAAAATAGAATAACTAATATCAAAATTACAAAATAGTCATGTAATGCATTATTCAAAATATGTTATCCTTATATTATTTCCATATATATATATATATATATATATATATATATATATATATATATAAATAATATAAATAACATTTTCTCATATATTATAAAAAGGTAAATCGCACGAAGATGAGAAAGGATTTTAAAAAATGAAAATATATATATATAATTATAAATATAAAAAAGAAAGAATCGTGATGTAATTATTTCGCGCTTTCACTCTGATTTCATTATTAACTGCATCCAATAAACATGCTTTCAGGATATCGAATGACTCGAACCTCAGCAATGTGTTCCACTAGGTAAGTAAACCAATTATTATCCAATCATCCTGTATGAAATCCACTCGTTATACCTGAACCATGCTTATTCAACAATTTGTTTGCAATCCATAATCTTAAGTGGTTGTAAAAAAAAAAAAAACTGGCTAGTCTGCTTATATTATTCCACTCTCTTATTCTCCACACTTTTTTCCGATGGGATAAAATCTATGATTTTTTTCATCTTTTCGTTTTTATTCGTTGGTACATCATTAACTGTGAATATTGCGTTCAGTTACGATCCCTTAAATGGTAGAAACGTTTTTCCTTCTTGCGTTTGAGTTATAAACTAAGTTTTCTACTTCCTAGACAATTTTATGAGGTAAGATTAATGTTAGAAAAATTAGATTTGATGATTACAGATCATCCGTGAGAATCAAGAATTAATGGATGTATGCAAGGTAATTTTGAAATCTTTTGTGCTAAAAAATATTATTTTTTGCAGATATTTAATAAATTGTTATATTGTTACATATAGAGATTGTAACATTTTGGAATAATTTGTTATCATTATTATCTAAGAAGAAATGAAGAAAAATTATAAATTAATCAAGATTATTTAAAAACAATTTCTGAATCTATTATTAAATAAAATATTCTGTCGGATCGAGGAATTACTTCAGTGAGTAATTCTATACATGAAAACAATAAAAAAAAATTCATATGAATACATGTCTTATTTGATTTTGTTTTCGAGTTATAATCAATGTTAGAACAAAATAGAATAGTTGAATTTATTTCGCTTTTTAGAAACAAAATTCAATATCAGAATAGAAAATAGCTATTAATAATATTGAAATTCTTTGTGAAAAAATTAAAGAAGATTTCCAAAAAATATAATTAATAAATTTTGGAAAAATGGAAAACAATTAAATTCACGGATATTTATGTGTTTATTTTAAATATATCAAAATCTATAGAATGCATATGTAAAAAAGCAAAATATTTAAAATATAAAATATATTGTGATATTTAAAAAATATTAATTAATATATTAATTATATATTAATTTAAATTCTAATTTATTCTAATTTTTCTTTTTTTAATTAGTTTATATACATTTTATTTTTTTTATAAATATTTTTAGTTATCACAAATTTCGTACGAATTTTCTGTTAATTGAGAATCACGAGGTTGAAAAATTTCATTTCAAGTATTAGGATCATGTTTGCATTCCAATCAAACTAAAATATTTTAAATACATAATTTAAAAGTCTTTTAAATACTTATTTATAAAAATAATACCATTCATTATATGTTTCAACAATATTTTATCTACTTTTATTTTTATGTATAATTAAAAAAATTAAAAATTATAATATTTCAAAAAAATTTAGCAAAAGAAAATTGAACATGAAGATATTAAATTAATTCATATTTCTATTCACATATTATGCACAAATCTTGGTTATATTCTCTCTTTATGAGAGAAAAAAAAATATATATATATATATTTATCATTAATTTCGACACTCTTGTCTATCATTATGAATTTAATTACTCTCTATCTGGAAATGGAAATAACTAGCGCACGAACTCCCTTAATCATTTCCACAAATCGATGCCGTTTAAGCTATGTGCGAGTTACGACGATGCAAACTCTCCCATGGGATCAATGGGTCATTGCCCCATGAATACAGCATCAGTGTTGGTCAGCAGGAAATAGTATGGACTGTATGACCCGGTATAGAAAGTATTACTTGATTCTTGTCATGAAATAAATAATAAATAATAATAAGATTTTTTTCACAAACAACGAGAGAGAGAAATCATCCTTTTCTATATAATAAAATCATGTAAAATAAAATTGTGAAATATGAAAATCCCTTTTTAATTCGTATATATCTCGATCGCATTTCTAATTTACGTAAAATTCAATCTTAATCTACAAAGATAATATAGAAATAAAAATTTACAATCATTTATTAAATAAATTTTTATGACGTCTAATTGATTTTATTTGAAAGATTTACGCTTAATAAATTTTTGAGACTTTTATTTAATGATGAGTTTTAAGTAAAACTATGATATATATTTTTCTATAATAAATTTTTTATATATAAAAAAATTTCTAAATATTTATATTAATTAACTGACAGAAAAATTTATGTATGAAATTAAAAATATTATATTATATTAAAAAAATATAAAAATAAAAATTTAATCATATGTATTTGAATTTTCACAATATGGAATACCATAACCAACATGAATCGTTTACACACAGGAAATAATAAAACGATTGATCTACAATGATATTGGAGATATTGATTAAATTCTAGAAACGTTTCCGGATCAATAGATATGTTTCAAAGATTATATATCATTAATACAATAGATAATTTGTATTTGTAAATAATTATGGCGGCGTTTTTATCAGAACATACAGGATAGAGGCGAAAGTTATGTAAGCAGAGATGAGTAAAGTTATGTAAAGATAATTTCTTGTAAAATGATAGAAGGAAAAAAATATAGAATAAAATTTTTTCACTAAAGAAATTCACTATTTTTTGAAAAAATAGAATTTGAAAATTGTTCAATTGTAAATTGGCTAATTTTCAATTGGATATAAATGAATGATCAATAGGAGATTATACTATATATAAAATTAATTTTATTATGTTTAAAAATTAGTTTTCAAAAATATGAATTTTATATTAATAAAATTATATAACTTTGACTCTATATGTTCAATCTTAATTTTTTCAAAAATAATAATTTAAACGATAAAATTTTATTTTATATTTTTTGCTTATTTTTTATGTGTATAATAACTTTGTATCGAAATTTACTTGTTTCCAATCGAAAAGTCAATTTCGCTTGTATTTAAAAAATTTTCAAACTTGGTTTTTTTCAAACGGACAAAAAAATTGTATTTTATTTTTTTCTTATTTCTTCATAAAGAATTATCTTATGCCCATTTGTATGTAACTTTCGGCTTCTATATATATTTAATAATGTCAAAAAAAAACTTGGTTCGAAGTAACAAATATTATGATAGATAAAATATTCTTTTTAAAATCATTGATGATTTTTTAAATAGAATTACATATTTTTATTAGTGCAATATTCAGAATCCAATGACTTATGTAAAATATAATCTTGAGTAAAAAGAAAATTCATAAAAATTGGTCAAATTATAATAAAAAGATTATTGAAAACAATTTATTTTAAAAATGTTTAAAATAATTTTTATCGATTCCAATACATTCTGTATTTTCTTCAATAATTGATTTTGATTATTTTGAATGACTTAATATTATCTATTTTAAAATTATCGAATTATACCATTGAAAGTTTTATTTAGGAAGATGATTTTTCTTACAATCTGAATCTTTCTAAATATAATGGTATATAGAATACAGAATTCTTTATAGCATCACGATAAATTCAAATCAAATTAATTTTAATTATTTCTGTTTCATTATGTAATAATATTGTTTAACAGAAATAATACAATCTAATTCAAACGAATTATAATGAATATTTAATTTGAAACGAAATTTATGTCAGTGTTTACAATTTATAAGAAACATTATATAGAGGTTATAAGAAATGTATTTACTAATATTAAGAATAGATAATAGTTTATTATAATATTTTCTATAAATAAATGTAGTAAAATTATAGATAAATTATTATTATTAAAATAAATTTTTCTTTAGATAATCTTTTTATCATAATAATAATCATAATAATCATAATAATAATTTCATCATAATAATTGTTTCATTAATACATCAATTACTTTATTTTTATGAATTGTATTAAGGGTTTTATGAATTGTATTCAAAGTTATATGAAAATCATAATATTATAATATTACAATTGGATTTGTTTTGACCTGAGTTATTAACCTGAAAATAATAAATAAAAAATCATAATTTTATTTAAAAAAAATCGATGATTTTGAAAAATTTTTAAAAACTTAGTTTCTTTTAAAATTATCAAATTTTTATAATATTTCGTTAGGAAAAAAATATCAAAAAAGAAAACAATAGTTCTACACAAATAATTCCAAAAATAAAAAAAAAATTTCTCAATGAAACAAACAGAAAAAAGTACAATAATTCTAATAAATTATAAACTTTCAAGAATCATGATTTTTAAATTTGCTTAAGCAGAAGATGAGACTCTTTTTTGAAATTAATTTGCAGATTTTAAGTTTGTGAACTATTACTCCGATTTGCATTTTCCAAATTTACATATCGTTTATCACACTAAGATCGATCGAAAAATTTATCATGTTCTTCAAAATCATCTCGAATGATTTTACATGAATTTTTAGATGCAAATCTTGGCCTATATTATTTAAACATTACATTGATAATAGAAATGGAGATAATTTATGTTTTATACGCATGATAGAAAAAGATGATGAATTATATACTTGAGAAATGATGCTGATGATGTATTATATACTTTTTTGCAAGTATCTTCTATTTTAAGATTTCATATTTTCTATTTTATGTTCTATTTTATGTGTATTTTATGTTATATATTGATTAGCATTGATACAATTTTTATTCTATTTAATAATTTATCTTTTTTAAGAGAAAACATTGAATATTTTTATTTAGTAATTTTGTTCTTTTATTTCTATAGAAATATACTAATAATTTCTGAGAATTATTTAATGATAATAGTCTACACTAAATTTATATTTCATGGATATTTTACGATATGATAATACCCGCTTATATGCTACTAAAACGAAATAAATTCAAAACAGTATATTTATTTTCAACCGACCTACTCTTCGAATATTATATCTTCGAATATCATTTATTATTTTAATATGGTATAGTCTGAAAGAATAGTACTTGAAAAAATAGGATGGAATAAGAAATTTCTTTGCTTGAATGATATAATAATAAAAGTAAATTTAGAATTGATTCTATTTATTAGATTGTTTAAAAAAAATATAAATATTAAAATTATTTTCAAAAGTAAGTTTTTAATATTTTAAACATATCTTGTGAATATAACATATCTTTTATTTTTTATTTAAAAGAAAGATTTAAATAAAAAATAAAACATAATATTTACAGAAGTTTTGCTATTCATGTCCAGCTTTCTGATATTTTCTTTTCCTTTTTGCGGTTTTCATTGAATGATATTTTATTTTATAAATGACAGTTATAAAAAAAACAACATTAATTATTTAATTACTAAAATGTATTAATAATTAAAAATGATTTAATAAAATTTTTCTATAAATATACGAAATGTCTCATTTGAAATTAATCATACAATTATTAATTATAATTATATAATTATCTTCTAAATTATTGAAAAAAATAAATAATTTGAAATAAACTCATTTTATGGGATATTATTTTGTAGTAATAAAAAATTTTATTTAAATGAATACCCTCATGATTTTAAGATGACTTTTTTTAAGGAACCAATATTCCTTTTGAAATGAAGTAATTTTTGTTTGAAACATTTTTTTCAATGTCGAATAGTTTAAACAATTGCACGTTTATTTTAAATGACATTGAAATGATAATAAAACTATATAATTTTATAGATTGTACTAAAACAGCAGATATAGAATAATAATGATTAGAAGACTTTTATAAAACATTTCATTAATTATCAAATTATCAAAATGAGACTAAACTATTTCGTAGGAAAGAAATTATTATTAAGTATGTATATAATAATATTATCATATAATATATAAATATATGAATATATATGTGTATATATATATATATTAGTATATATATATATAGTATAGTATATATATATATATATATATATACTAAGTATATATATATATATATATATACTATTATTTATAATATTATTTTTATATATAATAGTATTATTTTTGATTTTTTAAAAACGTGATTTAAAATTGAAAGATAAAAATTTATTTATAATTTTCAATATTAAAAAAATAATTTTACTATATGAAAAAAATATATTTAAAAGGATTATTCTTTTTTTAGTTAAAATGAAAAAAAGGAAGAAAAATAAATCAATGGAATGAAATAGTTTTCGAGGTAAGAAGTAAAGCCTGTAATTTTTAAACTCATATGAAATCAACAAAATAATGACTTAATCTCTCCTTTCTCTTTCTTTTCGCTTGTTCTTCCAATTTCACGTGAATTATGCTTTAATTTGAATAAAATTGAATAAAAAACATATCGAGGGAAAAAGTGATTAATTTGATGTAAAAAGATCGTAAAATAATTCAAATATTCAAAACTCTAAAAACTTTTGCTGTTTCTTTCAAACAAGAAGAAAATAAAATTATCTTTATCTCTTCATTAATTTATTTATATCTTTATAATAATAATTATTTACAGTCATTATAAAATATCCATAAAATTTATTTGTTGCTAGATATTAAAATTTATTCAAAAAAGCGAAACTTTTTATTGCTTTTTATAACTTTTTAGTAAAATGGCATAAAATTTAAATATTTATTATAAGTACAAATACATAAATAAGAGGTCTAATGTACAATTTTGTATGAAAAAAATAAAGATTTATTTTTTTGTTAAATATTTTTGATAATTTTTATTATTATACAATTTATTGATAGCACAAATATTATTTGATTCTGTTAATCTAAATGTTAATGTTTCTATGTATCAATTACGTTAAGATTTAATGTTATTTTAAGATCATAGATGATCGAACTCATCTACGAATATAATTAGGAATCATGCAATTATAAAATCAAAAATATATCGTGTTATTTTAAAAAAGATAATTTTAATTTTTTATATCTAGAAATTTTTTTTAAAATTTTATAATAATTATTATAATTTGTAGTTGTTCAAAATAAATCAATTTTTTTTATTAATTTTTTTTATAGATTATCGGAAATATTTTAAAAATTGTATCATTTTGCTGAATATTATCGCATAACATTGAATACCATTGTAAAATGAAATAAAATGATGAAGTTTTTATTTTCATATAAATATATAATTCGAACTGAATAATGCATCTTAAATAATCAAATTGTTTTAAAAACAAATTGTTGTGGAATCGAATGAAAAACGAGTAAGTTATTTTTAATGTAAATATATCACAAATATTTCTGTAAACATATATAACATCGGATATAAATATAATACAAATACATATCTTCTAGGCATATATTTAAAAAATGATATATATTTAAAAAGAAAATATCATAAGAAATAGCAAAAAATAATTTATAAATAAATTTATAAATGAATGAATATTTTGCGCTAGCTTTTTATATGCTAGATTTTAGATTTTACTAAAAGCGTTAATAATGATTATCTTTGAATCTTAATAATCTTTGAATCATAAAACGTCGAAAGAATTCTTTGAATTTTAAACAGGAATGATGATTTGTTTCAATTATATCAGAGAGTTATTTGGTTACGCAATAAAGTTACGTAAAACAACTAAAAAAATATATCTTAATTATACTCGAGAATATAGCTCGTTAATTTTAAATAAAAATAAATGTATCTATAATAATATATCTATAAATAAACAAATAAAGTATTTATTGAAGTATTTGATAAATTGTGACATAAAAATAGAAACCAATAATAATTCTTTATAAAAGCAATTCCATTTTTTAAATCTATTTTTAAGTTACAAAAAATAATTTCTTTATAATTCACGAAAAGAAAAAATTTTATATATTTAAAAAAAAAAGCTTCACGTTATTACATTCTCTTGTAAAAATAAATGAAAATTATCTTATACGACAATTCATGAATTCTTTATGTAAAAACCACCGTTGTACTTTTTAATTGTTTATAGAATTTATAAAATACTGTAATATCAGATAAAATCGGTGAATTAAAATTTTAAATAGCACATTTCCGGTATAATAAAATGACCGATTAATAAGGTTATCGTGATATCTTTTCACGATAAATGAAACCGTGCTTCGTGGCACGTAAATCGTAAATTAATTATGTAACGAGGAATCATTGTAAAAAAAGAAGGTCAAATTATTTCTTTTTAATTTTTTATAACTATCTATTATTCATGAGCATATATTTTATATTTTCTACATTTTATAAAAAGAATCGCAATAAAAATAATGTAATGATATTGCACAATATCACTTTTTTTTTTTACTTTAAATGAGAATGCAGATTTTGCATTTCAAATGAACTATAATGTAAAAATTTTCCGTAAAAAAAAAAAATTTATTCATCATTTCGGATATTGATAATTAGATCATTATTTATTTATTTATATATTTATACTTTTTTTAAATTAGTTGTTAATTAGTTTATAATAATATATATAAATAATTGGTAATTATGCTTTGTAGATATTTTAAAGTATCATTACATTAAAATAATTTTATGAATTAAATAAACGTTTAGAACTTATTATGAATTATAGAATTTTATATTTATATATATTTACAATCTAGTATATATGATCTCATATTTATCTATCTAGATCTAGATTATTTATAAATAGTAAATCTATTATTTGAACAGTTTTAAAATAGATTGAAAAAAGGAGAAAAATTAATATATTTCATGAAATATTTAAAGTTACCTTATAAAATATATCATTTTATGATATATATACGTTTTAAGTGGAAAGATTAAAAGATAAAATGATAAATTATATAAATATCATTAATATCATTTGTTCTAGATATAAACAACTCTCTATTGTACTATTCTAAATTATTGAAAAAATTATTTTATTTATTTATTTTTTATAATTTGCTCTTCAATATCAAAAATATTGCAATATTATCATTTTAATAACATAATATATTAATATTAATAAAATATAATATCAAAAATACTCGAATCAGTTCAAATTTCACTGAAATTACAAGTACAAGTCTTACATAGAATGATTAAAAAGAATTCCGATAATATTCCAATTCGACTAACACAGAAAAATCAAGGATAAAATATACAAAAAAAATTTATCGCGTCTTTTCTATTTCGATATTATCAAAAGAATAAAATCGCAATAGAATCACATATATAATAAGCGAAAAATTAAAATTAAGATTTTAAAAATAATTATGATTTTTGACGGAAACAAATTAACGAAATCGATCGCAATGAATCGAAAGAAAGAAAGTTCGTCACGAAAATGATATTAGTTTCACCTACTAACACAATTAACATTTGAAACGATGCTCGTTTTCGCGAGATGCACACTACTTTCATCCACGCCCAGAAATATCCTGACCTTAACTAACGCGCTATTCTATGCGGTCCTCTTCGCGCATTTGACCGCGAGCTTCTATTTTCGCGAACGGTCACACGAGTGGCATCGCCTCGTTCCTCGACACTAATTCCACTGTAGAAACGAGAGTCGACACTTTAACGACTTGGCGATTTCGATCGATTTTCGAACAAACTACGAAAGTGAAAGCGCTACTGGATTCGACATTCTTCTTAAAAAGATAAAATTAGAAAGCAAATCGGCGTTCTCATTGCGTTGTCATTGAACGATAAACAAATCGACCGTTTAATGATTGATTCAATATAAATTCAAAATATAAAAATCGATGATTTAATTAATGAATGAGGCTAAAAAGGATAGTATAAGAAAATGCAATGGAAATGGAATAGGAAATTAACTTATTCAAATCTTCATTCAAATCGTAGATGAAGCGTTTGATAAAGATTCACTTCAATTTGGGACAGATTTTTTTTCATTAATCGCTCTCTTACACGATTAATTGGATTAATTTGTGATTGTTCTTAATTAAAAAAGTTAATAACAAAATGTATCAAAATTAAGAAAAAATAATGTTTTCATAATCATATAATACAACATGTATGTATTTTTTTTAAACAAATTAATTTTTTTCAAATTTTAATATTAGATCATTTCATAAGTTTATTTCACGAAATCTTACAAAATTTTATATATTGAATTGTTTATATTATTAATTAAATTTTTAATTTAGACATACATATGCTGTTATATTTGGGACAGAGATTATAGATTAAAAGAAACAAGTAATAATATCTAAATCTTGCAAATCGAAAATTAAATACACAAAATATACAAATAAAATTATTTAAATTTTAATGAATTTTGATTAAACATTATTGTACCTATCATTTTCTCTAGATATACATATATTGCATTCTTAAATTATTATTTGGCTTCAACATTAGCTGATGAATGTTTGACAATATTAATATAATAAAAAATGATTACGAAATATATTTTAGTGGACCACAAAAATTTTGCATACTTTATCTTTATGAGAAAGATAGAAAAAGATTGTAAAACAATAAAGTACTTTTTTATAGCAATTATATATGTTTCTCAATGGTTTTAAATATCACATAAAAAACATACAACAGTAAAAAAGATATAAATTCATGACACTAATATTTAGAAATTTAGAATTATAAAATCACTAGATTAAAACATTAGAATTACTAAATTTTCTACGCTTTAATAGTAAAAAAGAAAATCTATTTAACCTATAAATAGAATATCTATACTAAAATTTTATACGGTATATATAAGTTTAAATATAATATTATTAAACACAGATATTAAGTATTAATATAAAATTTTATGATATAACTTAATATAAAATATTAAGTATTAATATAATAATAATCATATAAAAATCTAGAAAAATAATTATTAAATAAATTTATATTATTTATAAATTAAATTATATTTTTTAAAACCTGTTGTGAAATGTAATTAATTATTAAATTTTTATTATACATATATCGTGCAAAAAATTTTTTTTCAATGTTATTGAAAAATCTGATTGCCATATAATATTATATTATTTTTTCCTATTCTTTATATATTATGCCAAAATAATTAACAAAAAGTAATATATAAATAGAATGATTTTTATTCGTAAATGAATTTATTAAAAGAAAGATATATTAAGCGAAAAAAAATATATTAAAAGATATACTATAAAGATATATTATAAAAAAGAAATAATATTTTGCATATCACAGCATGATTTTATATTAATATCATAATTTGAAAATTTTTTTATTTAGCACTATTTTAATGTTTACATTACAATAACAATCATATGTTACAATTACAAATTGCTGATAACGCTACTTCTTCAAAATATAACATAATCTTATATTAATATAATAATCTGTAAAATTTATTTTTTTTCTATGTATTTCAATATGCATCGCAATATTTAAGTTATTATTAATTATATAATGATTATAATATTATTTTTTTTTATATGATATAATTTTTAATATAAGAGAAAGATTATGATTTGAAAAAAGATTGATTCAAATCAAACTAATATATTTTGCCAAATAAATTTTAATTCATCTAAAAAAACTCCTACATTTAAATGTATATAATAATTGGTTGATTCATATATCTTATCACAAAAAAATAATTAATTAAACAGAAATGTCTCATTTAAATCAATCCACTCGAATATCTGTCAAATTATTTATAATATAAAAACATGTTTCAAAAAGTTTAATAATTTCAGAAGCATAATTTAACATAATTTTTTTGTGAACAAGTTTTTGTTAAACTTTATAATAATATATATATATTATAAATATATTAAATATATATATATATATATATATATATATATAATAAAATATATATAATTATATTTCTTCTTATTATGTTGAATACAGCTTGACAATTTCTATGAAAAAGATCTTGATATATAACATAAATTTAGATTTTATTTATAAAATATTAATTTAAAAGATATTTTAATTTCAATATTGTATATATATATTGAAATTAATGTTTAAATGTATATTTTTCAGTTTGGATACAGAAATGTATTATTTTAAATCTAGTAACATTTCCCAATATTTCCCTTAAATATTAAACAAAATTTATTAAACAAAATTATGAATGTAATTTATGTAATTTCATTATCATGATAGTATATTCGTTCATTATCATCATATAATTCCAAGTTTACATAGCTATAATTACAGAATAAGAAGAAATTCTTGAAAAAATTCTATCGAATTTTCTCCAAGATTATCAGATCCGACAATCTTATATTTTTTCTTATGAATATTTAAAAAATATAGAATATAAAATGTAAAAAATGTATAATATATATATTTAATAAATTTGAAACAGAAGATCACTTAAGAATACAAAAATTTCCACAAAAATATTAGAAAGAATTGATTGTTTAAAAATAAAAATAGAATAAATCTCTATATCCAAGCTGAAGAATATACATATGAACATTTATTTTAAGAAAGTAATATAATTTTAAATTCAGATCCAAATAATTCCTGAATAATAATAATATCAAATAGTTTTATACTAAGATTTCAATATTTTTTATAGAAAATGTTGACTACATTCAACAGCAATAATCAAAAATAAATAATCAAAAATATTTATTTAATTTGAAAAAATAAAAATATACTTTGTATATCCCATCCACAAAAAAGTAATTATATCAAATTGGGTATCTCTTGAAATATTGAATTTTGAATATTTGAAATATTTTCTTATATTATCAATAATTTAATAAGTATTCGATAAGTATTAATAAGTATTTATTTATAGATTTAAATAAGATACCCTTTAGATATTTTCAGGAATACAATCATTTTTCTGAAAACTCTTTGATTGATCTCTAATAATGACGGTATAACAGATAATTAAAACTAATGATTCAAAGCTATCATGGCATGACTATCAAAGGAATACGACAGTAATGAAACAGGGAAAGAGAAACGACAAGATGGAACGATCGTGGATATTAATGGACAGACTGTGATGTTGGATTATACCAAGGAATCGCGTCGCTTGATAAGGCTGAATTCCATTTAAAGCCCGTTGAATTCGCAACGGCGAGTCGTGGTTGCTTAGGTAAACCAAAGTGGTTCTACCTTTCGCTTAACCTTTTCTTCATTCTCGTTACTTTCACATACGATCACCGACCCTCATTCTCGGTGACAAAACGTTATTCTATTTAAAGATCAGTCCGGTTATCGATCTAGACGGGTAACTGTATCGAAGAATGTCTGCACGTGGGCGGTTTAAAAAAGTTTTTTCAACGTGGCAACAAAGTGGTTGAATTAAGCATTGACGTAATGTGCCTGTTAAAATAAACGCTTCGTAAAGATAACGATTGATGGATGGAAGAGAAAGGTGACAGATGTGTTGTTTAAAAAAAAAAAAAATGGATAACTTTCGATCACTTTATAAAGAAAGAGTCGTTCTTCATTCTTTAGAAAATGTAAGAACAGAAAAGAATATAAATATAAAATATATTTATGTTGAGAATAATTTAGCTTTAATGTATTATTATTTATTTGATTTTGTAATTCTTTTGTAATTTTCTTATTCCGTAGACTTTCTTATAGTTATACACATATAATATAATCAAATAATTAAATAGATTATTAGAATTTTTTTCATCTGATCCAATTCTGGTAATATTTTTTAAAATATTTAATAATCATATGATAATCGATAAAAAAAATAATTACAAAAATTCAAAATGAGACGAATGATTCGCTTTAACGAAAATCAGATTACTTGTTATTTGATTATCTTTACTTTTAATTATAAAAATTATACATTTATATACATGAGAAAGGTATGCTAAGAAAAATATTACGCAAGATTTAAACGAGATATTCAATTAAATACGAAAATATTGATTCCATAATAATTATAAAGTTTCTCTTTTCCTTTCATAGTCACTTATCCTTTCTCTAACATCCTCGACGAATCATTACTTTTTTTTCACGCCAAGAAAATGAACGTCTCTTTCCAATCTTGGCTTACGGAAAGAAGAATCGAGCATTAACCAGGAGTCGCTCATTATTGTATGCACGATGCCAATTATATAGTAATCAGGCAAGGAATATCGAAGAAGCTTTCACTGGATGATCTTCTCAACTTCCGGTTAACACAGTGACACTTTTTCTTACCGGTACGTTCTACTTGAATGTATAATGTATGCATATATCGAAAGACCAACTTTGCGTTTCCGGTGCAACGTACATGAGGAATTTTAAACAAGTGCAAACTAAACAAAAGAACGAAGCACTTTCGATGTTTTAAACAGTGCACGAACACAATTTGTAATATGTGATAAACGATTGGCGGTGGTCGAGGACGACAGGACATTAATTAATGCGTGGAAGACAAATTATCGGTAGCGTGATTAATCTATACAGTACATTGAACATCAGATTGAACAGGATCGTTCAACAATTGTTAGCATTTCGATATTTCACTATTGCTTTATCCGAAAGAGTTTGTTTAACAGAGAATATAGAATGTAATGTGGCGGTGAAGTTAAATAATTTTAATAATTTTCGAATTTTAAATAATTTAATAATTTAAGAAAATACTTTTATTAATTAATTAATAAAAAATATATTATAATTTTTTTTGCATAAATATTCGAGTTTGAAATTATTGCAATATAATGATAAATTGCGATATAACACGTATTATCCCGAAATAGACAGTACCAATAAATATAATATCTATTTTAACGTAGAATAAAAATTTTTAGTCATAATAAAAACCATCTGAATTGATATATTTTTGCAATTGTTTGCAATTTTGATTACTACATGTAATAAATGTAAATCGAGATAAATAACATATATAAATAACTTGTCTTAAGAGGAAAATTTTTAATCGCAGTAAGATCTGAATTATTTTTTTGCAGCTGTATAATTATAATAATTTTATGAAAATCTGGTCTTTTTATCATTTTGATATAATTTGATTTATATTATTTATAAAAAAAATATATTTATAAAGAAGCAAAATCAGAACCTTTCTAATAAAATAAAAGAAATTTGATGGAAATAATTATGAAATATTTTATAATTTTATCGTGATTGAAAACATAGAAAATCATAAAAAATTAAATTTATTATATTATATAAAAAAAAAATAATTCCTAACGAATACAGAAAAAAGTAAATAACAAAATAAGTAAATAATAAATAATAAAATATGTTATTGAAATCGATTAATATTATTTATCTTTTCCTTTTTTTCTATATATTACATAGAAGATTGTAACAAACAACATATTATTTCATTCTATCGAGCAAAACGATTAATCGATCAAAAATTCTTCGTTAATCTTCGATGAAAAATCAGAAAAATATTATAATCTTGTAAAGTTCTCTGAACATGACATATTCTTAGACGTTAAAACAATAAAAGGTTATACATACATCGTATAGGATATAAAAATGTTATTTCAAAGTAAGCCAGTTACGTAATTGTTCAACGGCGTGATCGGTAGTTTCAAGTTAATTAATTCAACGATTCAGAGAAGTTGGAATATTCGCGAACGTTATTAATAAAAGTTGATAAGTATACGATGAACACGAAAAACACGACCAGTTAGTTAAGCATCGTTCGTAACAGCTGTTCTCTGAATAAACACATGAACATGTGTGTGTTATGTATTCTGCTCGGTAATTGAAAATGTGTGAAGATCATTTTAGCAGCGGTTTAGTGATAAATTATAACCGATACATCCACCTTGAGAGTTCGTCTGAGTTGTTATTTATCAGAATTAATCAAATTATTGATAAATTGGAAGATGATATAAATTAGAAGAGATTTAATTCACCATTCGGTAAATTATGAATATTATATAAAGAATATTATATAAAAATTGAATTTATGAATTTATGAATATAAGTTTGCGAATACAAAGAAACATTTTTTTTTCTTTAATATTATTTCGTTTTATTTGCGTATTTAATAAAAGTATAACTATATGCGATTTGAATATCATTTTTGACTTGGAATAAAAATTATTTTTTATAATATTTGTTCTAAGAATTTGACGTAATAAACACGTCTCTTGCTTATTATTATAAAAAGACATACAATATAAGTTTTAAGTAATGATATGGATTCAAAAATAAATAAAGAATTTTTAGAGAAAATATCGTATCGTAATCAAATATTATTTCGCTTATTTCAAAAATATTTTTTATATTAAGAATATTTTGATGTTCTCTTGAATAAATATAAATCAGAAAATAATATTTTTGCTGACTTAAGAAGTTTTATTTCTATCGATCAATGTAAGCTGTTGATAACCTATGACACAGAGAAGTTGTTTTGATATAAACAAATTTTATATTATCAATTTTAAATGCATACAAAAAAATATGAATGTTTAAAAAATTTTTAATAAAATTTTAAAATAAACGAGAAGTATTTAAAAAATTAAGAAACTCGGACCAAAAATTTCATGAAATTTTTTTATGAGATTATATTTTCACACAGAAAATAATAAGTAGTAAGTATATTAGATAAAAAAAGTAGTATAGTATATTTAGATAAAAAAAAAAATTTAACCTTTTCCGTAGTGAAACATATCGATCGCAACCTTCTTCTGAATTTTAGGTAAATAAATGAAACTATTATTTAGAAAGTAAACTAACAAGACATACGAACGACATGATGCCTAAATGTAAATAAGTTTTTATCGGTTTACATAAATATACATATTTTCAATACTATGTTCTCTCGCTTGTAAATATCTTATCATGAATATATTATCATAGATATACATATATGTTTAAAAAGTACCTGCTATAAAAAAATGATGATTTTTAAAAGAATTTTTCTCCATTATTAAACATTTCATATAAAAAAATATGTGTGAATTGATATTCTTAGAAAAAAATTAAAATTTATAATCTTTTTTTTTTTTAATTATTTGGTATTTTTTAATTATCGAGTATTAATTAATAGAAACGATTTATAGTTGAATAGAAAGAAAAAGAATATGAGATAGTTTTTGTGTTTTCTTTATTTAGAAATTTTGAAAAAGCTATATACAAATAAATCAAACAAATAACTTTAAAAAATTTTATAATAAAATATGTTACATAAACATGTTATAAATAAGAAATATAAATTTTTTATTGTTTTTAAATTAAAATATTTTTTATTTTTAAATTAGACATTTTGAAATTCGAATAATAGAGAAATTATATTATAAAATTATGAATATATATATAATTATTAATAAATAATAACAATAACATAAAATTTTTTAATAACATAAAATTCTTAAATATTACAACATATTCACAATATTTGTTCTTTAATAATCATGAAAATTTCATTCTACAGAATCGCAATATTCATACTCATAAATAAAACTCATAATTAAAACAAGTATTGGATTCATAGTTTCAAATTGCAAATTTCTTTTTTTAATATTTGGCTAATCCAATAATTGAAATCTATTTAATTATTTATTAATAAATATCAAGCGTTTTATATTATTATATATAATTTCCTATCATATATCATAATCAAAAATACAAAATAATTTAAATCGCTATTACTATTCTGAAATAATAATTACTATACAATAATATATATTCTTTAGGTAAAATTTACAAAAAAATTTAAACTAAATTCATTGAAGTATATACATCCAAAAAATGTCTTTCACAGCAGAAATAAAACATCTATTAAATAAAAAAATAATAATAAAAAACAAAAAACACAACTATTATAAAAGATTATTTTGATATTTATTTTACTTAATTTTTAATTACTATTAAAAATCTTATTACATATATGTAGCATGTACTATATATATAATATATGTATTACATATATTACTACATATAAATTAAAATCATGATAAAATCTTACATTTTTATTATATTATGATAGAAAAAATAAATATAATAATATTTTTCTAAATCAGCATCTAAATTGAAAATTAAAAAATAATTTTTAATTTTTTTGAAAAATTGTGGATAATTCTAATTTAATAAATAAATTTAATAAAATTTAATAATTTCTAATTTAATAAAAAAATTTCTCCTAATATCGCACTAGTTTTTTTTTTTAAATCTTTATTAAAAAAAGATTTCAATCGGTGAAAAAAATATTATATTTTTACAATTTTTGCACTTTCAAATGACAAAATATATTTCCATAAATATGAAGAAAATATTAATGATAAATATAATAGAATAAATATAATGATAAATATAATAGAATATAAATATCTTTGTTTGTTGTTTATCATATTTATTAGAATATTATTCTAGTATTATTATTTATTATTTATTAACATTTATCTTACATTTTATTAACATTGAATGTTTAACATTGAATAATTAACTGTAAAAATCACTTTAGGAAATAAATGAATATTTATAAAATATCATTTTTTATTATATTTACGAAATAGTAAATATAAAAAATAATTTTTTCTAATATTCTTATCAACTTTATCATATAATACTGCTCTTTTTTTTTACAAAAACGAATTATTTATTATTTATAAATATTTATCTTATATATTTTGTATATTAACATTGAATGTTTAACATTGAATAATTAAAAATCACTTTAGAAAATAAATGAATATAAAATATCGTTTTTTACTATATTTACAAAATAGTAAATATAAAAAATAATTTTTTTCTTAATAATATTCTTATCAATTTTATCTGTATAATACTGCCCTTTTTTTTTTTTTACAAAATCGAATTTAATTTATCATCATAAGATTTTTTAAATCAAAATATGTCATTTTGAAGTTATTTTTATTATGGATAAAATTTATTATTGAAAATTTCATTTTATATTTCCATTCTTTTAATTTCCTATTTGAAAAAATAAGTCAGAATGTTTATGAATTTCTTTTGTTTTTTTATCGTTAAAAGTGATCAAAAGTAATATAATATAAGTAATATAAACTTCATAACTTCAAATTTATATTTCAATCTAAAAAATCTTATAATGATAAATCAAATCAACTTTATAGAGGATAAATAATATAAATATATTCAACTATATAATAAAAAAATTAAAAATAATAAATATATTTTTATTCGGAATATATATAATAGGAAAAATAATAAAAAAAAATATAATATTTTCAAGTTTTCTCAATTGAAATTTTGTCTTAATGATGAAATAAAGTTTTTTTTAAAGAAAAACTAGCATGATATTATTAAACTTGAAAAAATCATTAAGCATTTACTAAAATATTTAATAAATTTATATTTTAAAATAATCAAATCCTGCATTTTTTTATATTTTTTATTATTCATTACTATTTATTTCGAAACACTATGTATACAATAATTTGAAGTAAAGATGTATTAACTTCAATAAACATCGCATACATGCTGTTTCTGAATATTTAGAACAATTAAGGCGATCATAACATAATGATCAATGATTGTACAAAACATTGCAAAAAATTTCTCTAAACTAAAAAATAACTTCAAAAATAAATATTGACACGCTGCAATATGAAATTTTTCCAGAAAGAAATTAATGTGTATAATAAATATATAGATGAAGATATCGACTTTGTAAGTTTTTCTTACATTTTCTTGAATAATCGATATATATGTAATTACATATACAATTACATATATACAATTATTACGTATACAATTGCATATATACAAATAATACAACATTATACATATTTATTATTTATTAAAATTCATTATATTATTCGATAAAGGTCATTATATTATTCGATATTTATAAAAAAAATCCTTATTGTGATTTTCTTATCAATAGTATTTAAACAAATTTTCTTTTGCGCACAATTAATTAGTTATCAAAAATATATTCAAAAAGTAAGTATTTAGAAAATTTAAAATCGAATATCCATCAATTCAAAATATAAACATTATATGCATGAAAAAAAATGTAACATTGACAAAACAATTTGTCAATATAGATAAATATCTCTTAATATTGTGGATTAATAAATGCTAAAAAAAATTGCAAAGGAAATAAGGAAAAAAAAATTGTAAAAATAAAAGTTAAACACACTTGCGATATTATCTTCTTTCTTTTGCACATACTCGCCAATTATCAAGAAAATTATTTCTAACGTCATAAACAACTAATATTATCATAAACTTAATACAAAAAGATAACTTGTTCAATATCAGTTTGTTTTTTTACAGTTCGTTTTTTACAGTTATCGTATGTTCGATGTCATATCACAATGCCAACAATTTAAAATTCGAAGCCAAACATAGATACATATATAATTATGTATTTATATCATATTCTAATAGATTCTAACAGAATTCGAGCCTTGTACATCATGGTATCGAGAGAACAATGTCGCATTCTACACAATCCGCACCTTGTCTCAGGCGTGTCGACCAATCGATACTCGTGCCATTGCTCCGGAAGTGATCCTTCTGATTCGAGACGGTCAGTTAAAATGACGTCATTTCGAACAAAATAAGATTAAGAGAACAATTATCATGTGGGTGTATATAATGGAAACATGGGCGCATTAAAAAGCTTCAAAGAGGAAGTATGTTTCATAGTCAACTAATATTGTTACTATCTTACTCAAAATCAACGAAATATCTCCAAGTCGATATACAAATCGACTTTAAGATATAATATTTTTAGATATAATATTCTTCTATATGACATATTGTTTATACAATGCTTGTTAATTATATTTTTTTATTAGCTTTTGTAAAAATGAATTTATTACATTGCTCGCGAATATCGAATACATAAAGGTGAAATAACAGTTATTTGTTTTAGAAATATTCAACGAGTTGTAATAGTGTTCAAGAAAAAAAATGTATCACATGTTTGAAAACACCTTTCGTTCTAAATGGAAAAATACAGCAAATTAATATATTGCAGAATAGTGATTGGCCAACACCCTAGATCACATATGGACACCCGTTATGCTAATTTAATATATATCATTTTGTATAAATTCACTGCTTATCACAAGCACTTTATACTCTTACTGACCAACTATGGTACAGCCAACATACATAGTTCATTTATTAGAACACAACATTTTCAAAATCGGCAATGATCGATCAAGTTTTACATTACAACATTACAATGAGTATTGAAAATCATTACATTACCGAACACTCTATTGCGAATAAATTTTGCACATTGACATCATTACACGTGGTATTTAGATTCATAACACAATTGTCTACGAACTAGTCAATTCGCCATAATTCGATGGAATCGATCGAAGGTACGCGCTTGTCGAAAAGATTCGAGACTTCCGTTTTAAACCTTTTTCTTTGGGTTAATGACACCCACGACATCAGCGCACGCTCGAAATCGCGTGTGCGAAAGACTATATCGAATAATATATATATATAATAGCTCCAACGACACATGAATCAGCATGATTTGCACATAAATGCAAGTTTCAAGTTACGTAAGCTTACCTGCATTAAAGGCAGAACCTGGCCAAGATTGACGGATCTGTTCGTTGTTTCTTTTCTGGGTGTCGACTCGTCCTTTGTCTCAATTTTCATTTCCGTTTCTCGGTCTGATAATTGCTTTTCAACATTATGGTTCACTTCCTCCATGATAGAAATAATAATCTCGCAAAATGAAAGCTGATAATCTCACCACTTCTTGTGTTGTCGTAAAAAAGCGAGCAATGTATCTGAAGTCTAGGTTAATAAGCGATGATCGATCGATTCACTCTCGAACTGAGAAACGGTTCCGGAATGTTCTTACAGCAGAATACTCTTGGAACTCACACTTTTAACTCGTTGAAACTCGGACTTACTATAATATCACGTGGTCGAACAGGCAAGAAAATCGAGCCAAGTAGATGAAACGTTCATATATATGTATACGCACACGGTAAAGGGAAAATTGGGAAAACTTTTTAACACGACACGTATGTACACGAGCCGTACTTACGCTCGAGATTTATGATCAAGGAAGTTAATGACGATTACGAAAAGAACAAGACAACCGGCGGGATTCGACACTGCAAGAATCTCGTGCTGCTCCGTCCCGGCGTGATGTCGCCCCACCCGACTCAAGTCGTACGCCGCGTAACTATCCCCACTACTAGCGGAAAGCTGCACGTCTGCCCGAAATCACCCGAAAGCTACCGGCATCGTCGTTTCACCAGCGCTACTGGCAACGCGGAAAATGCAAACGTTGCCATGCGACACAACGCTTTTCTCGCGAACTAATTTTCGCTCAGTCTCTACCACCGACCGACTAATTAACCCTATCTATACACTGGACACGATAGTATATACGTTCGACGAACCTGGTGAATGCATACAAACGTGTAAGTAATGCAACGGGAGCGCTACGAAGTTTCGATATATTTTACACATAGTAGTTTACTTAAATCTTAGAAATGTTTGAAAAATTTCTAAATACTCAAGATATTATAAGAAAATTTACTTTATTAGTATTTAATTTGAATTGAAAATAAACTTTGTTTTTAATTATATATATATTAATTATATATAATACTGGTACTAATCGTAAAAATTGTTTTACTAATTCTTATATTTTTTGATAATATTTAAAATATTATCAATCTACAATTAATATTATTGAATATTTTTAAAAAATAAGTAGAATTAATAAAAAATTTTATTTATCATTTTATTTATTAATTATCATTAATTAAACTAAAAAAAATCATTTCGATTACCACTCATAAAAATATTTATATTTACGGATTTTTAGAAATATGTTTGTTATGTTTTATTGCTTAAACATATTATTTTGTATCATATATATAGATATCTTAGAAAATTAAATCGAATATATAAAAAAATTTTTAAATATTATATAATATAATTACGCAAGAAATTCTATTTATCTAAATTTTTTCTTATCAATATGTAAAAATTCATTATATCACTTATTATAGTAATATAATGCAATCATATTTTTTTTTTTTCGATAAACGCAAGAAAAAAAGGATTTCACCAATATCTTATTTACTATTTAGTTAAGTTTTGTTAAAATATGAATCAATATACATTAATAATTTTTAAAAAGATCAAAAAAAGTATTTTTTTTAAATAATATTTTTTAAAAAATTTAAAAAATTTCGCAACATTTGAATAACTTAAGTAACTGTCAAAATACTTATCTTTTTATCAAAGAACATTTAAGTAACAAAACTTTCAAAGAATCACACCATTAAAAGAAATATTATAAGATTTTTAATTAATATATTGAAGAATCTTTACTTCAAATTATATAATATAAAATAAAATAAGGTTAATAAAAATTTGGATAATTTTTATATTTTAAGAGATGCATTAAAATTATGGATTAAGATTGTGATAAAATTACAATTAGGTTATTTATTTAGGTGACTATTATGTAAGTATTTATAATAATTGATTCACAAGGAAAAATTAAATATTATACGCAGTTATATATATATATATTTATAAAGTATTTTATCTTTTTTATATTATTATAGATATATTAATTATCATACAATATAATACAATAATTAATAATTAGAAATTAAATTAATTTTCTGCCTTTCTTTTTTTTTAAATCAGATAATATGATATAGAAATTTAATTGAATAATTTAAATAAATCATTTTATATCTTAATTATTTTATATCTTAAAAATTTTTTCATATAAATCAATGTCAATATTTAGATATCTTATCAATTATCTATATTTTCAAGATTAAATTTTTATATAAATCATAAAAATAGATTACAAATCATTGTAATTATACATTTATTTCTTTTTCTTAAAAATCAATTGCAAACTTAAAATTTTTCTTTTATTAAAAATTCCTTCCCACAAAAACTAAATAGTTTATGTTCGATAATGCAATATCTAATCGCATTTCATAAAAAACATAAGTGACTAATGACATTTCTTATCAATAATTCTCATTCTCTCAAACGCACCTTTCTTCCTAGTGTATTTAAATCATAAGATAGAAAGTATATACATACGTATTAGAAGTGTCGATTAATACCGTTGATTAAGATTTAGTCGACGAAGATGACACCCTATAATTTTCCCTCGATGAATAAAAAAAAATCTGACACTTAATCATCCACATCAAAATTCTTTGCCCTATCAGTTCGATTATTTTCAAAAAAGGATTTCCATACAACTAAGAAGTCTTAAGATCATACTACGTTGATTTTATCAGGATACTTTTTTTTTTCTTTTCTTCAATACGATCGATTTACCATACATTATCATATTAATAAAATATACACTCTCGGTCTATCGAGTAACTTTTTTCATTGAATCAAATATATTTTCCTACAGACAATCCAGCTGTTACACGCCTGCACGCACCGGCTGAACCGAGCGGACAGACACGTTAAATGCCACTGCACCTTCGCTGCATTGCGTATCGGCCTAGGTAATCAACTTCGCCCGCTTTTGTACATGGAAATTGCATCCCGCTTCGTAAAACGAACATTCATCGGATACGACTCAGAGAAAGTTATTTCTTATTTGCTTTTGCTATTTATTTATTTGATGAAACGTAAATGATTTAATTTTTAAAAGAAATTTATGATCACTGAATCTGATAAAAATATCGTGATTGGAATAATAAAAATGGATATATTGAAGTATGTAATTCTAATAATTATATAATTATAGAATAATTAATTTTTTGATTGAGAAATACAATCTTTGATAAAAAGTAATTACTTAAAAAAATAGTTAATGATAAGATTTTAACATTTTAATTATTTAGAAAAAATATATTGATATATAACGTAACTAAGTTAAATTTAAATTTCTTTTTGTTTTAGAATTTTCAAGAATGAAAATTCTTTTCTTATCGACTTTGCAACGAAGACAATAACTTTTACTTATTTAAAATATGTAATTATTCAGAAGTTCTTGATAAATGATAAAATATTCGAGAAATAGAAACTTTGCAAAGTTTCTGGATTCATAAAGCAGGAATGTGTATTGTTCGGTAGATTATGAAAAATGATTTCATTTTCTCGATGTCTTTTGTTTCATCTTTATTATCCACAAAATTAATAAATGCAATTTATTATTACATAATTTTTTATAAATTTCAAGTAAATATATTTTTTTGAAATTAAAACTGTATAACTAAGATACAATTTGAAAATTAAAATTTTATAATAAATTCATAGAAAAAAAATATATCTTTATGATATTCATAGAAAGAAAAAATAATTACATAATAATATAGAAATAATTCTTTTCTGAAGCAAAAATTATTTTTTTAATAATATTTGATAATATCAAATTAAAAAATATAAAAATAATTATTTTATTTTATTATATCAAGTTAAATTAATGAATATAACATTCAATATGTCATAAAATATAAATCAATACAGACATAATTTGCCAGATCAAACTCTTGTTTCTAATTTGAATCTTTTTTCTATAACATATGCATAAAAAATATAAGTTTTCTCAATCTGTGTTTGTAGTAAAACAAGAAGAAGGAGTATTTTATTAATATTTCATATTTCTTAAAAATAACCATTTGTTGGTAAATTTTCCTTGAGATTTTATATTATATTATATTTATATTATTGATGGAAATAAGTATAAATGAAATAAAAAAAAACTCTCTTTTATTAATTCCTATTATATATTCCTAATTAATTATTCCTAATTCCTATTATATATTATATTAGATAAAATATTTCCATTAGTTACTTTTATTATTCGTTGAAATCATTTTGCAATAAGCATCAATAAAAGACAATGAAAAATTTTAAAAGATTCTTTAAATTGGTTCGTAACCTCAAAGTCATGGCAAGTAAAATTACATTACGATAAGATAAAAAAGCAACTGTAAATTTTGAAAGCGTCATAAAATATGTCACTGGTCGATCGGTCCGAAGAAATTTTTACGCACGTGAAATCGACATCCGGTTCAGGTGAGAAACAATATTAAATGTGTTACTGCATCGTTTAATAGAAACGTCGTTCCGCTATTATAATTCAAAATAATAAAAATTAGCATGATACCAGTCGAATTCGAAACCAAATTGACATCGATTTTCGACCCTGATATATGCATCGAGATTTGATTGAAATTGAATTAATTAATTAATCGATATTATATGAATCATAAGATCGTGTTAAAATTGTGATGTACGTATATATCTCTCACATGTGAACAATTTTGCCAAAAATAAAAGCAGCTCAAAGATAAAAGAAATAAAAAAAAAAATAGAAGAGAGGAATAAGAAACAGAGTGATGATAGCAAGGCAAATGAGCAATTTGATAAGAACTGGATAATCAACAAGTACAGTCACCTCTTGAGCAAATGCAAACGAACGATTCCGTCGTTTCAAGATTATCAACCGGTTGAATATCGAGGAAAAATTCATAGTGTTTTTTCCAATTCAACTGTTATCTAAGAACTTGTTTATGTATCACGGTCTCGGTAATCATAATTGCGAAGATAATCTCGTTTAAAATAAGAATGGACTCTGATTAATTCGGATAATTTCAATCATCGAAATCTTCTCGAATAATCATGCTTTTGCAGAGGCATCGATTCATAGGAAAGGTCAGGTTGACATGATCGGGAATCTGTCAACTTTCAATGAATGTGAACGCATCGGCGCCATATGTTAGCGTGCACGAGCCATTGCTCTATTCCTGTAAAAATCAACTAATAAAAAGACAACTCGTCGACCTTCGATATAGTCTATGCCTCCGTGGCGAGTGGCTCTCTCTCTCGGTCTCTTTCCCTCTTTGTCTATCTGTGTTCTCTACACGGTCGTCCTCTCTTGCTCTGACACGACTCACTTGTCTCTCTTCGTCTTTCCCTCGCCGCCTTTCTCCTTCTTCCTCTTACCGTTCTGTTTCTACGAGCAGTTCACCAGTGTGCACCGTTGCCAACTTTCACGTATCATAATACACAGTGAAAGAATGTGGTTTCCCTTTCAAATTACAAAATACGGTGCGAGTGCACATTGCACGCCGTACATTTCCTTCGGCTGATCGCTATTTTCTTTCTTGCCGTGATTTCGTGCGTGATTTCGATCTTGACGATCCTTCGAAGATTTTGATCGAAACTCGCGATCATGTACGGGTATATTCAAATTATCCCAATTCTTTTATGTTTGTTTGTTTTATTATCTTCTTGATTTTTATATATTTATAATAACAATTTATGAATCATTTGTGATCTCCAATTTAATAAAAGCTATTATAAATAAGTTGATTTGGCTATTGCAAAGCTATTATTGCAAAATATTTTTCAAGAGAACTTTGTCAATGATTTCTTTGATATTTCGTACAATTAATTTTTTATCTAAAATATCAAGTCACATTCATATATTATGAATAGTTCAGATTTAATAAAGGAGATTTTTATGTAATAAATTTTAGCTTTCTTTAGTTTCACTTCATACCAATTATTTTCACATAAATTCAGTATATTTTGCTCTGAATGTAATGTTGATGTTACAAGTTAATAACGAATATAATATATATAATATAAAATTACACATTGAAATTAAATTTAAAATTAAATTAATAAATTAATAAAAACATCTTAACAGAGAAAAGAAAAGAAATCTTTTGCATTTAAAACATCAATCGATTCAAAGCTCAATTAATCTAATCGATCCACTTATTATTTCCGCACAAATTATGATTATCCTGACAATGAGTAACATTTACGAAGTATACCATAATCGTGTGTATCGACGATCTCTTTCTTCCTCTTTCCTCATATGAAGTCGCAAAATCGCGTTCTATCAACGAGCCCGGTTTCGCCTTCTCCAAGGATATAGGTCGACCGGTGCAACACCTGAGACTGGAACCTTGATTAAGATATTACGTTGCCACGCATGGTCCACACACGATCGGCTAGTCGATTTTACTTCTAAAGACAGACTTGACCCAGATATTCTGTAAAAACCAGTAGGCACGTCCGTTCTAATTGCGAATATCGATTCGACGGGACTCGCAACGAACTGGCACCGCCGTCGGCGGCCACGATTTGTATCATCTTTCGATGGCAATTCGCTCGAACAGGAAAGTATTTATGCGCCTGGCCACGATGAATTGGGTCAAGGATATGGTCCACGTTACAGCCATTCGAACAATAAAAGCTGTATCCTTTCAACTTTCCCGTTAAGGAAATGGAGAAATGAGCCTAAAGAATTCGATAAAACGGATCGATGCCTGAAAAACGAAATTAGATTTGAAAGGACCTACACAAGGAGATTAAACATATTTAGTATTACCAAATGGTATCCGTATTTCGATGGTCTAGTTACATTAGTTTACATATATGTACTATGCGTGTCTCGGAAAAACTTTCATTTTCGAAAGAATGCTTTTGTGTTAATTGATTATTTCGAGTAGATCAAATATTATTTCTGATAAAAAATTAACCAAACGTATAATATGAAATTTATTAGAAATATTGTACTTTTTAAAATTTATTTTACTGTGATATAAATATGAAATATATGAGAATGTTAAATCAATTTAATTTTTTTTTATTAAATACAAAAAGATAATTTGAAAAAATAGAAAGATAATTGGATATACAATTAATTTTAATATCAACTTGTAAAAATAATTATATCGATATGTAAACATCATAAAATATTAAGTAATTATAAATATTTAAGAATTGTTTGAGTTCATTTCTTTGTGAATTCATAATAATTTTTTTTTAAGATTTCTATCAGCCAAATATTTCTTATTTCTAATTATTTTGTTTTTTTAACTTTACGTTTTTCTTTACTTAAAAAACAAAAATTTTAGATTTTTTTTATATATATATTTCATATTAAAACGATTTAACATTCTCATCATATCATATTTATATTTTATAATATTTTACATCAAAAATCATAATATTCTTAAAGAATTTCATATTATTGCATTTGTCTAATCATAAAAATAATAACAATTATTATGAATAAATTTCATGTCACAAATAACAATCGCTTATGAATAATAGTATAAAATAATATCATTTATCATTTTTATATTATAATGTCGTTCATCTATAAATTTTGAAAACAAAAACAAAAAGTTTTCAGCAACTAAGATTAAAAAGAAACCCAATAAAGATATATATTTTAATATCAATGCTAATTAACAACATTTAAGATGAATTCTAATAATATTCTATTAATTAATCAATTATTTAATAAATGAATGCTTGAATTTATTACTCTTTAAAAAAAATTGAAATTACATATTTTCTATGATCTTGCCATTCGTAACACTTTGCCTAAAAAAAATTCATAATAGATTTGTATTTGCTTGTAAAACAACATATATAATTTGTTTATCATTTTTGTGATTTTTTATTTAATTCATTAACATTTTAATAACGAAGTACACTAATTAAAATTCTGATTAAAGTTATATTATTTACGAGAAAATAAATATATTTTAATATATAGATATTAGTTGTAGATACAGTTTTTCAATTTATTGCAGTCGCATTTCACAGTGATACGAATTTTCCATTGTTATTATTATATTATATTATCTTAACATTGAAAAAAGTAATATATAAAAATTTTCATAAAGTGAATTTATTATTCTTACTATATGACTTATGATGACTTTTATCATGAAACGATATACTGCTTAAGAAATTAAAAATATTTAACAATCTTATTAATATTTACTGAAAATATTTTTAATAACATTTTTCTGTTGACAAAAGATTAATTTTTAATTTGTTATTTATATATCTTATTTGATTTTAGAATTGAAATTTAGATTTTATGGCCGGATTTCGTGATATAAAAAAATTCTACATTTACTATTTTCATTTGTATGTATATTCATGATATAGTTAAACAAATAATGCATACTTTTCCAGAAATGATTTTATTTTTTAATTATTAATATATTATTAATAATTATTAACAATTATTAATATATTATGTATTATTAATATGTTAATTATTTATTCTTTATTAAAAAGTATATTACATCAATAAATAACTTGATCACGATTGCTTCTCTTTTCATCATGTTTCATCATCACTGATAATCGAACGACAAATCAGTTGATTTAATTGTAAATCGCGAATATTTTTCAATTATATTAATCAATATAATGTATTCTAATAGAATATAATTTTTTGTATTATTCTATCAAAAATGAATTGAAAATCTTCAATATGTTTAACCAGATATTCCTCGAGAAAATCAAAAATCAATGTTCTTGCAATAGTACCGATGTTCGCACGGGAAATAGGTTTCCAGCGTATTCTATTGGAACACATTTTTAAATACGATGATAAGCAAAATTTAATAGTTGAAGTTATAATAAATATATTATATAATATATTATAGAATATATAAATATTCTATAAATATATTATAGAATAAAGCTATTTCGATAAATTATTTCAATAATTTATTATTCAAAAAATAATAATAATCGCAAATAATTATAGTGTAAAACTAGGGTTACATGAAAAACGAATCAATTATAACGTTACGAATAAATGTTATTCAAGCATTTTAATAAGTAATTACTTAAAGTAATTTTATTCGAAATTTTTAACTAGTTATTTTTTCAACTATTATATATTAGGATTAATGTCCAATTTAATGTCCTGCTTAAGTACAATATTTCTGATTCTTCAGTAGTTCAGAATATTCTTAACAGCTGCGAAACATCGCCATTTATCTGGAAGATAAAATGGCTCGAAGATGTGAGGAAAGGGAGTATCCCAGCCTGTGACCCTTTGTATCGGTGCTTCCAAATGCAGAAAACACTCTTCCTGTATTATAAATATTAATAATTTATTTTATTTTCTTTTTTAATTTTTTGATAGATGATTAATTGATGACATTTAAAGGATCTCAAAATACATGTTTTGTATAATTTTAATAATATTAATTTGTATTATTTGAAAAACTTTTAATTATTTTTTAACACGATATGCGATGGAATGAAAAATTATGAAATTTTGAAAATATATTTAATAAAAATTTTTAAATGAAATATGTAAATAAGATTTTAGAATATAAAAGTTTTGAAAAATTAACATATGGCATATATAATATAAATTCTATCATTAATAAATATTATACACTTATTGTACAGTATTATATATAGAGAAAATATATCATTAGTGAAAAGTATAAAACTACAGCATAATTCAAAAAGTATATAAATTTTTATTAAAAACGACTTTGACATTAAGGAAAGATTTTTCGCTAGAAATGTATTAGAATAAAATTATAGTTAATGATTATAGTATTAATTTTAAAAAACATAAAAAAAATAAATATTGTTATAATATTGATCTTTCATTCGTTTTTGAGTTTTTTACTATAAATTTCTATTTAAATCTCATTAAAATAATTTTTACATTTTAAAATACTTTACATAAATTACATTTAAACATTAGAAAATATGAAATTTCCCTATAGTTTTCCGAATTTTTATTGAATTAAAAAAAAAAAAAATAAAAGAAATAAAAAAGAAGCAAAACATTATCGTAATTATAATAATAATTTTAAGAAACATTGAGAAAATGAGTTCAAATCAAAATCTGATAATTTAGGTTAACACGATTTCGAAGATATCAAAATAATCATAATATTTATAATTGATATATATTTCAACTTCATCACCTCAAATGACAAATGCAATCATATTATTAGGCGGATGTTTGAATTACAAACGACCAAATCGAGCTATCTATTTGCTAATTTAGCGCTATTGAAGTTTTGCAAGACAGCAAAGTTTGTACATCTAAGCAACTTGAAGCGTATCGAACCATCACGAAATGTGCGCATGATGTAACAGAAAATATGTAATGATATCCTATTACATTCCAACAATACATTGAACATGTATTTAATGAATTTTGGATACTCTGAACACGATATATGTAAATAATTTCGTAACAGGAATCTACTTAAAATCCCGTTTAATTATCAGTTGTACGATCAATCATACGTTTGGTTCGTTAACTCTTAATATAAATATGTTTCAATTACATATAATTATTTTCATGTATCGCAATATAATTATTTTGATATTTTCATCAAATTATATATTTTATTTGCAAACATTTATGAATTGATTATTTATGATAATAACTTAATTTTGCTAACTTTCCTAATTTTTCTTTATGCCACACTTAAATTTTCATTAACTTTTATTATATTTGTTCGAAATAACTTATAAAAAATAATAAAAATATTAGAATTATTTCAATTATTTTTATTATTAAAATATATATATAACTTAATAACTGATATTAGCATATTCAAATTTCAAAAGAAGTGAAATTTTATCAATCAATTTAAATTTCAAATTTTATGAAAATATTTTTTATTTTTTTTTTGCTATTCTAATATTTCTTCGTAATAGTTCAAAATAAAAATATTATTTGAAATATAATATCAGAATTTTAATTTCATCTACATTATGTCATTTAATAAATTTGAGAAAATATTTACCTGAATGATCGAAACTATTTCTGCTCCAAAGCCATTCGTTAACGGAGCTTCATGGGTGATTATCACGCGGCCAGTCTTCTTCGCCGACTACAACATAGCGCATAATTATTATACCTATAGAAAAATGAATACATATAAAATATAAACTATATATTGATATATATATTATATAACTATAATATTGATATTTTGATACTTGAAATACTTTTGCAAATAAGTCTATTTTAATATTTAAGAGAATTATTTATATAATGAAATATTAATAGTATTTTTAAAAATATTTTGAAGTAAGATAAATAGAAATAAAATATAATTATATGTCTTTGTTAATATATTAAAAACATAGTACAATTCTAGAAGTAGATTTTGTTAAACTAATATATTATATATAATATTTTTATATTTTGTAATTTATTAGGATATATACACATATATATATATATATATATATATATATATATATTATATGATATACACATTAAATCTAAATTTAAATATCTTAATACATCATCGTGTTAAAACTAAGCTGACTACTTCTATCAAAATAAATTTTTTTATTTCTGATTAAAGATCATTGTTTTAGCTTTTCATTTACTTATATTAAAATATTATTGGAATATAAATTTTAAAATATTTAATAATAGATATTAAAATCCTAAAACTTCAATAGTATATTATTAACAACTTTTTAAATAGACTTTTAAATAATTTTAAATAGATTTTATATATCTTTAAAAGATAATATTAAAATATTATTATAATGTACATAGTTTCAAAGCAATAATATATATTTAAATAATAGAATATTAAAGTTTTAAAGTTCCAAGTATTATGATAAAGATAATTTGTAATTTTAACTCATTTTAATTAATATTAATTATATCTAAGAGCTAGAAAAATATAGAACTTTAGATATTTTCGGAAGAAAATCAACACTTTTTAAAAAACATTCATAAACCCTTAATGATAATTAATAAATAAATCATTAAATAAATAATTAAAATAAACCATTCTGTCATTAAAAGATAATCTTATCATTTATTCAAGCAACTCCTTTTCTTTTCACATATCTTTATCAGAATTATGAAATCGCTTAATTAAAAAATCGATATTCATAACCAATATATATCAATAAACGACTCGATCGAAAGTTCGGAGCAGACTGGTCATCATGATCTAACTTGCTATTACGTGCCGAAGGTAATTCATTTGATAGAACGAACTATTCCGAGGATCAATTTATGAATGATTTATGCACCATCCTATATAGCATAATAATAATTTATAAGCAGCCTGACATTAAGCGATGCATTAATATAAGAGAACAGAACACTTTGTAGCTTTGAGTTAAATCTAAAAGAGATCAGATGTTGGAAACTGGTGTACTAGATTTGTAATTAAGACACACATAGACGCACGTATATGCTTCGTTGTAAATCATTAGAAACGGTAATTCGATAGTACCTGCACTATTCTTTAGAACAATTCTCTGTATAGTTATGTGACATTTCAAATTTCAGATGATTTAGCTAGCTGCTTTTTGAAATCGTGGCTATCCTTGAAGATTTTTTTTATATTGACAATTAATGGAAAATTCAATTTTAATCTTATCAAAAAGTTTATAATTATATTATATTCTATCAGAAATTCTTTACATTTTTAACTTAGATATTCTTTAATTGAAAATCGATATTCAACATTTTCATAAAAAAAAAAATCGCATAGGAAACAATTTACAACAAAATTCTATTTATATTTATTTGAGAGGAAATATAATCAAATCATTAAAATTCTTTATTTTAACTTTTGATATTTTTTTTTTTTTACATAAATTGTAGCATTTGATAAAAAAAATAATTTATAATAAATTTCAGCATGATTAAATAGAAGAATCCATATTTAAGTTAAAATTAAAAAATTTATCAACTTCATAGTTATGTTCCTTCTCAATTCGATCATTTTAAAATTATAATTATATATCAATTTTAATAAAAATATAATTTCTCATATATAATCTTAATAATAACATGTATATATGATTTTCAATTTTATATTTAGAATCGCTGAATTTTGTTATAACTTTGTATATAATGCAACGATTAACAATGAGTTAAATAAAACATAAAAACATTTTATGTACCTGAAGCTTTCCATCAAGTTATAAAGAAAACCATTTTATGTATAAATAAAAGTTTATTTTAAAAATTAATTAATATATTTTAAACAATATATATAAATATATAATATATTTTAAACAATAAACAAATATTAAATGTAAAGAATGTATGTACATAATATCATAAATAATATATTCAATATTATATAATATATATTCAAATATGATATAATATTTTAATTTCTGAAATGATATGCTAAGATTTAAAATTAAAAAAAAACTTTATAAGTATAGAAATATTAACAAAAATATAAATTGTATAGGACTCTGAAAATTTAGTTAGCAATATAATAACGTCGGAAAATATATGAATAATAGAAGATTTTTTCCAATAAAATGATCTTCAAAGTGATATATAAAATTAATATATATAAAATTAATAACGATATAGAGAATAAAATTAATTATCATAAATATTGCTAATTTTATAATGTATAAAATTTAATTTCATTAAATTGTAAAAATTAATATTAATATTTGATAGATTTAATGTGTATATATATATAATTTATATAATATTTAATATAATTTATAAAAAAAATATATATATTTTAAATTAAAATAAAATAAAAAAATGATTGTACAAAAATATTATTTTATTTTAAGTAAACATTATATATTAGCCTCGTATATTATATAATTTTAGTTCAATTGTTTACTTTAACAGGAATATAAAAGAAAAAATAATTTTTAATAGATGTTAAATTAATATTTTTTAATATTATTAAAATTAATAAAATCAATAAAAATTTTGAGCAAATAGCTTTATAACCAAGCAGATTTTTAATCTTAAATTGCATTATCTTATATGTGTAATTTAGATTATTTGAACGAAAAGAATAAAAAATATTTTCAAAATTTTATTATGTATATATAAAGTAAATATATTACATGTATATATTGAAATTTAAGGAAAATAGATTTTTCCTCAGAATTTTGAATTCAATAAATAATAATTTTTCTGCAATAATGAGCATCATACTTATAATATATTTTTTTAATTATATTTTTTTTTAATTCATTTAACTATATTCATATAATCAAATTATAAAAATATAAAAATATAAAAATAAAAACGTAAATGATTCAGCGAAGAAAAAATCGATTATATGTTAAAAATAAACAAATATAAAGAGTTAATCGTTTCTCTTTCTTTCTGAAAAACATCTCACGATTTTCATGAGATAATGAGATAATATAGAATGTCGAATCTTTAAAATTCTAATAATTGTTAGATTTATCTCAGGAATAAAAATAACTCTATTCTTTTACTTTGTCTTTTTTTTCAATATTTTATATCTTTTAAAACCTAAAATATTATAATAATAGAATTTATCCCATTATTTTCTTTAATCGTAAATATAAGGAGATGTCGAAAATAAAGCGTAGTAGCCTTTTAATGGATTCGTTTGGTAAAAAAAACAAGGTCTTAACTCTCTTTTAGGTTTTAACTCTCTTTACAATGAGGAATTTTATTCCTATCGTTTTTCTTGCCAATATGAGCTAATGGCATTTATCCAGTCTGCATCAAGAACATTGCAATATATCCAAGATATATTTCTTATTTATTCTTTCAAAAATTTGTCTAAATAAACAAAAACTAAATTTTCATACACAGCTACTCAAATTTTATCATTTTCTATTTTTCAAGTTTCTTTCTCCTTGTACTCTTATATTCTTTTTCAAAAACCACAATATTTTTGTATCGATTTTATCACTTTAGCGAATCTCGTGACAAATATCATTGACCACGGGAAATCCATGAACGCATCGAAATTACGTGAGAATGGGTTTCCAATTACAATGCCACCTAACAGCAGTTATATTTCGCGTGTTTGCACATATACTATGTTTATGTATGATGATGCATACCGTACAATCGGCATATCGTTAAGTCAAAGATCAATTAGCATAAATCAATGTTATTAGCATCTAATGGTATATCGTAATTCGAACGAATGAATGTTGTCTTCAGTTCTTGAATCGTTATGATATTTAACATTTTAATAAATAACTGAGTAAACGTTTGATCAATTTCATTTCGAGTTTGATTCGTATGTGTAATCGAATGTTTGTTCTCTCTGTTTTGAATGTTCGAATTAATATGCAACAGTGTAACATTTAGCATTTGGATATTAAATAAATAATAAATAATCTCAACACTCAATTGATTAATAAGAATAAAATCGAACAATTTGAATAAATGAATGTGTGTTCAAGTATTAGAATTAATACAATAATATACTTACTTCTAATAATGATAAATGAAATAAATACGTATTTAATAAAAATTAATAAAGAATGAAACATAATAATTGTAAATAAATAATATAAATCAATGAAAAATACTTTGTTTGAATATTCGAAAAAAGTTAGTTCGAAAAAAGTTCAATTAATTTTGAGAATTTAAATATTATTTACAATATTTAATAAATTAAATACAAAATAAATAATTAAATACTTAATTTTTATTTCATATTGATTTATATGAATCTAATTATATGAAGTTTATCGAATGGTTTATATATAATATAAATAATATAATATTATAAATATATAATATAATATTATAATATTATGTTTGTGATATATTATGTTGTATTTCTATAGAATTTTTGATATATGAAGAAACATTAAGAAGAAGAGTCTTAATGAGACGATAATCAAAGGAAAGAAATAAAATCGACAATATTTTAAACAATTATCCGTAGCGATTCCGATTTCGTAAATAAAAATAAACTTGAGCTCGTTTATCTGAGTTCCCCAATTATTTCTCAATTATTTCACAAAGTAATGCTTTAATATTTTTCAAAAATTTCGAAAGTTTCATCTAGAAATTATTTAAAAAGAAAACCGTTAATTGACTAGGAAATCATTTAGAAAAATAAATCGTAAAATTTTCTTTCATTGCATAAATCAATCAATATTTTGAAAGATAATTATATGTCAATAAAGGATGAAAAATTAGCTTTTTTTTTTGTTTAGTTTTTTTGCTTCCGATAATTGTGGCCTTTTTTGTATAAAAACTTATACTATCTTTTTTTTTTTGAATAATAAATATTTTCAATTCGTAGCTTATTTTTTCAATTATTTCTAATTTTTATGACTGTTTGTTCATTAACCTTAATAATAAAATTTATTTATAATTTGAAACTTGTTTTACAAATAAAAAGATTATAAAATTTGATATTTTATTTTTCTTTTGTCATCTTTATTATAATAATAAAATTTTTAATTTATTCGAAAAATAATTTTTATCTATCAACTCATCAAAACAATTTAAATTATATTTTTGTTATTATTTTTTTATTTGATATTTTTCAATAATAATTCATAATATTATATAATATTATATAATATTATATTAAAAAAGAAAAACAAAAAAATTTTTTAAATGTATAAATTTTCAAGCAAAATGCTTTCCATAAACGAATCGTATGATAAAAATACTGCGTATTTCTTATTTTCCTCTTCCTTCCTCTCCTCTCATTTCTATGAAGGACACGAACCCATGTAATGGGTTAATAGCTGCGCAAACGTAACAGTTGTGCTTTTAAATGTAATGCATGCAAACGATCCAGTTGCATTAAACATCGATATAAAAGAAAAAGAAAAGAAAAAAAGAAGAGAAAGAAAAAAAGAAAAGAAATAAAAAAGAAAACGAAACAAATTATTATGACGAAATATTACCTTACAAACGAGTTCCGTATCCCAAGGCAGGATAGAAATCAGGTCTATTACTTCGCAGGACGCCCCAAGCTCCTCCTGAACGAGATCTGCCACTTCCAATAGTACGTGCACCTGAGTTCCCCAGCCCACCAGTGTCACTGCATCACCTACATGCAAATCCACATTTTGTAAACCATATAATCGAATTTTAATAAATTGAATTTGAAGGGAAGAATTAAAATTTTAAAATTATGGAGGTTTTATTTTTTTTAAATTTTCAAAAAAAAAATTTAAAAAAAATAAAATTTTAAAAAAGAATATGAAAGAATTAATATTCTTTTCATATTCTTATAAAGTTTCAAAAAGAAAAAAATTTCTTATAATTTAAATATTATTTTTCGTTTTTAGATATTCGAGATAATTCTAATAAATGGAAGAAAAAAAATGAATGATTAGGTATTAATATATTATAATAAACAAGTATTTAAAATTATGACTATTGTAATAAACAAGTATTTAGAAAAATTTGATTTTTAATATTAAATTTTAATTTTAAATCAATTAAAAGGATATAAATGTGAACATATAAAAAATTAGAAAATAAGTTATAGTTGTAAGATTACATTAAATTAATATTTATAAGATAATATTCATAAGACATCTTTCAAGAATTGACTTTGAGATCAAAATAAATATAAAAATTAATGTACAAAAATTTCTATTAAGCTTATTTATCAAGTTATAAGTAATTGAAGTTTGCGTTAAATGAAGATAGAAATAAAAAAAGATCATTTTATCTTCGGTCATTTTTCTCTTCATTAAGCTTCATTTAACGCAAATTTAAATTATTTATAAATAAATATAATTAATAAATAATAAATAATTAACATTTTTGTATCAACTTTTATATTTGTTTTGATTTCTCGATTCTCCGAAGCAGTCTCATAAATATATTATATATTATTCTTTATATATTTAAAGTAAATTTATATTGTAAAGATTTTTATTATGAAAAAAAAGGAATAAACAAAATTATAATTTTATAGAGGTTTTCAAGTTATAGAGATTCTAATTACAGAAATTTTACTGTATTTAATTTTCTGTTTATTGACCAACTTTATCAATAGTATAATATTTAAAACATAGAATAATATTTAAAACATAGAAAAATAAATATATTAATCATTTAATTTTTGAAAAGTTGAACATTATATTTTGATCATATTTTAAATTAAAATTAGAAATTGTTTAGAAAGTGAAATTAATTGGTTTGGCTTTTAAATGATTCATTTGATATAATTAGGCACTATAATGATTGAAGATTAAATTTTGAAAACTTGATTGATTGCAATTCACAATTAGAATAATTATTTGATTATCGGTTAAAATTAATAATTATATATTAAATTTTTTTTTGATTTTTCAATATTGGCATTAATAATAAATTTTAATAAAATTAAATTAACAAATAACAATTATTATAATATAATAATTAATATACTGTATAATTAATAACTATTAATTAATTATATTAATAACTATAATTAATTATATTAATAATTATTAATTAATATAAATTTATAACCATAATTGATTATTTTCATCAATAATTATTTTAAGGATTCTTTTTTTTTTAATTTAATTATTAAATTTAATTAATTATGCATTTATAATATATTTCTGAAGAAATTATTTATAAATGTTAATCGATAATTAATGTTTAGATATATGAAATATCTTATTTTATACTATGTAAAGAGTATAAATAAAAAGCCATTTTAAAAATATTAATATATATCTGAATGAAAAGAATCTCAAATATTTTAAATAAAAAGTTGTTATCAAAAATTTAAAATGAATAATTATTGTAGAATTATATTTAATGCATCTCAAAATTATAATATATATAATAATATAATAATAATAACTATATTATAAATAATAATTTATATTTCAAAAGATTTCAATATCAAAATTGAACTTTGAAAATTAAATAAGAGATAACTTCAATCTTCAATAAAGTATATGAAAAATAATAATTCATTAATCAAAATAAATAATTCTTACTCAAAAAATAGTAATCATCCAAACGATTCTTTATCGTACATTTGCACACTGACAATTGTTCATTATCCATCATTTAACAGTTCACAAATATGTAATGAATTATTTATCCGATCAATTAATCGTTGATAATAACATTGATAATAATACAACAGCTATAAATTTCTCTGTAAAGAACTTGTGAAAGTTCCATTATGATCACGGTCGATCTACAATTATTACTTCGAACGTGAGAAAAAAAATGGCGAATTACGCGTGAAGGATAATCAAACATGATGTACGGACGATATCGTTACGCAGTTACAAAGTGAAACTTATCCATAAGATCTGTCTTCCTGCACGCCTACCTTCTCTCACAATCTCAGCCTTGCCGATCTCTATCTTATAATGAGCTGTCGGCACATCATCTATTGCAGTACGGTACAATATTTTCGGCTCGAACATGATGCAGGGATCCGGTTCCTCTATGCAGCTTAACAAAAGACCTTTCGCCTGTTTCGCTCCGCGGGGCATAACGATCTGAAAAAGACGCAGGTTACAATTCATTGTTGTGGTCATATACCCTGTTATAGTCATATACACGCAATCAATGATTACATTCTAGAATTTAGAGACAACCTTATCTTTATTTGAAAGTTTTGACACTGAAATTATATGTATATGCACAAAAAAGCATTTATTTGATGATATAATAATAAAATGAGTTTATATTTTCATTTTGAAAAGTATAATATAACTATTTTTTACGATTTATTTTTCTTGAAAACATTCATTAAAGTGTTCTTATCATTATACATATGTATACATGTATTATTAATGACATTAAAATTTATATTAAAATTCACATTAATATACAAATGATTTTGAATCAAAATAATTAACCAGTTATATAAACATCTATAAAATATTCTAAAATATATATTTTTTAATCTTCATTTTTAAAATGTATTATTTTCCAAAGATAGAATATTCCTCCTGTAAAAAATATTTTTTAAAATTTTATTAATTATTCAATAATTCAAAAATAACATGAGAAAGCAAAGATAAATTGAATGACGCAAGAGAGATATGAGGCAGTGTGCACTTTAATTAATGAAGTTTAGACTTCGACAAAAATATGTTCGAAACAAGTGTATATAGTAGAATATATAAGGTATGCAAAGTTTCATTACATAGCATTTTCACGGTTGGTATTGTGTCAAAGCACGAGACGAAGAACGTGTGATTTTTGATTTCAGGAAATGTCGGCGTGATGTGCGCACCGATGTTCATGTAATCGAGATGTATAGTGTCGGTAGCAACGCGTTAGTAGGAAAACTTTCTTCATGAATACGTAGAGTACATATGTCGTACAATATTCATGGGATCTCTTCTAGAAAGCCAATGACTATAGCTAAAGCATAATCTTTGACGAAGAATATATCCTTGAGTATAGAAATTCGTTCTACATGCTTGTTCGAGTTCTGTAATATTTCTATTCATTCAACCGATTTTTTTTATGATCGATTTCAATTATAGTTGAATAATTAACGATTACAAATCTAAAAATTTCTGAAATGTGCAAATTAAAATGAAAGCGATTTGATAAAAAAGTTAAAAAATACTGACTGAATGATTTATGATATAAAATTAGTTTGTCTGTATCATAAATTTATTCTATTACATGAATCAATATGAACTCCATAATTGTATCTTTACAAACATCTATTGGAGAATAAATGAAATATTTATTATCAACCAGAGTTAAAAAACTTTACTTGAAAAATATAATTGTCATTTTCAATATTATCGATATTACTACTTTGGAGAAGACAACAATGTTTTGAGAAAAGAATATAAAATTTATAATAATTAATATTTTATTGTTTATTGTATAAATTCATAATAGAATTATATTAATTAATAAAAAAAATCATATATNATATAATATATATATAAAATATATAAATATATATATATATTTATATAATATATATATTATTATAATAATAAAATTGCTTTTTTTTTTTAATTGAATATTGAATTTAACTAATTAGTGCTATATTTTTATTTTAATTGACAATCTCTTAACAAATTATTTTTGCCCGATATCTTTGTTTAGGAAACTTTGTTTTATTGATTTTTATTAAATTTTTAAACGAAATACTACAATATTATATATCTTAATATTTCACGTATATATCAAAAAGTCAGATTTTCTTTGATATAAAGAATAATCATAAAATCATCACGAATTATTTGAATCTAATATTCTATACAGTAGAATATTTGCACTAATATGCAATATATATATATTATTATTATTATAGTTACAAAATCTTGTTCTTTGAAAATTCTGTCATTGCTAAATGTTTGATATTAATATAATAAAATTATAGAAAATATTGAATTATTTTTCTTATATACCTTTAATCCTGGTGTATGAGCAAAATAAGCTTCTGGACTTTGCGAATGATAGAGACCACCATGACCGACGGCACCGCAAGGTGCCCGAACTGTTAACTTACCACATTCGAATTCTCCTCCACTTCGGTATCTCATTTTCGCCGCTTCATTTACCAACTGCAGATATAGTAATTTCACTTAGATAAATATTCAATTTTAGATTTATATTTTAATAATAACATGATTTTCTTAATAAAATAGTGTTTTTAATTTTTTGAAAATTAATAATCAATATTTTTTTGAAAATTAGTAGTCAATATTTTCAATAATAATAGTACCTGATCAAAAGCGGGAAATATATAATCAGCAAATTGAATTTCTGCGATTGCTGTTACGCCAGCAGTAGCTAAACCAATTCCAAAACCAGCAATTCCTTGTTCGCAAAGCGGTGTATTAAATACTCGTTCTTTGCCAAATTCTTTTTGTAAATTTATCGTACAACGAAATACTCCTCCGAATCCAACATCTTCCCCAAATATCACTGGATGTAGAAAAATAATTTTTACATTTTTTATTAAAAAAATATATGTATGAATATTATATAATTATAAACATTATGAATATTTCAAATTATGAATATTTTCTTCAAATTAATAAAAATAATCTATATATTAGTACATTATTAATTGTAAGAGATAAATTAAAAATTTAATTTATATATTAGAAAATTATTGTAACTTTCCTATAATATTTTTTTTAAATCATTTAATAATAATATTATTTGTTTATAAACAATTAGAATTTAAATTATAAAATGCTTTATAAATAATATTTTTTTATCTTTAATTAATTGTTTAGTAGAGAAAAAAAATTTTTTATATTATTTCATTACCTGCATTAGGATCCTTTGTCATTGCAATTCGAAGTCCATTGTTTATTGCTTGATACATATTCATTTTTTCAGTTTCACCTAAAGTATAATTATATTATAATATTTTTTGTTTTTATATTTACATATCATTGTATTTTATCAATCATACTTATCTATTCATAATATAACTGAATGTAAAATATTATTTTTTTATTTTTTATTTGTCTTGTTTACAATTTTTCAAAATATCAAATATAATTAAATTAATTATTATAATTATCAATAAATTAATTAAATTAACTTAATTACTGATAAAAATATATATAAACATTGTATTTTCATTTATATTATTAATATCATTAATATTCTTAATATTAAAGAGTGCTTTCATTAATAAAACTTCATTCCTATTTAATTTTCAATATATAGATAAGCAATTTTCTTATTTCATTTCAAAATTTAGTTTAACAATTTCATAACAATTCCATATAAATGTATCTATTCAATTTTTGCTTTAAATTGTCTTTTATTTATTATTTATGAAAGTATCTTTATTTAATTAATAAGAAAATATTTTTTAATCAAAATTGAAATATCAATTGTACTCACCGGGAATATTTTTGCTCTTGTCAGTATAATACGTGAATTGTATCCATCTGACATGTTCGCGCAATACTGATTTATCGGCGAGATTAAAAACGAAAGATGTACGAGCATTCGTTAACCGCGTAAACAATTTACTGAGTATCATCGCAACGAAATGACGATTGGAAGAGTGTAGCGATAATGAAAGCTTTGTAATATCCGCTTATTCTAACTTATATATATTATTGTAATTTAAAATATTCGAACTTCCATACTTAATGTAGATTTCGTAAACATTCTTATTTTCGAATATACTGTTTATATACATATTTCACTGTTGTACGTATGTGTGTATGTATAATAATCACATGATTATAGCGGAAAGAGTATGCATACGTATACATATTTATATGATTATACATGTGACTTCTTTCGAGAAGTCTCTGGTACTATATTATTTCTCGTATCATATAATTTCTTTTTTCCTTATGTTTGGGAAGAGGAGCACGATATGCAGTATAATAGATATATGTATATATTATGTAACTAGTATTTTATGTAACTGAATTCTGTTATAATTTTTAAATAATAGAAGATGGAAAAAATTTTGATTAACTAAATTTAAATGATATCATTCATATCATTGATGGATAGTATATCTGGAATTCATATCTACTCTGATCTTATTAATAAATATATTTATATATATATTTATATATTATATATTATATATATATATATTTTTAGAGTATTAGGATACTTGGATGAGAAATTATTAGTTTAAGATTTTTTATTTTTTAATTTTAAGATATTTTGATATTATTTTGTTAATTTTGTATTTTGATTCACATATATATGAATATTTCTAACATAAATGTTTATTAATAATTTTATCATGTAACTAATTAACTAATTTAATATTTCAAATTTACGAAAAAATTTAAAAAAGTGATATAATGATGATTTTTCTTTGTTGAATAATTTAAAAAGTTTATAGTTTTAATACGAATTGCTTATTTGATAAATAGTTTTAATTATAAAAAATACTCATATTATTCTTATATTTTATATATATTTTTTATAGACTTTTTATTTTTTACAAAATTGTATTGATTTGAAATTGAGTTATTTTTAATACTTAAAAAATTATATATTTTAATGTCTGTTAAATATTTTACAGACATTAATATTTCAATATCATATACAATTTAAATAATAAATTATAAATATATATAGTTATTTTTAAAAAATGCTGAAGCAAGTTCGTTAGTGTCTGAATCTAATTTATAAATATTTAAAATTTAATCATTAAAATTGCTATGAATAGGTGCTATTTGTAAGCATGATGAAATTGTGTAAATATGAGCGATTCGTAATAGACATTTAATATATACAAATATATAATATATATAATATATAGATATATTGAAATATAATATTAAAAAAATAATATTAAAATATCTTCTAAAATAATCATTTCTTAATTATAATATTTATTACAATATTTTTCTAAAAAGAATAAAAATGCATTCAATATATTGAAAAGTAGATATTTTTAACTAAAAAAATAATAATAAGATATGTAAAAATGTCTAAATATTTCTACTTTTGAAATAAAAATATAATATTTTATAAGTCAGAAAGTGTTTTGATCAGAATTTGACATATCAAAATTAATTAATTTTCTGGTAAGTTAATAGAGCAATTATATTATATATTATAATGTGTAGTTATCTTATTTGTAGGAAACAGTTTCATTGCTCAATAGTTTCAATTGTAATAATCTTGCACAATACTGATTATGAGTTTAGGAAGTGTTTAAATTATATAAGATAAATAAAGAATTATATAAGATAAATAAACTGTTAAATTACATACTTATATAAGAATTATTAATTGATTAAAATTTTTTGTAAATAATATAAAATAAATATAATTTTATATTTGTATAAAATTTTAAAATATAAAATATATTAATAAACTATTTAAATATAATAAACTATTTATAAAACAATAAATATATTTTAAATATAATAATATTTTTAAAATTAATAATTGAATAATTGATGGATTATTAAATAAGATAATTTTTTATAAAGTTAAAAATAAATTTAATATTATAAAAATATATAATTATAAATTAACATATATCATTAATCAATTATAAAATTAATAAATTAATAAATTATTAGTAGGATATTGAAATTTTAAAATTTAAATAAATTTCATTTTTTAAAATTTTATTCATTTGTAATCATACAAATAAGATAATTACTTGTATTATTATCGATAACTAGTTACATTCAATCTTGTTTATCGAGTTACGGTTATTAAATGAGAGCAAGTCAGAAAAAATCTAATAAAGTTAGTGTTGAATCGTTAAATTTAAAATGACACAAGATGATAAAAATATATAATCCTTGAAATATATAATAAAAAATGATTTTTGAACTGTATTTTTAAAAATCGATGAAATTTTATAAATAAATTTTTCAATTTGATTGAAATTTTATAAAAAGATTCACTTTACAAAAAAATAGTATTTGCGAGAAGGATTTTTGAATGTTAGATGCAAAATTTTACAAAAAGTTTTTTATCACTTTAGTATCACTTTCAATATTATCGATATAACATCAAGTAAGATTAAAACAGTATTCAGTATTTTTTCTGTAAAAGAATATAATAAATATTTTTTTATTGATAAAAAAATTATATCGAAAAATTATATCATGAATTAGTGAATAAACTATAATATTCAACACATGTTATTTTTATACTTGTTATTTTATACTTGTTATTTTTAGATATTAACTTAGACTTGTTTTTCTCCAACATATGTTACTCAGACTTGTTCGTGCTTGGTCGAGCATATAGTCAACGCTATCATTATTGTTGACTAGACTATACGCTTTATGATTGGTTAGTGTTTTTTGTTAATAACTCATTAACAAAATCGTAACGAAAGTTTTTGCAAAGAAAAATATTGTTTGAAATTAACTTAGAAATCTCCAGTTAACAGATGCTTCTATATTTTTGGAACATATATATTACAGTTAATTCGTAAAAACAAGAAGTTAATTCGAAAAATATATACACTTTCTTACACTTAATTTATTTATACAGTATATATTTTCTAATATTTATTAATAAATGTATTTTCATATATGATTTAGTAAAAGTATAACATAAAATAAAAATAATATGATTGACAGGATTGATTATATATAAAATCATGATAAATTTTTGCAAATTTCAGATTTTTATTTTCGATAAATTTATACAGTATCAATCTAAGACTAAATATTTTTATTATTATAGAATAATAATTTTGATTTTTAGTTTTAGTTCTTTAAGTTTTCGCTAGATCTTAAATTGAAAATTCAAAACAAAGTTTCCATAACAACGATTGGCTTACAAGCGTCACTTGTAAAATTCAAACAAAGTAATTAGTGAAAATAGTGGAGTTATAGTGGTGATAATTGATAAATCATTGTGAAAAATGGGTCGTACTGATTGGGATCATTTATTGTCAACGGATCCATCATCATTGACTGATGATGATATGGAGGATTTTTATCCTGCTATAGTTAGCTGTGATGTCGATGACATTAGTGATATACATAACCTACGAACTCTGATGAAACTATCTCAAGAAATATTACAATACAAAGATCATCAAGTAAAAATAATTATTTAAATTGTTATTATCTTATTGCTATTATCTTAAATTGTTCTTTATAGAATATCTTTATTATTATTTATGTGATATTTATTCAATAAAAATAGCACTTTTATTTTTATTCGTTTGATTACATATTTCCTTACATAAAATAATATAAAAATAATTAGTATTATTTAATATAATATTTTTAAATTTATTTGCTCAATAGGTAGAATCATTACTCTTAGAATGTGGTGAATTAAAACAAACAATTTCTTCTTTAAAACCTGAACCTGCTAAACGTAAGAGAAAAGGTAAATTGTTTGTATTTAAAATAAAATTTAAATTAAATAATTATTATTAATTAAACTATTATATTTATTATATTAAACTTATAGTACTAAACCTATTATATTAATTTAATATGCAATATTTGTATAATAATGTTATTATATTGCAATTAATATTATATTACAATATTATAATAAAAAACATTTTATGTGATAGAATGGGATGTATCTGATACAAAACATGAAACCGCTGAATTATCTAAAGTAAGATATTTGATTAAATATATAATGAAGATATATATAATATATTTTTAGTATCTCGTAAAATTATTTTTGTTATTTGTTTTAAGCATATAGATATATCTGAAAATACTGATGATGATGCTTTGCAAGAAAAAAATAAAAAAATAAAAATTCTTATGACAGAATTGGAGGTGAGTTTGGATAAAGAAAATAGAGAAAAACAATATTTTGATATATTTTGATATATTTTATATACAGAATACAGAAAGAGATAATATGGTATTAAAAGAACGTTTAACAACATTAACTCAAGAAATGGAAGATGCAACAGAAAAAATGAATGAAATGGCAGAAGAACTCAATTCTGCTCAAATTAAATCTATTGAATATAAAGGTTATTATGATGAAGTAAAATAAATAGGCATAATAGGCACAAGTTTTCAATTAGATTATTTTATTACATATTAATAGTATTATATATTAATTTCAGAAAAAATATCTGATTTAGAACGTGAAAATATTGCATTAGTTAGACAAATTGAGGAAATTACAACTCAGCAAACAGATAGAGATAAAGCAATAGATGACTTTAGTACAGCAATTGATGCTAGAATTAATGAATGGAAGGTACATAGAAATATAATAATTTTCTTATTGCTAATTCAAAATAAAATTATTACATTTTATGATAATTTGTTAGATAATATTAGAGGAAAAAGACGAAGAAATTTTGCGATTAAAAGAAAATTTATCCCAATCATTAGTACAATCTGTTGTTTCTGCTAAAGAACAAAATAAAAGCGAAATAATTTATTTAAATGAACAAATAGATCATCGCGATAAAATTATAGTTGAATTAAAAACCAAATTAACTGAAGCCACAATTGAAATTAATGAAAGTGCAACTCTTATAGAAAAATTAAAAATAGATGCACAAAAGTATGTATATATTTTAAAAAAATAAAGATGTTCAATAAATTAAAAGTTAAAGTTTTATTGGTATTTCCTTTAGAATAAAAAAAAGCGACAAAAAGAAAGAAGAAAGGGATTTGTTAAAAAAATTACAAAATGCGAATGAACAAATTTCCAAATTGCAAGTTAAATTGAACGAAGCAGAAGAAGATGCTGAATCAAGAAGTAGTAAAGTCAGTGTAGATATTCTTAATTTATCAAATGCATTTTTTGAATTTTAAACATATTTTATTTTATTTAGTTATGCGAAGTATTAGCGACATTAAAAAAATATGAGGACGAAAATCAAAGTTTAACAGATGCATTAAATGAAATAAAAGATCTGAAAAATGATTTGGAAAATAAGAATGCGTATATAAAAGACTTAATTAATGTTGTGAATAAATTAGAAATGTTGAATTCTTATCAAGAAATGGAAATTATAACTCTTAGGTAGTTAATTATACATATTCATGTAAATTTTTCTTTTGCATATATTTAATAGTGCAAATTATAGGGAAAAATTAGGTATTCCGGAAGATGAATCTGTATCAATTGAACATGCTTTAGCGAAACGTAAAGAACAAGAAAAGAAAATGGAAGAGTTATTACAACAAAATAAATTGCTGATTGAAGAAAACTTAGAATTAAAATCAGATGTAAGAAATCAATAACATTAATAATATTTTTTTTTATTAATTTAGAAAACAATATTTTTTTAAATTACTTTAAAATATTTTAGATAAGAGTATTAAAATATAAATTATGTAGGACTTCGAAAGAATTAGATTTTTCAAATACTACTACAAACGAGACTACTGAATTTTTCCATTCAACCAAACTGGCAGAATCTACGCCTACGTGGCATTCGAAATTAAATATTTCTGAGCTACAAGAAAATATGCAGATGATTATAGAAGAGAATGAAGCCTTAAGATCAGGAATGCACGAAATTCTGGATAGTATTCGGAACCAAGATGGTGAATTTTCGCTACTTTTAATGGTACTTTAATGATGCACAAATGTTTTCTTTTTTCACGATAAAGTTTCTTTTTAATTCTTTTTTTCTTATCTTTATTTTTAATAACACACATAAATTATTAAATACACGTATACTAACTTTTTCATTTTTTTTTCATTTTTTTTATCATTCCATTTATAAATTAAACAGATAACTAATTATTTAATATCTCAGGAAAAAGTAATGTAGAAATACAGTCTAGTATCTTAGAGAGGTTGTTAGAAGCTTTAGATGTGAGACATTTAGCAGGATGGTATCACCCTGCAATGAGATTGCAAGAGCATCTGAATGTTGTGCAAGGTAGCAATACTGAATTGAGGGACCAACTTAAACAATTAAGGTAGGTATTTATATATATATAATTATGGTTATTTGAGAAAAAAAATTTTATTTTTTTATAGAATTTTGTAAAATGATAATTTATATTTGAGATTAATTTATTAAATAAAATATTTTTCTATTTAAATTTATTTAATAATAATATTTTTCTATTAAATATAAAATATATTAATATTATTATCATTATTATATTTATTATTGCTATTACTATATAATTATATTACCATTATTATAAAGTAAAGTATTAATTATTATTTTTATACTTTATTTTTCTTTTCCTAAAAAATTTTTAATTAATTATTGTATGTATATTAAATCATAATATTAATAATTGAGAATTTGAGAATTTTAAAGAATAATTTTAATTCTCAAAGTTGAATAGTATCAAAGGAAACGCATTTTTTTTAAGCTTTTTATTGTATTATAACATCTAATTATTATAATTCGATATAATTAAAAAAGTTATCATTACAAAATATAAATAATTGCAGAAAAGAATTGCAAAAAAAAGATAATATATTGCACAAATTAATTTTAAACAATGATGATTTTGATAAAATTTATCAAAACATTGAAGAATCTGATAGCGAAAAGATATCAATATATCTCACTGAAATGAAAAATTTGCAAGAAGCATACAAAAGTGAGACAGAAGAATGGGAACAGCAAAAGAATTTGTTATTAGAACAAAACGATGAGCTTAAAAATGAAATTGAAAAATTAAAACTTCAATTTGATGTTTATGAACAGAGTGCAAAGATATTGGAAGAGGGTGAGGATGAAATTCGAAAAGCTTACATGATTAAAACCAAAGAATATGTAGAAGCTTCTAGCGAGGTTCTAATAGCGAACAGAAAGGTTATTGCTCTTCAACAATTATTAAACAAAGAAATCACAAAAGCTTATCAAGATAAAAAAGAATCAATAAAGAATGAGAGTTATTTAAATAAATCATTAGCAGATTCCAATAAGCATAATAAAATTCTCGAACAAGAGATTTCGATATTACAAAGTAATTTGTTCAATACAGTCAGTTCTACTATTTATAATGAAATGAAAGAGAAACATGAAGAATTAAATATTCGTTTCCGTAATTTAATGGAGAATAATTTGATGTTAGAGAATGATAATGAGATACAATATTTAAAAAAAGAATTAGAATTGTTAAAACAAGAAAAAAATCAATTTATAGATCATTTGCAGAAAGAAATTGATTACAAAAATGATCAAGATTTAATAGAAAAGTTAAAGGAAGCTCAAGCGAAAGAACTTTTAGAAAAGCAAAGAGCAGATCATGTGACTAGTTTACATGAAATTTTGCAAACCCAATTGTCAAAATGCGAAGAAGATCTCAAAGACGTAATTACTGCGAAGTCTGAATTACAAGAAGAATTAATTATTTTGCACAAAAGATTATCTAAAGACTTGCATTTTGAGAAATCTGAGCAATTGAACGATAAAAAAGTACCAGCAATAAAAGATAATAATTTAGAGCTTCAAGTAGAAATTGAAAATTTGAAGAAACATCTTCAGATTACTCAAGAAGAAGCCAAACAGCAATATTCGTTAAATTCGTTAAAAATATTGGAATTGGACAATCTTAGACATCACATATTAAATTTACAAGCAATTAGTGAAGATAAAGCTACAATTTCGAAATTGGATTTCGAATTGGCTAGTAAAAATATAATAGAAATAGATTTAAATGCACAGAAAGCGAAATTAGAAAATGAAGTAACCTATTTGCAAGAAGAACTTGATAAATCAAGAACAACTTGCGAAGGGTTGCGCACTTTCGTGCAAGATTGCCGAAAACAATGTGATAATCGTTGCAGGTGAAATTCTATTTGGAAAATTGTTTTATCTTCTTTAACGACAATTATTTTGTGAAATTTCATTAACTTTTTTATATTCTAAAGTACAATTAGGGACAAAAGTAAATAAATGAGTAGTCAAAATAGATATTAACAAAGTATAATTAAAATTATGTCATCATTATATCTGTATTTAATCTTTATAGTATAAATATAAATTATTTAAGTTAATAATTAAAATTAATATTTACAGTTGTGTAAGAATAAATTAAGTTTTTATAAAAAATTAACTAATTGCGAGAAGATAAAAGTAAGTGGAAATATAAAATTATTATATTAATTAATATATTATATTATAATTATTATTTTTTATTGATATTTAATATTAATGTTTTATTGATATTTTCGAAAAAGTGATTGATAAAAAATCTATTTTGTAATTGTTTTTTTTATTTTAAAAAATTCAAGAAATATTTTAATAGAATTTGAACTTTATACCGAGAATTTAATATCTGAATCATCAAAAAATTTATTATTTTTTCGATGTTTAAAAAAGATAACATTAACCAAATTTAATTGTTAATGTGATATAGTATACTAACAATATTATTTTGTTTTCTTCAAATTTTTTATTTTTTTATAATAGTGATATAATATTTATTATTTCATATGAAATATACATAAATATTGTATTACATTAAAATATAAAAAATATATAACATTATATTATATTTATTAACATGTATAAATGATATAATTTTCATTAATAATTATTTTCACTATCTGTCATTATTTACTTTTGTCTTCAAATATATATTTTAGATATTTTATTTCTAGAATACATATTTTAAGTATTATATATATTTATACATATAATATTTTAAATATTTCATTTTTATTCTTAAAAAATATCTTAAATATCTGAAACATTTATATATTTTGATAAAATATATAAAAATTTTATATTAATGGAAATATAGATATTATTATAGTAAGAAATCACAAGTGTCGTTGAGGGAGATTTGTTTTATTATTATCTTTTGTGTGATAGAAAGATACATTTTACTAATTAAACTATCTTTGCAGAAAATATGTAGATATTATAGAATTTTTGCAAAATCAATATGCAGGTTCCACTTCTATTAGCGCTTTAGATAGAATAGTCTTGTTATCAATAAAATTAAAAGATGAACGTCAAACTATTAATTCTGAGATGAAAAAAGCGAAAGAATGTTATGAGAATGTGAAGCAGCAACAGGAAATGCTAACCAATCGTTTGAAAATCGTTGAAAATTTAAAAGATATACTAGAACAACAGATTGGAAGTAATAGTGTGCAAGATATACTTCAGCAATTTTCGGAATATTCACAATATACTTTAAACGTATGTAATATTTTATCAAATTCTTAGTAAAATCCTTTTTCTTATATAGACTAATATACTACTAAAAAACGCATCCAAATATTTAATTGCATGTAAATATAAAGTATATAGAAAATATATTGTTATATAAGATATATAAACTATAAAAGATATGCATATATATTTATTTATTTACTTTTATAAAATAATTGAAATAATTTTAAGTTTTTATTATTATTATATTTTAAATTTTATATTTTTATTTATCATAATTTATATTATATTATAATTTATATTATATTATGTTTTTTAAGATAAGATTTTTTAAGATTTTTTTTCTTTCATAAATTAATATCTTTTATTTAAAAAAAGAATTAATTCATGAAAAAGAAAATAATTTTAAATTTGTTTTAATATTGTATTATATTATTTTTTGAACTATTATATTCTGTACATTTTTTTTATGAGTTACAATTTATTAATTTTTTTTTTTTATAAGAAATCTGTTTATTATATATTTGACATCAAACAATTTATATAAATGTATATATAAATTATACATGTAAAATGTGCAAGACATGAAAAATAGTTGAAATCTAATATGAAAAATATATTTATATTATAAAAATCCACAATTTATTCATTAATAACTATGTATTTTATTTTTTTTTTATCTACTTGTATTTTATCAATAAAAAATAAAATTATAGAAATATTAAAATTATTATTATTATTTGTTTTATTAATATTATATATAAAATATTATATATAAAAATATAAAAAATATAAAAAATATTATATATAATTATTATTTTTTGTTTTATTTATTAAGCTTATTTTTCAAAAATATTTTTAAAATATATAAAATCTTTTGACTCCAAATTAATAATTAACAATTAAATAGGATTATAAGTATAAACGAAAAATAATGCAATTGGAATATGAATTACAAATTGTTAACAACAAATATATGGAATACGAATCAATTATAAATCAAATGGAGCACGATATGGTACAAATTCAAAAAATATGGAATAAGGGACAGAATCAACAATCCAAAATAGACACACGTAATATTGCAACCAGTCCTACTTTACAAGAAAATAAACATGCATCAGTTCAAGCAATCGTAGATTTAAGTCCAAAGGAAATACAAACGGATCCATATACTTGTTGCTTGAACAAGAAAGAAACAAATGAAGTTGAAATTCAAACAATTTGTTTCGAAGAAAATGATTCAGAAAATCTAAAATTTAAAGAAAAAACAAAAGAATCAACAAAAAGAAATATGCAAATGGAAATGGAAGTAAATGAGAAAGAAAAATCAATTTATTCCAAAGAAAATATAGAATGCAAAGAAAAAGCAGAAAAAGAGAAAGAAGTGATGAAAGAAAATAATGATCAAGAAATTTCATTACTTCGTGAACAATTGAATGAAGCTTTGAAACTTGTTTCAGAACGATCATCTACGTTAATTAAATGTGAACTACAGATAACAGAATGCCAGGCGAAAATAGATTCGTTAAATAAGATTATAAAAAGCAAAGATCTAGAATTAATGCAGAAAAAAAAATTATTGGAAGAATACAAGCTTTCGTCTGAATTGGAAGTCACTGATTCACAATGCAATGAATATCTTGCCTTAAAGTCGACAATAAATAGCTTGCAGAAATTGCTCAGTCAAAAGGAAGAAACTATAGCTAGATATCAAAATTTATTGAAAGAAGACAGAGACGAACATAGCAAAGCTGCGGCTCGTTTGCAGGAAGAAATTAAAAATTTGCATATTCGTATTTTATCGATGGAAAGCGAAACTCAAAGAAGTCAAGAGAAACACGATAGCAGTAAAAATAATACGAAAGAAGAACCTGAAAAATTAATTGATAAAACCTTAGAAATTACATCGAAAACTGAAGATATAAAAAATATCGCAATGAGAGTGGAAGAGATTGCTAGATTACAAGAAAAAGTCTCAACTTTGGAAGCAGATCTGAATATTACTAAAGAATTGAGTAATCGTTGGCATCGGTTGGCGGAGGAAAGACTCAAACACATGGATCGTATGAGAGAACGGTAAATTATTGTGAATGATAAAATATTCAATATATTAAACTATTGTTTTTTGTTAGATTGGAAGAACAACATAAAAGTGAATTAGACATTTATCTTGGGGAATTAGCAAAATGGCAATCAGAAGCAGACATGTTGCGCAAACAGTTGTCTGAAAATCGTATGATGGTTACAAAAGGAAATATTACTTTGTTGAAGGAGATGCAGGAGAAGGATGATAAAATTCATCAGCTTAGTTATGCATATCAAGAATTACAAGTATTGTAGATCTTTAAAATATTTAGAAATTTATCAGATATTAAATATGTATCTTTTAAATATAAATATAAATATATATATATATATATATATATATATATTTTCTTTTTTTTTTTTTAAATGAAGAATGAAGTTCAGTTAATGGAATCTGCGACTCAAGCACGACAAGCAATAACTCATGGAGAATCAGCATTGAAAATACATGAAATTACGCCAACTTTGAGTACTCACGATGACACGCAGCAACAAGATACTGTGTGTCGTACAGACACTGTGAAAAAACAACTGCAATCATTAATAGAAAAGGAGAAAATGTATAAAAATGAAATATCTGACTTGAAACAACAACTTAGTCGCAGGTATTTTTGTAATGGACAAAAAATAAAATAGTAAAAATTATAATATAATCAATTCCTTATGATTTTTATAGATAGATATCTTGAGATTTGTTAAATAAAATTTAAATACAATATACATTTTTATAGAATTTTTATAGTTAATGATAAAAAAAATTAATAAATATTTTGAATTATAATAATCTAATAATTAATAATAATTATAATAATTAAAAATAATAGAATTTTTTATGCAATTTTTTTATTTTAATTTTAATATAATCCTTTCTTTTGATTTCTATAATCTAATCACAAGAAACACGATATCTTTTCACTTATTTTTATTATTATTCTTATTTCTTTAATTACTTTTTTATCTTTATTACAGATATATGGCCGTAAGAATTCAAGAAAAAAAAACCTCTCAGCGTGAAAATCAACTTGAACGTAAAGTAAAATCTCTGGAGGAAGAGCTTTATAAAGCTCGAGCACAATTAGATAAAGAGTATCTAGCTCAAGGAGCAAAGAAAGCCAAAGTATGTATATTTTATGTAATATTTTACTTATTACTCTTAAATTTTCATGCAATAATTTTAAAATCTATTATATAGACAGCAGAAGAACTTTTATTATGGGAAAAACAAAAGAAGTGGCAACAAACTGCCGAAAAATTGAAAGAGAAATTGAAAGAGAAAACAGATGAGTACGCAAAATTATTTTCGAATTATGAAAAACTTCGATCAGTAGTTTCTTGTATGGAAAGAGAAAAATGGTATTTAAAAAGCAAATTAAAAACAGAAAACAATATTATAGCTGAAAATATATCAGCTCGATCCACAATTGTTCATCAAAATATAATGCAGGAGCTTCAAAAAGAGTGTCAAACTTTGCGAGATCATATTAGAGAATTATCCAATCGATTGGAGAATGAGAATAGTGAGAAACTTTTGCTCCAAATCGAAGAGCAAAAGAGACACATCGCTGCTTTAGAAACCGTTTCTCAGGTCTGTCTGTTTATTGCTGTTTGGTTTATTTTTTAATCGTTTCTCATATTTGTCAATATTTTGTAGGGTAACAGTAATGTTATTAGTCAATTGGAGAAACTGGAAATGACTAAAGATATTTTGGAGAAAATGAATTTAAAGCTGGAAGCTGAGAACTTCGAGCTTCGTATTGAATTGGAAAAGGCAAATGCGGATACGCCTAGATTAAGGGAAAAAATTGAACATTTGGAAAAGTAGATTTCTTAAATTAAGTTTTTTATAAATTTTTTGAAAATTAACAAAATACAATTCAATGAATTGAATAGAATTTTAATTAATAATATTTTATTTTTTAAATTTTGTCATGCATATTTATTATTTATTTATTTTGAAATAAAATAAATAATTTTTTTGATAGATTAATTAACAAATCTTTAGGTAGATTAATAATAATAATAAAATCAATATTTTATTTAATAATTTATTGTTTATACAGATACATAGAGTTGTTAAAAGTAGAAAAATCATCTGATTCGACTCCAAGATCGTCGGACAAAGATTTGCGAGATCATGGTTCGAAAAAATCTATTTTGGAGATGGAAAAAACGATTTTTACTTTGAAAAGAATTATCGAGAAATTGCAGGTAGAAAATAGACGTCTCAAACTTGGGTCAAAAAGAAATCATACATATCAGGCAAGAATATAATTAATTTTTAATTCTTTAGAGCGATATTTTTTCATTTCTATTAATGATTATACGCGTATACATATTACACGTAGGATAAATTATTAAATAATCAAAGTGAAAATATATTACGAAAAAATTACGAAGAAGCACAGAAACGAATCGTGGCATTAGAAACTGATTTGCAATTAGCTGAGCAAAGAGTGGCTGCGTTAGAAAAAGTACAGAAGGAGGAGGATAACGGAGAAATAAAAATTTTAAGGGAACAATTGTGCCACAAATCTGAACTTTTAGACAAAGTGAAATATTTATTATCAAGAGTTGCCGTGAATGAGAAAACTCTTCGACAACGAGTAAATATACATTTTTATATGTATAAAAAAGAAAAATAAAAATGCTTCGAGTTAAAAAAAAAAATACAAAAGGATAATATATGAAACATAATACAAACAAATACATAATTTCAGGTACAGCAACTAGAATCAAAGCAAATATTGTCTACGATACCAGAGTGTCATGTAATATCTCCTACACCAGAATAAAAAATCGGTGAGTAGAAAGTTTATGACATTTTATCTATTCAAGATTTATATAGATATCAATAAAATATAATATGTAATATTTATATTTATTTTCTTTTCTTTTGTGTATTATATATTTTTTTTTATTTGTGATAAATCAAGAAAATTCAGAATCTTTTTTCCTTTTTTCAATGATATTAATTATTAAAGAGATATTTTGTTGACTTTTCTTTAATATCGATATATATTCATTTTCCATTTTGATATTTGTTAATATTTGTAAATACTAATAATACTAATAATACTACTACTATATATGAATAATACTTTAAATATAGACTTAAATATACTCATAATATATATTTAAATATAGACTTAAATATACTCATAGATAACAAATATGAAATTAAATAGCTTTAATTTGTTATAATCACATATTATATGTCTTCCTGAGTCAAAACTAAAAATTACAAAAGAAAAAAAAAAAACGAAAAGAAGAATTCTTTTGATATACTTGTTATTTAATAGAGAGATATTATGTTTATATATTTGTATATTCTATTTGCAAATTCAGACGCATTACTTTTGGTATGTATTATACTTAGCGTGAATAATTATTAAATAGCGAGGAACATTAAGTCGATTTTAATTTTCTAATATTCGCTATCAAGCGCTTGAAGGAATGGTTGGATCGAATCCTCATCCTCGCAGTCAGGAATAAGTTTTCCTTTATTCTTGAAACAAGAATCGGCACACTTTTGTCCAAGGAAGTATGGGCCGAACATTTTCTTGCATTGAGCGCAATTTCGGATACAGACTCCTTAGAAAATAATTCAATAATTAATTTAAATAAATAATTAAATAATTTAAATCAAAATTCAATATTTTCAAGAATCGTTATCGTAAAATATTATTTTACACATATTATTTTTATTTTGCAATTAAACTTACCTATGGCTCGTTCAAAAGGAACGCTTCCTGCAACGAACATGAATACCATTGAATAGGCTAAAAAGAGCACGAGCAAAATACGGATTGAAGTATTCATGACTGTAACAAACGTGAAATTGAAAACGTATTAATTCATCCTAAATAACAATTCTATGCCTAACAAATTTCATTTGAAAATAGGATATATCATATATTATTAATTATTTTATAATACAACTACAAAAAACGAAGAAACCAATAGAATCCACGATAATAACGAGATATAAGATTAAATATCGTGTGCATCAACTTTTATTTATATTATCTATAATATAAATGAAAAAAATGAATAAAAAAATGAAGAAAAAAAATAATTAGTTATATTTAATACAACGCGAATTCTAATGAAGATAGATATAACAGGGTATAGATTAAATATTATATTAGATAAATTGCAAAGCCTACTCTAGCCTCTGACAGGATACTCTGTTCAAAGCCAAGCGTTGATATCTCATTCACTTTTTTCGATTAATTACCGGTCTTGGACAAGTGTTCGATAAGGAGGAGGAGGAGGATAATAATAAGAAAAAGAAGGGGAATGAGACTCATGAACTTTCAGGGATAAATGCTCGAAGTTGTTGAACTAAGAGACGGTCGAATGTTACGAGTTTGAACAAACAAAAACTAGGTATCGTGTCGAGGTACGGCTGTTAATCGAAAAGGAACAAGATACTCATATCTCTTTTAATAAATCCGAATTATCCTTTCTGTTCAACAAATGGCGATACTTATCGCTCGCGAGCGATTATATCGCGTCTCTCCGATGTAAATTGTTCCGCTGTTGGTGGTCATCTCTCTTTTTTTTTCCTTTTCTTTTTCTTTTTTTTCCTTTTTTCTTTCTCTTTCTCGTTTCCCTCTTTTATCTCTCTTTCTCTCTTTCCTTCATTTATACCGTCATCTATAACCAGAATCTCCCGGATCGTACTTCCGCGTTCTCCTTAACGGTCATATTGTGAACACATAAACATAAATATGGATGGAAGGTGTCTCTTATCTCTCTGTCTTACAGCTGTATCTCCTTTTCCCCCGTCTCTGTCTTTGCAGGAAGCAGATTGAAGATTCAAGACCAAGGATCGATCGATCGATGTTAACGCACGATCGATCGTGGAAACAGCGATAATCGTGCGGATCAATGGACCAGGATATGTGCACTTCGAGTTCGTTGAGCATGGACAATACATATAACCTGGGATCGAGCATGAATCGGATCGATGGATCGGTTAGGTAAAGGATAGGGCCACGTGACTGGTATGAAATGCGTTTTCTCTCTGTTGGTATCAGAACGGTATCTTTATTTACCTGGTTACTGGCGCTTGGAACAAGCCGAGGCTGCTGGAATTGATAAAACCAGACGAATGACACTGAGCACTGTACGATGACGGCCTTATATATCCGTTGAGGCCAGATTCATCCCTCGAACGAGGGAAACCCCGCTGCCTATCTTACCTTAATTCGATTTCTTCGATTTCCCGCATTCCTCGGAATCGTGCAACTCTCCGCGACACCGGATTCGTAGAGAAATTTCGATCAATCGTTAGCCAGATTGCTTAAAGAAGATCTAACAGTATCCGGATCGTCTTTGAAACGAGACATCAACTACTATAAATATATCCATCTATCATGGGTTTTCTATTTCCAGGTATATAAAACAGGATTTGATCAAAATCAATTTTATCCTTATTTATTCCTCATTTTATTCTCGGAATATTTAACAGGCGTGACATAATAACATTGTTTGAAAAAGATCGATATGATTCGATTCAAAGATTAGCTCTCATGATTAACGTAACGCAACATCTTCATCCGTGTTTACAACGCCACGATACGCGAGATCATCTTGTTGAGATTTCAATCGATATGCCGCTATTTCCTTCTTTCTTGCGCTTCCATGTCGACTCTCGGAGATTTATATTCTAAAGACCAGAAATTTTTGTATTCGAGCATCGGCTCGTCTCCGGCTTCGATTTTTTTATCAATGTCCTCATTGAGCCGCGAGATTTGACTTTTCTTTCTCAAGATTGCCGATAATGCTTCATACATGTCTTCTTTACGGGACTTGTCCTTTCTCTTACTATCTTTTCCGATATCCTCTTGCAATTTTCTAATTACATCTTCCGTGAAATATCGGGAGAGGAATTTTTCTTCATTTTCGAATCCAGGCAAAGGATTATTTTTCTTGTCCTTTTTGAAGATAAATCTTAAAAAGTCTTCGTCGCTATTCTCTTCGTTAGAATCTTCACGATTTTTTATTTTCTTCTTTGTTTTCCTATCTTTTCCATTTTGTTTATCCTTCCTTTTATCCACTTTTGCAAAGATGGAATCGGCAAAATCGCTAGATCGATGAGATTTTGACAGATCATCGAAAGTATCTTGTACCTCAGCAGAATTCCTTTGGCCGTTCGCTTGTTCCCTGAACGCATTATCACTTTCGGATTCGTTAAAGTCGGCTGAAACTTGTTTCCCGTTCTGTCCGTACTTGGTCCGTGTCTCCTTTTCGAGCAGCTTCAACTTTTTCATTATCGGATCGTCCTTAAGAAATTCGTCTAGATCGAATGGCTTCCTGTATTCGTTTATGTCGAAAATTATGGGACCCGATTGACTTCCTGTGTCCTCCTGCGTTTCCTCCGGATCTTCCCGAGGCTCGTGATTTTCTTGGGAATTTTCTCCTGATTCTTTATCGATGTTGGAATTATTTAAATTATCCTTGTTATTTCGCGGTTCATTTAAATTTTTTAATAGTCTCCCTTCTTTATTTTCTTCGAATTTATCGCTTTTTAAACGTTCAGAAGAGTCTTTGAAATCATTCGATCTTTCTGGTTTATCTGTCGTATCTGGTTTATTTTCATTATTATTTTCATTATTTTCATTATCCAGTTTTTTTATATTTGTAAACATTTTAAAATTGATGAAATTTGAATCATTTTTTTTAATTAAATTTTGCCTTGAATTTTTTAACAACTCTTTTACGTTTTTTTCAGAGTTATCGTGATTCGTTGATATTTCTGGATTAATTAAATCAGTTTTCTCTTCTTTCATCTGACGATCTTTCTCATCCAAACTTTCTTCCCTAATATCAGAATAATCCGGTACCTCAACATATGGAATTTTGTTTGGATCATACTCTAAAATATCCGAGGATGTCGTGTTATTAACATCTTTTTGATGATCCTGTATATTGATGTAATTTTTACGATTTTGTTGTTTAATCAAGCTCTGCGATATATTCATATCTTTAATTGTTTCATTTAACATATTTTTGTTAATTTTTATATCATTAGATTCTTGTGTCTTTATGAAACGTTTTTTATCATCTTCCGTATTATTATCCGTATGATTTTTTAAATTCTTTTGCATCCCAAAATATTCATTATCATTAGAAGACACTGGTACATAACTATGCTTGTTTAATTCCTTTAATAAAGGTTTGATCGTAGTTTTCGATTGTAATGAATCAAATATGTCCAGGACGCGTTTATTCACCGTACTTTCGAAATTTACAATTATACCTTCGTCCTGAAACGTGTGGTTCTTTTGCTTTTGTTGCTCTTCGTAACTCAGGTTCGGATGACGATAGAGCCTCTTCGATAAGGGAATTTGTTCTTTGAAGCCTACGTAATTAGGTTTTTTGTCCAAGGAACGCTTCGAACGCACCATAATTTTTTTTCGGTAATCGTTTAATGCATTCACGATTTTTATCTTCTTATTTTTATTATTGTTTTTACCAGATTTTACATTTTGTAAAAATGTATTTTCAAGAACAAGATTCGAATTCTGATTTGTATAATTTGAAAAATTAGTAGAATTATTATTTATATTTTTATCAATGACGATATCATTTTTGTCTATTTTGCAATTAATCGTTGATTGTTTTTCATATTTTTTATTAATCTTCTTCGACGGTTTTTTCATCACAGTCTTTGCAGTTAAAAGCGACTTGATTCGTCTCGTAACAATTTTAGCCTGAAAATTTTGAATTTTCGTTACGTTAACGCTATTTGTTCCCTTCAAGGATAAAATAATGCAAAACAGACCTAATATTAGATAATTATCTCAAATATATATTCGTATAATATATATATATTAAATAAATATCTCAAGTACATATATATATATATATATATATATTATTTTCACCCAACATTGTGCGCCTTCAATACAGAACACAAGAAACATAGATGCTGCTTTTAACTACCTTGTAAATCATTCTCTCCCGACGTCAGTAGTAAATTTCACGTATTCGCTACAATGAAATATTTACTATGCCATTGCATAGAACATCGCCGAATTTGAAATGGATAATATCGTTTTTTTCTTTATTTTAAATTTAAAGGAAAAGGGAAAGAATTAAGAGAGAGAGAGAGAGAGATAAGAGAGAGGATAATTCACAAAATTGATGAAATTTCCATAAATGGCACTCTCGTTAATGCGATTTTATTTATGATACTTATGTACAAAATATAATTACAAAATAAAAAACTGTGGGTGTACAATGATTCAGATGATATTGTTTTTTATTTTTATCTATAATAATCGTGAAAAGGTTTTTTTTTTAATTTTTAATCTTGTTTTCTGAGTCATTGTGCACGCATATATATTAGGATGGAACAAGATACAAAGCCAAAATATATTCATGCTATTCTAATAGTGAAGAAAAGTTATCCTGTATAATCATATTTAAACTATTAAATTTCATTGATTTTATAAATGTTTTTTTAAATAATTTATTTTTCATTTTTAAATATTGTTTCTTAGTATGTAAAAATTTATCGAATAGAAAAGATTATTTACTCATTTATATATTAAAGTTTATTTTATATATTAAAATCCATAAACTTATAATATAAAATTAATCCTTATTCGGATATCCATTAATGTTCGGGTATCCATTTTATTTAATTAAAAAAATTAAAAAATTTTTAAATTCAACTCGATTATTATTTTTGAACATATTTTCTATCAATTTATATTTTAAGACAAGATTTTTATTATCAGTTTTTTCATCAGTATCAGAAATTATTAAAATAAAAAATTAAATAATGTCAAAAATTTTGGCTTATTAACATTAATTTCTTTAAAAAGAATTAAGAAAGCAAAAAGTAAAAAAAAAAAAGAAAAACAAAATTTCAAAGCTATTGTGATATTTCAAAAATTCATTTCACAGAAATTTATTTTTACACAGAAAATTTAAATCTAAAAAATTAGACTTTTCTTCTCTACTAGAGAATAGTCATATTTTAACATTTTCATTTCATTTTAGTGCATATTATAAATTGTATCTAATAATACAATAATGTTTGAAGCAATAAAAATAAATACCATTTCACCATATGCCAGATATATTCTATTATACTCTACAACATTAGGCCTTTGCTGTTATTCATATGTTAATTAAAATAAGAAAAAAGATGTAAAATTATATAGAAATTATATAGAAATTATATAAAAATGAGAAAGAAGTTATATGTCTATAATAATAAAAAAAGAGTGTTTAATAAATTATATATATATATACTCGAAAAAATCACAAGAAAATATAGTAGATGTAATATTATACAAATTAATATTTCGATACCCCAAGTTGTTTTTCTGAGACGATAATCGAATCCCTGAAAAAGTAATTGTTTATAGATGTTCCATTGACTTATATTATTTAGTATTAAGAATGCAAACATAATGTTTTTAGCATAAATTAAAATTTCAATTAAATCTATGTTCGCAATTTTGACAATGTAAATAGTATAGCTTATTATATGCTTGTTATGATATTTATTGTTAGTATTCGTTTGGTAGAAGATATGAAATACTAATTTGAATAAAATTTACTAATAGCTTTATAAAAAAAATTGATAAAATTAATTAATAATTTTCATAAAAAAATTTGTATAAAATTTGTATATATAAAATAATAATTTTACATTAAAAATTTAAATTTAAATAAAATTCAAAATAAATAGTAATTTTAAAAAAATCGATTAAAATAAATTGATAATTCTATAAAAATTCAAATAAATAATAGTTTAAAAAAAAAATTTGAATAATATTATTAATAGTTTTTTTTTTAAATAGTTAGTTTTTTTTAAAAAAATTTTATATATTTTATATATTTATATAATAGGTATAAAATTCAATTTTACGAAACCTTTACTAAACAAAGATTTAATGTAATTTCATAGATAAGCTTTTTTAGTATATATTAGCAATAAATATCATTAATTTTTTCGATATATTTATTAAATATAAAATATAAATGGACAATGTCTTAAAATGTTAAAAAGTGCATGATAGTGCGAGGATGAACAAAACAATTTATTTTTCTTCTCTTTGTATAACATTAATGACATGATAATGGATACGCATTCTAATTTAATGAACATTATAAAAAAATTATTATATAAAAAGAATTAATATATATCTTGCGAAAATTACGAAATTCAATTATAAATGTGATTTTTTTTACGAATGAATATAAAAGTTATCATCGTTTCAAAAATTCTGTTCTTTCATACGATTCATCCTCGTGTATCGATGCTCTTTATAATCGTAGTCGGTGCGCGATTACTTTCTGAATCCCAGATATGAAGCAATGCCATTAATGCTCTCAAAGAAGAGTCGTAAAACCTGCTGTCTGTTGTATTGGTTGCGCGCCTTTTCCGGTCTCGTTGGTTGTCTTGGTACATCAAGCAAGTGCTCCTCCACCAATCGCTATAGTATAATAGGTTTACATTTGTACGTGCTTGTGCATCCTTTGTAGAATATTGGTAGGGAACGTATCGAAATCTTCTCCAAAATTTGATTTTTTTTTGTCTCGTTTTCATTTTATATTAAAATATGAAATAGAATAATGTATTTTTGTTTTGCAACAATATTGTCTTTTGCACTTTTTTATTTTATATAGGGAAAAATTATATTAAGCCAATCCCATAAATAAGTAATTTTTATGTATTAAATTTGATACATTTATTATGCTAGAAATTTTATAAAAAACTAATAAAAGATTTAATAAGAAAATAATTGTAAAATGAAAATAGAAGAAAAAAAAACAGCATTATAGAATTTTATTATTATGGAATGACTTAATATTGCGATACACGAAAAGATTAGATAATGGACGTTGTTACCCATCTTGGTGCGATTTTATGGAGGGAATGAATTTTCGCTACGTGCTATTATGTACATCGTGTATGTGGTATTATGTATGAAGAATACATTAAAAATTTAATAAGAAAAATAGATAAATAAAAAAAAGAAAAATTTTGGTAAAATTAAAGAACATACTAAAAACGAATAGTAAGTAAATCAAAAGCTGTAATTTTCCATGCATAGAATATATAAAAATAATTAGACATTCAATTTTATATAAACTCAAATTGAATTATTTTTCATAATTTACATCATTGATGAAAAAAAATTAATACGAATGTATATAAATTATGTATATATATATATGTAATATATATATATAAATTATGTATATGTATATATAGAAATAAAAATTAACAGATATAATATAATATACATATTGAGCTATGTTAATCGATTAAACTTTTGGCGAATTATCTTGAAATAGTTATATTGAATCAAATAATTTTATTAAACAAATCGAAATACTAATCGTGATTCCAGCAATCATAGAATATATAAGAAGATATAAAAGAAATATTTTTGAATATTTTAAATTTTTTTAGAAGAATAAAATTTTACAAAATATATATAAATAAAATTTTTAAAAATGATTGCCTATCACGAATAAAATTGGAGTATTCGACAGGTATTCACACTTGAACTCTCTACATCTTTACTTCAAAGAGAAATTAATTTAAAAGAATTCATTTCACAATTTGTTAATCCATATAAATCGTGCATTCATTCGCAATTGATATAATTATATTGATATATATTATTACAATATAATATATTGTAATAAAATATAACACAGGCATAGCTAAATGCACTATTGTATTCATACTAAATAATTCATAAGCGATTATTAAAAGCATTCATAGAAATTGTTACAAATCGTGTTAAACGATTGTATTTACAATTTCGATGATTTAATTGAGAATTTTGCAATAAAAAGAGGTAGATCCGTTTTTGACATATTTATTTAATATACTTAAAAAAATAATTACTGTGATGTGAACTAACTGAATAAATTTGCTCATCAACATGCTCAGATTTTGAATTATTTTGCGCTACACAAGAATCCAGCAAATCTAGTTCTATTTTTTTTGCATCTAACAAATCACAAAAAACAATAATTCTAATTCATAAAGCAACATCAATTTAATAAATTGTTTTATTACTTATTATTAATAAAAAATAATTATATTTTTGAGATTTTTATACAAATCGAAATCATCTTTAAATTTGAAAAATTTATTAAAAATTAAAAAAACTTATCAATTCAATAATTATTTAATAATACTATCAATTCAATAGTATCAAACAAATTATATGGAAATATATCTTTTTTTAATTAGTTTCTTTTTTTAAAATGTTTTTTTAAATGTAAGTCAAAGCAATTATTTTATATTTTATTTTATTAGATATATATATATATCTTTTTCTAATTTTTCTAAAATTATTATAAACAAATCTATTGTCCTGCAAGATTCTCAATTTTCCTTTCATTTATTAATTACGATAATTAATGATAATAATGCACAAAGTGTCATGATTGTGCATGCATTACGCCATTCTTATTTAAAGATATGTTACAAAAATCCTGGTTAAATCATAATATGAAAGCAATTAGATTATGGCGTTTATATTCGTAAACGTCGTGAATTTCTTAAAATTAATCTTTATACATATATAAAATTATAAAAAAAATGTATAAAAAAAGACACATAAAAGAGAGACTACGTCGACATCATAATTTATAGTTTCGAATATAGATTATAATTCTAGTTTGATAAAATAAATTAATCTCTAGGAATATTCATTTAATTAAAGTCGCTAGAATGTTGTCTATTCGGATGTCTATAATTGCATCTGTGTTGCATTTGTCTGCATCTATGTCCCTAAAGCTGATTCGAAATGGAACATGCAGGTTTATCTATAATTTCCTACGCTACAATACCGTAATGTGTCTCAGAGTAAAAGGAGTGCCTAAGAGTCGTGCTTCTTGGCTCGTAACTGTTGTTCACTACATTGGTGATGGTTTTCTGGTCTAGGCGATAGATTCGCTAAATTTTTACGTCTAAAAAACAGCTTATTTATTTTCCATATGCCTGATACGTCTCTGCTATATTACTCACGTATTGAGCATGATTCGCGGTTGGGAATTCTGCCCACTTGGTTAGATCCATACTAGGCAGGACGCCGCTTCGACAGGGTACTCGTGGGTTTCTGCAAGGTGAACGATGAATTTAATTATTTCTTTAAAAGTTATTTAAAGAATCATTTATATCATTTTTTTTGTGAGAGAAATTTTAGTAATTCATTGATTTTTACGTAGATTCATAAATTTAGAAATAAGATCAAAAAAATAGAAACTAATTTCAAATTTGTCTTATTTTATAAATATTCTGTCTTCTTCTCTCTATATTAATATACATATATATATATATTAAAATATATTTTCAGTATATATATTTAGAAATTAAATCATTTTCATTATATTTTCATTTTTCTTGTCTTTGTTGAACAAAATAATTTAAAAAATTTAAATTTTAGATTCTTACGAAATATATAGTTTTTTATTTTTATTTAAAAAATTAAAGAGCTTATAGAATTAAAAAATTTCAATATATCATAGAAAATAAAAAATTATTAAATAGGATATTTTAATTAAAATTATGAGTAACGTAATGAGATTTTTATATTAATATTATAAAATTAATGATAATCATTGTAACTTTTAATTAATTTTTTTAATTATGTAATATTTAAATATACTTATTATTATTATAACAAAATATATAATATAATATAAAACATAGTACATAATATATAATAATACCGTGAAATTAATGTGAAACAATACTTTTCGGAACAGAATAATTATTATACATATATTATTATATGTAATAAAATCATAATCATCATACAATAATTTATATTATTATATATATATCTTATATATAATAATATAATAAAATAAGATAATAATAATATATCAAATAATATAATTACAATAACAATAAAATAATATCAAATAATAATAATATCACAAATAATATCATAATCATAAAAATAATAAGAATAAAAATTTCATAATAAATCTAAGATTTCCTCTCATAGATGTGTTACGAGAGAAATATTCATATTACATAACAAAATTGAGTGTTACTTTCATTTTCTATTTTCTTTATACACTTTTACTAATTCACGATGTAATTTATTAATTATATCATTTGAATTGATCTAAATTTTCAAAATAATAATCAAAAATTTATTATAAACTTTATTATTAACTTTATATATATTTATTCGATTTCATAACATTTTACTTACATTTCATGATCGGGTAATACCATGGGATAAATCTGTATAGTGTCGATCAAATCCGTGTTGTCGCAGATCACTCTAGCGAGTTTTATTTTTCGGATCTCATTCAATTGATCTAAAAAAAATATAAAAACATGATTAATTTTAATCTCATTTCATTAATTTTCTCTAATTAATCTTTTTTCCAATTTTTTTTTTTAAATCGTAATTCACTTTACTATCTTGTTTCTCAAATTTATAAAAATTTGAAAATTAATATTAGAATTAATAATATTAAAATGTATTCACATATTAGAAATATTCTATTATGTAATTATTAATTATTAATTAATTATTTTAAAAATAATTTCATTTAAATAATTCTATTTGAGAATATTCACAGGTTAGAAATCGATTTCTCTAAAATGTATAAATTTCAATATGTTCGATATTTAGGATTGAAAAAATTTTTTACCGAGAGTGAAGGACGATGGCTGGTTCGGCAACTCATACCAAAATCGGTCGCCTCGACGGGAATAACTGAATTGCGTGGCGATTATACAGGCGAAGGTTGGCCCGAGCATGCTACCCGGAAGTGGTCTCTCAGATACACCACCGGACCAGAGATCGACGTCAGCTGGATGCCTGAAGATCAATATACGCACCGTTATTTCCGGGAATTTCGTATTCAATTTCTAGAAATGATGATTACGAACCTATTTCGAAAGTGATTCACGATTATAGAAAAATATAGTTTAAAATTAGCATCGGAAATATCGATGAATTTATAATATTTCTTCTGACAAGTTTTGTGTTCGTTGAAAATGATTTATTGTTGAGATATTTGGAATTTTTCTTAGATTTTAAAAATAATCCGAAATGGAAGATTAATACTTACTCAAAAATCGAGCTATAGCGTCTGATTGTCTCATTTGGCATAGAACCGTGTAACTCGTCAAAAGTGTCTACCCAAGGAAGTCCACAGAATTTTCTGAAAAAAGACAGATTGAATTATCGAAAGATTGTCAAAAAATAATAAGACGGCTTAGTGAATTACTTTCATTTTTTTTTATTTTTTTTTTAAATAATGTGGATTTCTATGAATTATTATCGTTTCTATGAATCTTTTTAATAAGTTTACATATATGATACGATATAGAATATTATGTATACAAATTAGAAATTATATATAAAATAAGAATTGTTAAAAAATAATAAAATGAACTTTTGTAAATTATATTTATTTTTTAAAATCATCTTTTTTAATATAAAAATTAATATAAAATTTAGAATATAATTTATACAAAATTATATAAAAATTAAAAATTTTTTAAGTGAAATTTTAATAAACTGTAATTAAAAAATTTAATAAATTTTAGTTAATAAATTTTAAAAAATAAAATTTTAATGATAAAATGAAATCTTCTTTTGCAAATTAATACAATTTGAATATTTTATATATATTTTGTATAAATCTTCTAAATTAATAATTATGAAACTTCATAGATATACAAGATGTTAATATATGAAATATTTTTAAAGAATCGATTCTAAAAGTCAAAACAAATATTAAAATACATATGTATATTTTTTTATTAGATTATAAACAATTTAAGTTTTTGTTAATTGAAGCGGAATAAAAGACGGAAATAAAATTATCATATCATACCATTGTTTTATTTTATCTCTATTTTGTTTTATTTAACTCACAAAAACTTAAATTGGTTACAACTTAATAAATAAATCTGAATTGATATTTTTTATTTTGATATTATATCAATTTTTATGTTTGTTTTTTCTAACTTTTGTCTTTAGAATTGATTTTCCTATGAATATATTAAATGCTACTTATAGATAATTTTTATATATTAAAGATTGTTAAAAAGGATAATAAATTGATATTCTTCCTGAATTATATTTCAATTTTTTCTAAAGTCACTTTTATAAATTTATATAATATAAATATCTCAAATACCAACCTGAATTCCATATAACTTGGAATACCAAATTCACGTCCTCGTTGCATATTAAATGAAACCAGATCCAATCCAAACTTAGCTCCAACTTTTTTAAATAAATGATTTGTCACCTGAAATCAATATAAATTAAATATTCTCTGTTTTTTTTTTTATTACATTCGATATTTATTTCAGAGAATAGTTTCATACTTCTTGCGTAATAGAATCGTCCATAGCTTGAGCAACTTGATTCATCAATCCCATAATATATTCGTCGAAAACTCCAGCACGATATAAATCAAATGGTCTTCTAATCAAATCTGATAGTCTCTTCGAAGCTTCAAAGAAATAATATAAAAAATGAATATATAATTTTTAAGAAAATTTTATATTTAATCTTTTGATGAAATACTGGCTTCTGACTCACCAATAAATTTATGAGCTTTACTCCACCTTTCTACTGCCGTTGGCAATAATGAGTGTCCGAATCTGAAGGCTGCAGAGGCAAAAGCATCAATCACAGATGGATTCACGCTTTCGTCGTAACCATCCCAATAGCTCTGTAAATTAAATATAATATTTATGAATATTACATTTCATTATATAGATGAAGGAAGCAAAAATCATTAATTTAAATCTAATTAGTCAGGTTTCGTGTTAAAATAATTAAATAATCAATAGTGATCAATTCTGGATACGAGGATATTAATACTTTAATATATTTTTATTATAATAATATTATAAATAATTCAAAGAAAGCAACTTAGAAAATAATTATTTTTTTATTATAAAAAATTTCTTATTAGAAAATTGTTATCAAATACAGAAAGTATTATTCTCATCTTTTTATTGTTAAAAAACAAAATTGAAATTAAAATGAATAAAAAACAGTTAAATTGTGTTACTTATAATACAAAATTTTTATAACTATCATTAACAGTTTATTCAAGATTCATTGTGATTAAGAAAATATATCGAAATTATTTGTCTACATTTCGTAAAAAAAAAAAAAAAATTATACTTTATAACATTAAGAGTAATTAAATACTTATAGAATATTTCTAATATATAATATCTATTGTCTAATATATAATTTTTCATATAACAAATAATTTTTCTAAAAATAAAATAATAAATATTTGTTAAAAATAATCTTTAAATTATTTTTTCTTCTTCAAATATATAATTTTTCATAAAATATACCAAATACTTAATATAATCTAATGTTTAATATTTTTATAATATGTATTCCATAAAGAATTTATAATAACTAATAAATAAAACTAGTAAATAAAAATATTCAATATGTTACATTTTTTTCAAGGAGAAGTCCAAATTTTTCCATGACATCTTTGCCAAGTAAAATGGGTAGAAATTCATTATAAGTGATATGTTGAATTTCAGCAATAACGATTCTTCTTGCTTCTTGATACAGCGTTTCATCGTCCCAATGAGGATTTATTTGAATTAACGTCTTTGCAATTCGATTATGCTCACGTGCCATTAAAGTGTGCATGCAGGTTAATACTAGCTGTTCGTTCACTCTTATCTCACCTGTCAAAAAGTAACGATATGTTTAAGAATGTAATCGTAATACGTTTAAAAATGTATAATTTTTTTCGCTGGAAAATAGAATAACCGCATTCTGTCATTCATAAATATCTATTTGAAGAAATCTTTATCCTCATATTTTTTTAATTTCTGCATTTAAATTTAATGGATATATATTAAAATTATTTCCAACATTATTTCTATGTTTTTATTTTTATAAATTTGATATATTTTCTTAGTGAAAAGTTATTATAAAATCTATTATAAAATATTTTTATTTGTATGCTATTACATGTTAATTAAAATTTTGATGCTATTTAAAAAAAATTTTAAATTTAAAACTTATTATTAGAATATATTTTCATTATTTAATAACATATTTAATAGAAATTGCAATTTTTTAATATTTTTTTACTAAATTTTAATTAAAGATTTTTGTGTCATTTATTTATTATTCTAATTACTAAAAATCATATTTTATTTCGGAGTTGCAATTATAAGCGGCTGTATCCATATTATTATACATTATTATTCATTTATTTGAGTATAATTATAAAAAAATTTTAAATTTAAAATTAGTCATCATTAAATCTAAATTGTGCGAAAATATATAAATATAAATTTCTTTAAAAATACCATTATGCAAAACAAAAAAAAAATCTAAATATAATATAACTAATTTAATTTGTAGTCAATGTTAAAATCCATATTATTTTTCAAAAAAAATTTTTATTTAAGAAAAATAAAAAATAAGACAAAAAGATTAAGAATTAAATTATTTTAATTTTAATCTTTAATTCTAAACTTTATTTTCAATTCTAATTTAAAAAGCTCTTGCGTTCGATATAGATAAATAAAAAAATTTTCAAATTTGCATGCTTGACGATGTATACATCATTATATTTTCAATATTAAAAATTAAAAATATAATCATAAAATTATTATAAACATAAATTCTGTAATAAGCATTTAGATTATATGTTTAAAATAATCATTATTTTCATTTATGATATTCATTTTTGATTATATTGATTTTAACTAATTAATAATTTTTTTTTTCAAAAATTTCTGAGAGTCTAAAAGAAAAAATGTTAAAAATTCTTTCTCGGAAGTTTTTAAAAAATTTTTATAATTCCTTATTTTTCATTCTGAAGGAATTATAATATTTTTTTCCATTACGCTATTTCAAAAGGAAAATTATTATATATCTCTTATTTATTATCATTTGTTTTAATCATTTATTTATTATTTATTATTATTCATTAAATTTTATTTATTTATTTATTATTCATTAAATTTGTTTAAATCATTTCCTCAAAACAAAATAAAAAGCAAATTGATTGATAATATACTAAATATATTATATTTTTCAAGATTGTTTTTAAAACTATTTTAAAATAAAAAAAAAATAATGATTGTAAAAGTTGAAAATAATAATATTTAATATAATATTCAAATAAATTTATCGATTACATTTAATATTTCTATTCTCCATTTTGAATGTATATGAATTAGATAAAAATCATTTAACTAATTATTTAAATTAAATTTTCTTATGTCTTTAATAAATATTATTAACAATGTAATAAAAATATTATCAACAATTATATTCTAAAAATATAAATTTTATATTTTTAAATTTTTTCGAAAAATATCTATTGATTTATCATTTTTTGAGAGATACAAAATGCAGACAAATCAGAAATATTAACCTTAACAAAATGCAAATTCAAAGCAATCGAATGCACTGAAAGTGCTTCGATCATTGATATCGACTTTACGAATGGAGCCGTCGACCTTGATTTGAGACCACTCCCTTTCTCGGTTACACATCGATAATCGAACAGCCACCAACGCGACAGCGTTTCATAGGAATTTCGACATTACTGTCATCGATTACTGCCTTGTATTCTAGATAATAGCATTATCTAGAATATCATTTTGCCTTTCAGCGATATATTCTCTTGATAATTAATCATGTTTTTTGAACAATTTCGATTGTGTTTGAAATTAATCAACTTTTTTTTGTTATATTGGTTGTGCAATCAATTGCATTTTTTTATTGAATTATTAAATATTGATAATTTAATGCAGAACTTCTCCGATTAATTATATATATGTATTATGATTCTTTTGCATTCTTTTAAATAAATTAAATATTATAAAAATTTTTATTTTTTGGAAATCGTTCGTTTAATTTTTTTTTAACATCGAAAATTTTTTAAAAATCTTTATTTTATCATTATGAATTAAAAAACTTCAAAAAATATTAAATTTTTATTTATTTTTACAAAATAATATTTATAATTTATTAAAATTTGACTACAACAAATTTATCTAGAATGTAACATAATGTAATGTAAATTTAACATAACTTAATTTGATAAATTTTAAATATTAAAGAAATTAAAAGGAGAAAAAAAATAGTATATTTTTTATTTATTTTTATTTATTTTTTCGATTTTAATGAAATAATTATTAATTATATATTAATTTGATTTTCCCGATGAAATTTTTTAATAATGAAAAGTTTTCAAAAAATAATATGTTGTTGTCAAAATTGAAATAATGAATTAAATATTTATCATTTCTTGTATTAAAAAATTTATATTTAGTGTAATACTCTTAATACTTAATAATATTAATAAAAATTAATAAGTAGATAATTAAATATTGAGAATTTCAATGAATGGTGAATTGAATTCTCAATATTTTGTAAATATAAAAAAAAAAATAAATAAATAAATAAAATAAAATAAGATCAAATAAAGATCTAAAATATATTATATTTGTTTCATTAAAATATTTTAATTAAACAATAATTATTTTTATTATATTGTTAAATATTATTGTTGAATAGTACTTTGTTGTAATGAATAATTCTTTTTTTGATGTAATTAAAAGCAATATTTTTAATTTTTAATTGTATACTTAGATGATAAAAAATATAAAATATTTTTTATTCCATAAAAAAAAAGGAATAAAATTTTAAATGTCAACACGAATGGACTTATGGCTTGATCTAATAAAATAAATACTAATATATGTAAATAATACTAATATATATAAAATCGATGTACGTCCCGATATACAATATTTAACATTGATATAAATATTAATTATTATTGATATATATACATATATATCAATATATACATATATATGAAGTAAGCATAATATTTTGACTTATATTATTTACTTATTAAACTTTATATCTTTAAAATTATTTTAACTAATATTTTGCTTAAAATCAAATCATTTATAAAATTACTAAAATTATGAAGTTTTGAATGAATATAATATAATTGATATAACTAATTTTTATGAATTTTGTAAGATTTTTTTAAAAAAAAAGAATAATTAAATAGATAATTATAATATTGAATTTTTACATGAATAAATAAGTTATAGAATCTTTATAAAAATTTTCATAAAAATTGAAAATGATATTATACATCTTAAAAAAATTCATTTAAATCCAAAGTTCTGATTTTGATAAAAGTTTATGTGTATATAATAAATAGCACAATAGATTATATAGAGCAACTTTATTATCTACTTTTTTTGAAAAAATAAAATAAAAGTTAAGCTTTTTTTCATATATTTTTAATATAATTTTAAATAATTTTGGAAATATTTTTTTATAACGAAATGATAAGACATTAAAAAATTTTGTTCCATTTCGTATTATTAATATATATGTTATATGTAAGTTATATGTAATATAAAAAAATAAAAAAGTAGAAACATTTTAAAAGCTGATTTTATCTTTTTGAAATAATATTTGTTAATAAAATAATTGTTTTATATATATATTCATAAAGTTTTTCAAAAGAGAATTATTATTGATCTTAATAACATAACTTTGCATAAGATTAGAAAGATTTCTTGTCTATTTAAAACTAATAAATCATCCATTTGCAAGTAAATTATGATCTATTTTATGATTCATCAATATATATAGTGAGGAAATGATTCTTTTTATTAAAATCGATTATGCAAATGATCATTTATAATCAGTCTTTAAATTAATTATGGAAATTAATCAATTAATTAATTAATATAAAATAATTAATTAATTATGAAAATTAATTATTCAATGGAAATTACTCAATGGAAAAATTAATAGAAATTTAATACATTGCAACACAATTGTTTTGTTTATATATATATAAATAAGCTTAACATAGTTGTGATTTTTTGTCTGGTTGAGTTTAATGTAATGAAAATTATTTTTCAGATTATTAAACAGAGCAAAAGTATGATAAAATCGATGAATTATTTTTTTTTTTTTTCGGCATACAATGCTAGCAAGTTTCGATTCCGAAATAATGACAAATTAGATAAATTATTTGTAAGTTGAATTGAATTGTCATATGAATAATCATGAATTGCATTATTGATGTAAAACAACATAATAACATAAACGCAGAAAAAAGAAAAGAATGTTTTTTAATATTCATTTATTAATTAATATGATGAAATGTTGATATTAATTTAATATGTTAATATTGAAAATCGAATTTAAAAAATTATTGTAATTATTTAGTTTATCTTTTTTTATAATGGTTTAACTATTCATATCTAATCATTTATGTATTGTCTAATATTGTTTAATTTTAATTTAATGCTTTAAATAATATAAAATTTTAAAATTTGTGATACAAGAGAAATAATATGAGATTAACAAAGAATATAGACTACTATTGCAAGCGGATAATGTTTTTGAGAGAAATATTTAGAAGATTCTTGAGATTGTTTTTTAGAAATATTTCGTTGTGGCTGAACGTAATATTGAATTTGAAATGATATTTTTCAGTTATACCAATCTCAATAACAATCAGCATCATCTTATATTCGTGAATCAATTTTTTTGCAAATATTGAATTTTGCGAACAACATAATCTAATTCTAAGAATTTTTTTAGATTGAAAATATTGCAGAAGACTGATTCGTGGTATCATTGGCCGTTTACATATCCCAACGAAAATTCCTGATTTTCCAAAATGAACGTGAAAGAAATTTCAGAGAACATAAATATTTATAAAAATCGACAAAAAATTAAAACAATTCTAATCTTTCAATTATTAAAACATTTTTAATTATAGAACAAGTTTAATCTTTGAATTAGAATGATTTAAATTATTGAAATATTGAAATTAATTGATTTGGAAAAAACGATCAATCTTTTCGAACTCCGAATTATATAGGACTCTTACAACTTGTGTGAATAATTTTCGATAATAATGGGATTATTTGTTGCATTTATAGTAATTAGAAAGAAATTAAAAAAAAAAGCAATTACAAACAAATATTTTCGATATGAAATCTTCAATATAAATGATTTTATGAAAAAAAAATTTAATTTTGAATGATGTTAACATATTCAATCTCAAAAACAAAATCTTTAATGTAATTTTATTATATTTTATTTTTATTTTATTTTGAATCATAATTATGAATTTATATATTTATATTTATAAATATATCCTGAATTAATGAAATTCCACATTTTTAAATGTTTAAATTTAAATTTTTTTTTAAAGATGAGTTTATAAATTAATTATCAATTCTTTTTTATCAATTCTTCTTTATTAATTTCAATGATTTTCATATATATACATATATATATATATATATGTTGTAAAAATAATAAAAATTAAATAACTTTTTTTTCTTATTTTTTTATAATTATTATTTTTCAAAATATTTACTATATTGAATTTCGTATATTGCACTTATTGCACTTATCAATCGATAAAATCATCAATAAGTTGTCAAATAAGTATAGATTTGTATCTAGATTTGAGCCTTGAAAAGCTTATCAATATTTCCTATCGATTAATATCAATCGATAAATATTAAAAGAAATCGTATCAAAAACACTAAAGATGCAACATTTACAAGTTTAATTTCAATTGCCATTAAATCTTGAAATTAACTGATAACACTTTTTTTTCCCTAAAATTTCATTTTTGGCAATTTTTGATTAAATTTAATGAATGAAATGAAATTCAGTAATTGACATTCTATGAAAATTTTTAAATTCGCTGTTTTTATCGACTAATTTTTCGACTAATATTGGTCGGTAGAAAATATTAATCGATTTTTCAAAGCTCAAAATACAAATCTATACTTGTATATTGATTTGTTTGAACTTATTTGAACTTGTTGATAATTTTATCGATTGATAAGTGCAGTAAAATTCAATGTAGTAACAATTTTTTGTAAATATCTTAAAAAATAATAATTATAAAAGAATTTAACATTTTCGTGAAAAAAAAGGTATTTAATTTTTATTATTTCTACAACATATATATATGTTATATATATATATATATATAAATATAAATCTTTGAAATTGATACAGTAATAATTAATCTACAAATTCACCTTTAAAAAAAAAGTTAAATTTAAATATTTAAAAATATGTGAAACTTAATTAATTCAAAATATATTTATAAATATCAATATAATAAATTCAAAATGATTCAATATGATTCAATTCAAAATAATTATGATTTAAAATAAAGTGAGAATAAAAAATAATAAAATTGCATTAAAATTTTTTTTTAAATTTTACAGATAAATAAAACTGATTAAATAATCATATATATATATATATATATATATATATATATATATATATATATAGTAAAGAGCAAAAATAATTGAAAATTTTGTAAATTTTTATTTTTTATCATTGTTCGCGAGCACTTATTGTTTATAATTATTGCTTATAAATCGCGAGATATTATAAACGGGTAATTCGAAAAAATTTCTCGTATGGAAACTTTTTTCTATTATTATCGGTTGTCTTCATTATGTTTAAACAAAGAATGGTATTATCTGAGAAGATTGCCGTTTTTGAAAAGACATTTAATCGACACTTATAATTTATGATATGTTTCAGTCTGATTAGAGCGGAGCCCAATCTTAAGAGTGAGACACATTTCAAATATGACTGACTCAACAGCACTGAACATCATTCTAATTCAAGGAATTTTTCTCTAATTTGGAAGTGTCGCGAATCGGGCATTGACCGCAATATTGGTTATTATCGTGCCGGGAAACTGTAAATTTTCCAATTAAACTAGGAAGAGATTCTCTGAGGCTACGAATCTTGCTTAAAAGTTTAAGAGTTTTATTGTGAATTGTGAAGTCGTATTTTGACTGCTGAATATGAAATAGATAATTTCTTTGTAATTACTCATCATCGTGTTCTGATCGTCGAACACAATTATCCAGTGACATTGCAAGAAACCCAGCTCTCATATAAACACATATAGCACTTATAACCGCACTAAAATAGTCCACTCGTCGTGAAAAAAATACATTAATAGTCACAAGCATCAGCTTCTACATACACACGTATATATCTGTTAAAAGAACATTCAACATATGCGACGTCATATACATGTATGCGACAATCTATTTATCACTACAATACTACTACTACAGGCGCAACAATTGTAAATAATAATTAGAGAAAATAAAGATCACAATAACATTTTATATAGTTTAAATTAACATAAACAATTTTGTAGAGTTTTCAATTTTTTTTTTGTTTATAACAAAGAATATTTATTGATTGGTTTTGCACAGTATTTTTAATAAAAAATTTTTTTCATTTTAAAATATTTTTAATATTATGTCCAAAGTCTTTAGTTTTTCGAAATAATTTAAGATAACATATTTTCGATATATTTTCAACTAATTTCCTGCAATAATCGGAATGAATATTATAATATATTTTTTCAATTCTCTTTTATAATTCATTAATGAATGATGATTCATAAAATAATCAATAAAAATTCCTATCCTTTTTTTTAAAAATGCTCATAGATTCTCAATTGGATTGAGATCCGAACTTTGTGCCGGCCATTTCAAAATAAAAATTTTTTTTTGTATTTAATCAATATTTTATACGATATGTTTAAGAATTCGATCATGTTGAAATATAATACTTTCTTCAGGAAATAGTATATTTTTCATAGTATCTAATAAATTTTTTTCTAAAATATCTTTATACTTATATTGGTTCATTATATCTTCTATCCTTTATGAATTAATGCTGAATATTGTATAGTCTCATAATAGAATCTTCGTATTTGAGAGTTTGCTTTCACGTATCATACTTGCAAAGTGATTCTCCTGCTCGAATCCAGTACCAAGAATGTCTCTTACTATTAATTAATTTTTCTTACTATTAATTAATTAATTTTTAATGTCTCATCCAATAATATAAGACATTTTTAATAAGAAATCATTTAATTTTATTTCTAGTTATATTTCCTAGCAAATGGAAATGTAATTTAATATTTTTCTTTGATAGTATCGATTTTTTTTCTTTTCAATAGTTACAACATTGTTTTTTTTCAACGTTCTTTGTGCTATCCACTTATTTCATTTTCTTCTAATTTCAATATTTCTACTGTCATAGTTACAAATTTGGTTCGCTAGTTTGTAATACATAATTTTATGTTCGATGTTAATTTCGTAGATCTTCCTCCAGAGGATATAATATATCTTTGCAATGTTTTATTTTTAATCATTGAGTAGATTGAGAAAAACAAACATTTTACAACAATTCATCGATAATTCATTGATAATCCTTCATTTATAAGAAAAATAATTTTTCTCATTATATTATGAAAAATTAGCTTTACTTTCATTTTTATATTCTATCTGAATGATAACAGCATTGTATGTTAAGACAATCCTCTTATGTAAACATTTTGATAGGATACACGTAGAATATTTCAGAAATATTCATATTGATAATAAATACTGTGAGCGCATATTGCAATGTGCAAAATCAAGTCAATGTAATATTTATGAGAAATATTCTTTGTCATAAATAAATTAAAAAAAATTGAGAACTCTACAAATTGTTAGCTTAAACTAAAATAAAATAAAGTAAAATATTATTGTGATGTTTATTTTTTCTAACAATTATTGTTTACGATAAAAAATAAAGATTTATACAAATTTCTAATTATTGTATTTAGTTAACTTTTTACTGTATGATATATATCAAATTAAAATATGTTGACGAATAAATATATTGAAATGTTTAAGAATCTATCAGATATATATATATATGTATATATTCGTCGAATTTTAAAACTTGATTTTCTGATGAAAATGAGATTAGAAATAAAAAATTTATAATTTATAAATATAAAAGTAATATATAATTTTTAATTAGCATTTTCTTATTTTTATCGTTGAATTTTAATCTATAGTAATTATAATCCTAATTTATTTATATCTATAGAGTATATCTATAGAACACTTAAAGTTTATTAAAAAAAACTATTATATATGTATATAAATTATTATTTTAATTATTGATAATTACATAATAAAAATAATATTCATTATTATAATAAAGAATCAATTGTGCTAATAATAGTAATAGATTTCTATAAAATTTTTATAATTTTTTTCTAGAATTGAAAAAGAAAATTATATTAAACACATTATAATTATTTAATTTATTATATTAAAATATTTAAAATTTATATATATATTATATATCAATATTTTCAATATTTAAAATTGAAAAAATAGAAATTTAAATTTATATTTTTATGAAAATAAAAAAATTAGAAAAATCGGTATTTATTTTTCTTTTTCCATATAAATATTACAACTAATAAAGAAATTGCGATTATTAATTCGATCTTGTAACTATAATAATAATTCAACATTATTCACTCTTTTAATATTAGTACTCTACCACGTATTTCCTTTATCACTATCAAGTATTTCATCGAAATTACAATCAAATCAAATCCAAATTTCGCGAAATGTTCACATTTGCATCGAAAAGACTCACCCGCCTCGAAACAGTACATCGATCGATTCGGCCGAGTACATCCCTCGTCTGGAATATCCAGCTTGAGCGGTAATAAATCCTTCAGTCCGTATTCTGAGAACACTGGATTCATGCGTAACAATCCTCCATAACCAGCTCGTAGCTTCCTAAAAATGTAAATAAAAAAGTCATGTTTCGATTGTACGAATGCTTTTACAATCACGTGTCCGGCACATGCGTGAAATTATCTTAGTCAAAGATGAAAGTATGATGAATTTAACTGTATCGAAGATGAAAGAGCTCTTGATCTAGGATTTCGATTGGGTAATCATGGATCTCATAATATGCAAGCGGACTAGAAAGTGCACGTATACCACACGTAGACCACACGTTAGGAGATATGTAACAACGTAATGCTGATTTATTGTCTCAACTGATGTAACGTACGACGCAACTTCGAGTCTTTTAAAGCAGATGAGTCGAGTGGTAAGTCGATTGCTCGATTACATTGGACGAGTTTTAGTATTGTTAAGAGATTTGTTTAGGAAAGAATGAATAATGGAATTGCTAGATAAAGAAAAGAAAAATATGAGATAAAAAAATTACTTGAAATTCAAGGATTAGGAGAAATAGTGATACAAATCTTTAATTTGAGAAATTGTTATGAATGAAATTAAATTTCAATAGATTTTATGATCTTTGAATAAATGAATTATATGACTATGATGAAATTTTTTTAATGAATTTTTCTCATTTTTTGAATGAGTTTATATTTTCCATAAAAGCTTTTAATTAGATACTTCTTTCAAATTTAATTGCATTTATATTTATATTGGACAGTAAATGGAAAATATTGGATAAATCATTCGTATGACTAATAAATTTTGTCTCTAATTATCTTTTTCTCTTTGTACCATTTATGTTTTCATTTCTATTCTTTCTATTATAAAATATTTCTTACAAAATTAGAATAGAATTTTATGACAATCAGATATATTTATTCTTGTTAATCACATTTCAAAATACTCTACTATATTATTATATTGCATTAAAATCAAAGCTAATAAAATTAATATATTGTATTACTATATATCATTATAACATTTTAAAGATACGATGTATAAATCTATTTTTTCGAAATTTTATTTTTTGTTCAAAATATTGTTCAAAAATTGTAATATTATAATCTAATTTTATAATTCAATATCATGAAAAGATTTTCATATATAAAAATTATCAAATTATAATAACCAAAGTACCAATCTTCTAACTTTTTAAAGCAATTATATTGAAAGCTTTCAATAAATAAAATTTATTTGCAGAAATAAAAATTTGTAAATTTTAAATCATTTATTTTATTTTTAGTTAATTTTGTACTTTAATTCTATTATAAGAATTCTGTTTTAATAATTATTTCATACCTAACATTAAAATAAAATATAAAACTTTGAATTATATTTTTAATTAATATTATTTAATAAATAAGAAGAATTGAAAGTAAGATAAATATAGAAGTGAAAGCAAATTGTGATTCTTATATAATTAATTATATTATTAATTCATTTTTTTAACAAAAAATTAAGCAAGATAGAAAGTAATTAACTCAAATTCGAAAATTTATTTTTAACAATAATATATCAGTATATGTTAGCGAAAAGAACAAAAAGCAATGTCCACAATCAAGATTAAAACAAAGATCATTTACCTAGCGAATGATTCCGTGATTCCATATACTGTGTTCCCATCGAGCACACCGGTAAGAAGATTGAAAGGCACACGGGAGCCGAGTCGGCATCCAGGTCGAACAGCAGGAAAGGCGCGAACGAAGTCCATGCATTTCACGTTGAATAGTCTGTAGAAATAATCGTCTTCCGGTATAAGAATCTCGTTGCAATAAGGATTCTTCAGGTGCGGTGGCCGATGGCAACATTCCTCCGGGTCGTTTCGGTTCAGAGGATCTACAAGTAGAATAACAGCTCATCGATCGTACGATATGTGGTTTGGCTAACTATTGATCTCCGTTAGAAATATTGGTATTTTATTTAAACTTTGACGTCATTTTTACACGCGTCGTGTACTTTCTCCAATGATAGAGAAATATCATTCGAGACTTTATTCATGAGAAAATTCGAAGGCGTGGAAAATCATCGTAATCCTGGAAATATTATTTACTCGAGGTAAAGTAACATGTAATAACATATGAGAATGATTATAAATTATTAAATTATTATTATTAATTGGATGACGATCGATTTGAACTTTTTTTTCTACTATTATCTTGTTGTTTAAAGTTAAGTAGTTTTAATCTTTATTTATTTGCGATTAGATTTTCCCTTGTTTTATCATATTTAATAGATAATTGTTGTTTATGAGATGAATTGTTTAAGAAAGATTGAAGATCTTTGAAGATTTCAAGTTTGTACTATCGCTAAAAAGAATGTGTATATATACATTATGTAACGTATAATATATATAATTATTCATACATTTTTTGTATATTGAACATTTTTTTTAAATTGAAGTGAATATTTATTCTTATGTTTCTCAATTGTTTTAAGGTAATGAAATACATAAGATACAATAATTCAAATAAATTATATAACATAGAAATACAAAAATTATTCAATTCTAATTTGTTTTTTATTGCAAAATATATTTTATTTGGTGAATTATTTCATGTTCATAAAATTAACTTTATTGATGTTTGATATAATCATTTGATATTTTTCTAATTGAAAAATTTTTATGTTTGATAATGATTGTATGTAATGATAATCAAATATTAAATGAATGACAGAATTACTTAAGAAAACTAAATTACTTTCGACAACCAATTAATGAGAATACATTAAAGAATACATTACATCCTACTATTAATCATATCATCAAAATGTAAGTAATATAAAATTAAATAAAAATTAACATTAATTAATTCATTCATCAATTCTCTTTTTAATAACTATAAAAATAATTTGAAATCCATTATTGGATATGATAAATTTTACTGAAAATTTTTAGAATCATGTTAAAGTGAAATTAGAAAACAATAATTAATCATCAAAATTGTTTCATTAAAAAAAAAAAAAAATAGAGCTAATTTTAATTTTAGTTTTTTAGCGCAATTACAATTTTACTTTCTTTTATTAAAATGATTTATCTAATATTTTGAAAATACTATATATATATAATTAAAAATATACATATATGAACATTAAAATTTTTTTTATTTTTTTTGTTTAAGATAGATCTAATCTGTTCTTTAAATTTTAAAAATTTAAAAAAATTATAAAACAACTTTCAAATATTTTATTTTAAAGCTAAAGAATGTACAAAACACAAAAAATAAAGAAAAAGAATTATTATTTTCATTTTTTCTTTGATTTTCTATCGTAGAAGTAAATCAATTAATTATTCTATAAAATAAAAATTACCATTAATTTTATCAGTAATATTAAAATATTAAATCTAAAATCCTTTGTTTCAATGCATATGATATAATATAGCTGCTGTTGAAAATTTTTATGTCTATCAAACTGAAACTTAAAAACGAATTAATTATCAAAATTATTCCTATAGAAAATTATAACTTTTTTTACACAACTACTATTTTTTTTCATTATGTCTCATCTATCCAAACATTATCTCTGATTTTGTATTAAACTAATTAATTTATAAGATAAAAAATAATTAATTTAAAATAAAAGTCACATTAATATTCATCAGTAATATCAGTAATTACCAAAAAATCTGAAACTTATATAATAATAAATCTCATTTCAATCTATGCAATATATAATATATAATAATAGAACCTATGCTAATGAACGATGCTAAAAATTTTTATAAACCCATTAAAGTGGAATTTAAAAAAGAAAAAATAAAATAAAAAAATGATTAACTACCTTATTTATTGAAACATTATTTCATATTGTGAAAGCAGATCAATTAATTGCTCCTTAAAAATGACTGGTCTCTTATTTCTGCCGCTAATTACCAAGTTTCAGAACAGCTTCGTGTGGACGCGTACAATTTTGGTGTGAATCGCACAGTCTGTGGAAACTTCACGGTAATCACATGATCGGCCTACTGGTTATCTGGACAACGATCGTTCACTTTCTCTGGCAGTTACCCTAGTTTCGATAGACGGTAAATATTCGATGTAGATAAAAGAGCTTAGAAGTTGTCTATGTTTGCTATATATTTACTATATATAAATATTTCGAGAATGCTACTGTAACATGTCGATATTGCATAATTTGTTATTGATTTAAAATTAGGACTCGATTAATTTCTTTATTTTTTGTTGTAAATTCTTGATTATCATTGTTTTTTTATCAAGGATACCATAACTTTTCGCTTTTCGTGTTCAAGCCTTGTTGTATCATTTCGTGAAATCATTATCAAAGATTATCGTTCTCTGAAGAAATTTGCTCCTTGAATCATATATATGATTTATCGTTGTGAGAAACTGGTTTGTTTCTTGTTTTTTGATCTATATTGAGAGGAGTTCGAGATTTCGAGATTTTTTTATATAAAAAAATTATATATAAATTTTATATAAAATTTAAAATTTTATATAAAAAAATACATTTATTATAAGATTATGTAAATCGTATATTATAAAACATATAAATATAAAATATATGAATATTGATTTTTATAAAAATATTTATTTTATAAATTAATGTTATTTATTTTTCTTATATTATCTATATAATATTAATATTATTTATATAATAATTGATATATAAACAATATATAAACAATAAAAATATATAAACATATATAAATTTAATTATATTCTAAATGAAATGATGACATTGAAAGCAGAAAAAATTTGAATAGTTTATTTATAAAAGTATAAAAAGGGTATTCAATAAAATATTGAAACAATATATTATATTATATGATTTGAAAAATTATATGATTTTTTTTATTCAATTTTTTTAAATAAATCATAGCAACTTATTAAAAAATCATGAGAAATCTTTTACATAATATAATTTTATTTAGATAAATCTAAATAAAAATACTATATATTTTCATATATATTTTGAATAATATATATATTTTTATATATCAGTTAAAAATTTGATCTTATTTTAATTGCATAAATATCTATATCTATTTATGAATATTTAAAAATTATTATTTAATTTTGCTTTGATTTTGTTTATTTATCAATTCGCACGATTGAATTTATTTGTGATGTTTTATAAATTACAAGTTGTAATTAACCAATATTAATAAAATCTTTTATGTAACAATAAATCTGGTAATAAGAGAAATCAAATATTATAATTGAATTTTATAAATATATATTATAATTGAATTTTATAAATATATATTTTATAAATAATAAATCATAAATCACTTAATTATCTTATTTTTCATATAAAATTATAAAATTACAAAATAATATCATTAGATTGTAAATTATTGTGTAATCAATAATATTACTAATAAAAAATATTACTTATTCGTTTTCTATTAATATAATAGAATAAATCAAATTATAATAGTTACTTATATTTTTTTTATCATGTTTTAAATTTACTATCAAATAAATTAATGATTAAATTGAATAATTATTAAATCCCTATAATCTAATACTGAATGACTATGACTATGACTACTACTTTATAAGAATGTAATTTACTTTCACATTTTTATTTACGAAACAAACATTCTATCTTATCAATCGAAAATCAATCAATCTTCCTTTGATCTTTGACAATACTACTTATATTATATCATCTAATTAGACAATTATAGTGCTCGTAATCGTACCTAGAGGCGTTCCAGTTAGCGTATAGTCGTGATCCATAAACTGTCCCCAGGCGATGACCATGACTGTGCCAGCATGATCGTGATAACCCTCGTCAGGATGCATAGTGCGTGACACTATGCGTGATAATGGTAAATCATGACTGGTTACCGATATTCTAGGCGCCGTTAAACCGTCCGCGAATCGTGGACTCAGCACTCTACATGGCAGACGAAAATTTACATCATGAAAAATTGATAAATTAGATCAATTAGTGATACTTTACCTTTGGAAGGGCGCTAATGTGGCACCCCATGTTGGATTTTGTAAATTTGTGCACAAGCCATCGTTTCTTCTATATTTACCAGCACGACATTCCACATTACTCAAAAAAGCAGGGCATACTTCGCGAATTAAGGTTTTCGAAGTATCAATTAAGGGTAGACTTTTTTCGATTTCTTCGAAAGTTAGGCCATATCTATACCATAGTAAAAATTTTTTAAATGATTTTTTTATTTAAAAACATTGTAAGTATTAGGAATCTAGAGAAAAATAAATAAGAATAGAAATAAAAATAGATAAAAAATAGAAAAATAAAAATTAAGTGTAATAGATAAAAATATGCAATACTATGCATATTTTTTTTTAAATTTTAATAAATTTTTTTAAATTAGTTTTAAAATTATTAAATAGTTTTAAATTAGTTTAAAAGTTTAATATATTGAATACAGTATTGTAAACATTGAATTTTAACAGTATTCTTTTTTGCAAATGTGACATAATCTTAATTTTTAATACTTAATATTTATTCAAAATACTTTTGGAAACAAAAAAATAAAAAATGAAAATATAATTTATAAATATTTAATTTATAAATATTCATGTCTTACATTTATTAAACTTTAATAAAAACAACTTTGGGTATTGTAATATTCAACTGAATACTATCGCTCAAAGGATCATCCAATTGTGTACAAGTATTTATATTGAATGAGGCTGTACAAGTATTTATATTGAATGAGTAAGTTTAATAGTGATTGATTCTAATTGTTTTTATGGTTGATTGATTGATTGAATTCCGCGGTTTCTAATTGTGATTTAACTGACTTCCGCGATTCCAATAAAAGGCATTGAAGAGAGATTTCAAAGGATGAGAGAATGAAAGATTGCTTCTTCTGTAGTTGTTAACAAAATATTTGGCATGCAAATATAATTTATGAAGTAATCATTTCTATTTTAGTATGTATCTTTTTGAGTAATTATTATTAAGAGTTTTTGAGTAATTATTATTAAAAATTTAGAATAATAAACTATATCTGTTTATTAATTATTGATAAAAAACCTAAACTTGAAAATATTGAAACTATTGCAAAATAAAATTCGAACTATCGAAGTCAGTTATAATTTTTTAATAACATTGAACTATTTGATATCTTTATAAAGTTATGATGAAATCTATTTTTATGTCTATTATTATGAACTGATTTAATTTTCGTTATTCTGTTCTATATCTAACTGAAATAATTTTTTTTAAATTTTTTATATTCTATAAATATCTAGATATAAATATAAATAAAACAATTATTATATATCTAAACATAGTATACACTAAAGTACTACATTATAGTATCTTATAACATAAGTATAAGTATATACTATAAAAGTCAAAAATAAAAAACTTTTAATTTTTACAAAATGGTTATTTAAAATTTAAGAAATTTGATAATATTTTTCAAATATTAAAAATATAAAAAAATAATTTTTTATTAAATTATATTTTTTTCTTCATTAAATAAATTTTTCTTTTCTTTAATATATAGTATAGTATATGTTATATGTTTAATATATAGTATATATTAGTTTTTATCAATTTTATGATCTAATTCACTCCATAGTACATAAATGACAACTTTTATATTTTTTATAAAATTTTTTTTATAAAACTTATTTAAATTTGAAATCTAAATATAAATATAAATTTAAATTTGTAATATTTTTTGATAAATTCAAAATATATATTTCTTTGATTTATTTTATTTTTTAATGATAAAATGATAATAAATAATGAATTAAGAGATTTTTATTTTTATTTTTAATATATATATATATATATATTAGGTATATACAAGGTATATATATAGATATATATATATCAATTTTTGTTTTTGGCATTGTAATATTATATGCAATATATTTTTATAATATTATATATAAATATATAAATTCAATCTAAATTTTTTTACGGATATATGATTATATCTATAGATTAAATAATAATAATAATAAATAATATAAAAAATAAATTAAATAAAATAATTGATAAAAAATAAAAATAAATATTACATAAGAATTGACTAATTCAATTAATTATATTCTATTATTACGTACGAGTATTATCACAAAATATTTAATGTAACTGATTTTGTTATATCATTTGGTTTTAACTTAAAAAAAATTAAATTTTTCTATTTTATATTATTTTATATTATTATATTATTATATTATTTTATTACATTATTTTATATTATTATTATTATTATTATATTATTTATAATTATTATAATTTATTGGAATAAAAAATAATATATATAACATTATCAATTTAATTTAAAAAAAAATGTGATTGAAATGTGATCTTTTTTATTATTTATTTTATTAATTAATTATTTTTATATCTAAAAATCAATAAAATGCTCTTACTTAAACTTTAATTATTTCTAAATTTATATCAAATATTAGAAAATTATCAATATTTTCTTTTTTCTCTGGAAAAAGAGAATAATTTTCATGTCATTCTCGTTATAAACACTTTAATTTTCTTATATTGTAAGGAAATAAATAATATTCATAAAATAATTCACAAAAGAAGAAAGAGAAAATTCTTACGTTTGTACAAGATTTGCACTGATATCCAATAAAAGTTCTCCAACTGTGGCTAAATCCTCTGGTCTCCACATTTTGTTCTTGGGTTGCGCCACATCTATATGAATCAATGCGTATATGAATCAATGAATACTACATATACATATAATCGTTTAGAGTACCGAACTAAAGAGATGCATTAGTTAGGAATGAATGTAAATCAGAAGATATCGTTTCAAGACAATGTGACTATATCATGAAACAAAATTTCACACGAAACGATTGTAAATCATCTCGCGTAAATAATTATGTACTGATTATAATTAAATATTTTTTTCCTCCTATTTCTTTCCCTATTTGCAATACTCACTGATGCGTTTTCTCGCTTCAATATACGCTCGATTCACGGCATCGTAAGTGATGCATGTCTGCGATCCAGCTGTCGGTGGGCTGAAAAATGAAAAAACAGAAAATTAACATGTTGCTCTCGATCCTCAAACGTGATTTTATTATTCGTTCTCTTATCCTTTGATATTTCTTACTTTCACTCTTACAGTCAGTTCGTCTTCTTCTTTCTTTTTTTTTTTCGACTTAATTACCTAACATTCTAGCCTACTTTCGTTGGAAGCAACTAGTTTCAACTCGTTTCAACTCGTGCTGCATTGCTACTTGTTTGCGTACTCGCTGCTAGATATTCGGTATCAAGGTAATCCGAAACTATCATAGTGAAACGTGTACTCGTGAAATGTAGATGAATTGATGTATCTCATTTCGTACTGCGAAATATGATGGCATTGACGTGCCGTTCGTGGCTTTTATCTTCGAAGGTTGACATGCCACTGAATTCTGGTTTTTTTACTTACTTCGGATCTTAATAGATTTCTGATCTTTGTTTAATGAATTAATATACAATTAAGGAAGAGATATTGGAAATTTAATTTTTAGTTAATGAAGTGCATAATTTTGCTTGTACTGTGATTATACCATAATCGTTTCATTATTGATGATGATTGAAATCTTTTATAAGTGTATGAGACTCTTTAAATTTGAATAATTAATATTGAATAAATATTGAATAATATTTATCTTATTTTAAATTGTTTATATATATTTTTGAAAACTTTTCATAATTTCAATATATAAAAAAATAATTGAATAGTTTCGTAAGAGATATATTTTGATATTATTAAATTATTTTCTATAAAGACATAAACGACATATGAATGACAAATTTTTAAATATTTTTTTATGGAATATATTTTTTAATCTATGTAACTCAACATTTCTCATAAAAAAATAATATTAAAATTCATAATTGTAAAATTATTAATTAATCGTATTAATATTATTATAGTTTAGGATATACCTTAATCTAAATTTTTTATTGTTTGGAGATAACATAGTAACATAGAATATTCGTCTATTCATCTATATCTTTGTTAATTTAAAATGTAGAGAATATTTCAATTATAGTTAAATTCTTATGAAAAATCTGTATGATTCTAAAAGAAGATTATTTCACATATATAAGTATTTACAAAATTTTATAAATTTATTGGATAAATAAGATCTTACTTATTTTATTTTCAAAAAAAATATAGTTGAATTATTGACAATAAAATAAATCTTAATAGTTAATTATCTTAATAGTTACAATTTCTTATATAATATATTTTAATATTTTAGAATTAATAAAAATTAATACATTCCACCCAATTTAGTTAAGATATGATTATTTTAATATAATTCAATTTTTATATTAAATAAAATAATCATTCTTCGATAGATATTAATATAACATTCAATTTCTGAATATAATTTTCTAAACTTAATAAATTTCCATTCTTTTTTATTGAAATTTATTTCTTGTTTATCATTCAAAAATTTAAAAAAACGTGATAGATTTTATAACTATTTGTCAAATTAATTTCTTTATCTTTAACTTCTTTTTTACTTAAAATAGCATTCTTTTATGTTTATTAAACGTTTCAAAACAGCAATCATAGAACTTCATTAACATTCTTCTTCATTTATATGGTGTTCGTAAATTGTTTCTTAAAATTTACTTATGACTAGATATATTTTCCCACAGATTATCCTGTCACAATCGCTATTAAATAGAGTAATGGGTACATGTTGAAAGTATTCCCGAGAATGCACTTGAGGGTCGTTCTGAATTTAATTGCAACACAGTGCATTCCCATGCAATTTCATGTTATAGCGGTTGGTCTAATAACCTGTATATTGCTTCGTTTAATAAATTATTATATGTGTCAATTTTCCAAGCCTTGGAAATAGAAATATCGAAAAAAGAAATTTCAATCATTAATAAATTTATACATTATTCATTTGTTATATAATCATAGTAATTTGATCATTATCGGTATTTTTTAAGATATTTTTATTTTTCTAAAACAGTATTTCCTAACACATTTATTACGATTACTAATACATCATGACTTCAAATATATCGTAAAGATTTTATTAAAATTTTATTTTATATATATATATGAAAACATTTAATGTTATTAATATTCAAATAATATTGAAAAATGGAATCTGTAAAAAAATCATTAATGCAATAAAACAATAAAAATTCGTTATTATACTTAAAATTATACGATAATATTTTTTACGATAATATATATTTTTATATTATTGATATTTTTATATGAATATAAAATTTTTATATGAATATTGATATTTTTATATAAATATCATTAAAATATAAATATAAATAAATTATTTTTTCATTTTAAATAAATAATAAATCATAAAAAATATTCAAATGTATTATAATTTCAAATAAATCAAAATTTTCTAATAATTATATTGTATGGTAAAAATCTAAATTGTTGTAAATTAAATAAGCAAATTTACTAATACAACTTAATATTTCTAGTGAATATATATTGAAAATAATATTAATTATAGTTTAATTCAAAAATCCAATATATTTTTTCATCGAAAAGTAAGATTAATTACAATTAAAATGTTAAAATGATTATGATTCATAATATATTTAAAATTTATGTTTGCTAATGGTAGATTATTTTTTTTTTAATGTAATTTTAATTTTTCCAGAAGCTTTATTATATAATGTTACGAATAATTTAGGAAAATCTATATAAAAATACTTGAGATTCTATATCTTTATTGAATATCATTTTTATTATTATTATTATCATAAAATAAATTATATCTATTAAAATTAAAATTATATCTATTAAATATTTTCATAATCAATAAAAATAAAAAAAAATTTATTTATGATTTTAATTTGTAGAATAAAACCAAACACTTGATTTTATTCTATAAATATATATTGATATTGCTTCTGATTTAAATTAACGGTATAAATATTTTTACATTTTTGAAATTTCAATATTATTATTCATAATTGCGTGATATCTAGCGAATATTTTTAAATAAAAACCAAATATTTTTACAAATATCGTTATAATCGTTTGACATATGTTAATTTTTATATCTATCTAGATCATATAAACATATCGTTTATTAAATATGGAAAAAAAATCACAATATTATATAAATTTTTAAATATTATCTAATAAAAATAAACAAATAATGTTAATAAATATCCTTATGTAATTTATTTCTTGACACTCTGGTATAATTTTAATAAATTTCAATAATTTTAAAATGAAATTCAAATACATGAAAATACGAATATTTAAATTTGATACTTATATTCGTATAATTTTAAAAATTTTAATAATTTTAAAATAAAATTCAAATATATGAAAATACGAATATTTAAATTTGATAATAGTGGAACATTTTTTAACAAATTGACGAATACTTATAGTAAAAAACAATTGCCAAATAGTTTTTTAAAACTTTGGAATTTCTAAATTAACTATGAAAATAAATATAATAAATAATTTCATCCTAATATACGATTTGATACAAGTTTCTCCTATTATATTGAAATTTAAAAATATTTGATATACAAGATATTACACACATTCGTAGAATATGTTTGGAGGATAATTTCAGAAAAAAAAAATTAAAGAAATTAAATAAGGAAATAATTTAATAATAATTAAATAATTTGATTAATTAAATAATAATTTGATATTATATATACTGTAATTAGATAAACAAAAATAATGAGTTAATAGTTTGCAATAATGTGATGAAGATAAAGATATCTTATTCAATTTTTATTTTACATTATTTCAAATTTAAATTATTCATAATTTAAATCTCAACTTACAAATTTTATATTTGTTTTGGTTTTTAGAATTATATTTAAAAAACTTAATATATAATATACTATAAATACATTCAAATTTGATATAGAAACATAATATATTATAACGCATAATTTGCATTATTATAATAAAATAATTAATAAAGCATTATTTAAGTTATATTAAAATTAAATATTTTTAAATTAATATTATTTTAAATTATCACATAAAAATTATCACATATATTTAATGATACATATATTATATAAATACTACATTCTAAATATTACTTTTGAAAAATCATTTTATTAATTAACTCATTTTATATGCAATAATCTCATAGTTTGAAATATATCGCTAATCTAAAAAGATGAATTGGAAAATATTATTTATTTATATATTGACTGAAAAAATTTTTTGAGGAAAATGTATCGTTTCAAGATAGTTTTATTGCGATCGTGATGGCACGTACGCACATTGAGTTAAAATAATCTCTGCATATTCACCTGGTTATACTGGAGTTATAAAAGGAAAAGTCACATTTAAAACGCGTTTTCCTCATTCAATCGCGTACATGGACTACATTTCGTATAATTCATAACAAAATTTGCCGAAATCAATTTTAAAGCGGATAATATTGAATTTATATATGATATATTCGACTCATATTATGATATATATTAAAGATATATTCGACTCATATTTTGTATATTTATATGAATTATATATTATATGAAGTGTCACTAGGTATTGCTGTTTAGATTCTATTCTGTCTTTTCTTCTTTTTGAATCACTGTACGACATAATGAGTTCAATGTAGTAGAATAAAAGCATTGGCATGACCCACATTTATATAACATAGTTTATTTTATTTATTTCTATTTTAATATATTATTTTTTATTGTATATTCTTTATTTTATCAAATCATTTCATAACATAATATTCTCTAGATAGAAAGTAAATATTTCTAATTGGGATTTAACAGATTCATTCTAATGATATACCGGTATATAAATATCCATTGATAACGATATTAAGGTAGTTTTCGATGACATATTATATTTTGTTTAAAATATTTTCGTTTTCGAATGACAATTAAAAAATAATTATTTTTGTCAATATTCTGTTTAGATTTTTAAATGTTTCTTTATTTGGATTCTTTTTTTATATTTACTAAAATAATTTAAGAATATTTATTAATATTTATTTAATAGTTTAAGATTTGTAATAGTAGAAATATATAACGAACGCGTTATGAAAATAAAACAACCATATCGAGTAGTATTATACGATTTTCACCAATTAAATTTAGTCAAATGCTTGCAATTCTAAGTTTTTTAATTCAAATCCATGATTTTTTTTTTTTCTTAATCAAGAACCATCGTCATTTTGTTGAGTCTGAATAACATTCAAAAAATTATAACTGATTAATTAGTTGTAATAAAAACATTTTAATATAATTGGAATATTTTTTAAAATAATTATTTTATATTTTATGATTTCATTCTCTGTATATAATTTTTTTTATGTTATTAACATTAAAATTATTAATTGTGCCTTGTACATATATGTATTTAAGATTTCATTTTTCTACTTTTTCTTCTTTTTTTTTTTTTTTTTGATAAATAAAAGAACAGTTTAAATTCTTTGTAATAATAAAAATGGATTAATACATGAATTAATTTACAATATTATATAATATATGAATTATATTTATAATGAATATTATATGAAATAGAATTATTAATAATTCGTAATTTATAATACTTAAAAATTTAAAAACATTAAATTAAAAATTAAAAAGTTAAAATTTTTTTTATTATGCATAAATTGTTTATACTGTTTCTTCAATTAATAGAAAATGCGAATAAAATGAAAAGAAAAAGAAAAATAAAAATTACATTAAATTCCAAAATTTATTGTCATATTCATAAAATTAAAATTAAATTATTAGTCATTAATGTTTATTTAAATACAGTTAAAAATAAAGATATGTATAAGTTAAAAATATAAGTTAAAAATATATAAAAGGTAGATTTGTGATCTAATATTCAAGAATAAATATTAATTTCAAAATAGATAATTTGAATTATCTAATTGAATTGAACTTTAATTATCATAATTTAATAAAAAATATATAAAATATGATAATTTAATTTTAAAACTCGAATGATTTAATAATTTGCCTGGAAATTTTTTGTCATAGTTTTTTTTTTCAATATATTAATGCATTTCACACATATATTTATTTTGGCTTGCTTCATATTTAAATATTTAAAATTTCATTTCTATTGTTTCATTATTCTCACAATATGCAAACTTTTTTGCTTTCAACCTTTATCAATATCTATAAACCGTCAAAAAAATCCACAACGTCTAGAAAGCTCTCTTCTTAAATATCTCTCGTACTAAGACTAACGGTAATGTATCGCATTCATAAAATATAAATTGAAAAGTTATACTGCATTACGGAATATTCATTATCGACATAATGAAACCGGGAACACGATCTCTATATTAGTTGCACAAGTTATAGATTTCTCATTCCATTCAGGATTAGCTGACAAAGTATCGTTATACAAGGCTGAATTGTAACGGTAGTATCAATAACCGAATCGATATTTTTCACATACTTTTGCGTTTGAATAAAAAATATTGAAACTTTAACCGATTTTATCGTTCGAAATAATATATTACATCATTTGATAATAATATAAGAGACAAAAATTTTCGTACATTATCTTATAAGGAAATTCATCTGATTCAAAAATTTTAATTTTAATAAAAATTTGTATGTATATATATGCACGGGTAATCAGAACAATAAATTTCCTGTCACAAAAAATTGCTTTATGTCAAGAAATTTCTTTAAGATGATGAAACCAATTCTCTACATTTTATCAAATTTTAAATAAATATATAAATCAAAATTTTATATAAATATTTCTATCTGGGAACTTTTTTTAATAACATGTTACAGTATAAAATTCAGAACATTTTCTAACTTAAAATTTTGCTCTATCTCTCATCATTATAAAATTATATTTAAAAAATAGCATTGAAAATTTAATTTCATTTTCTCAAAATAATATTTTTATCAAAAAAAAATTGTTTCATATATTCATTATATTTTAATGAAAGTTTATAAANATTATGTTTTTTTTAAACTTTTTTTAAATTTTTTTAAACTATGATAATATATTATTATCATAGTTTATATTATAATATTTATATTATAATAATTATGATAATAAATATGATAAATAAACTGAATGATGTGTAGTAGTACAGTATTTTAAATATAACATAAAATATAATATAACATTAAATATAAAGACAAAAATATTAATTAAAGCTTTTTTTATTTATTAAGTTATAAGCAATTTATCATATTGCTGCTTCTATCTTCGCTTAACATAAAATGTTTCCTTCATCTAACATAAAATTATGTAGATTATATAAGTTCTATAAAAATTTATTTAAATATTAAATATATACAAATTATAAAATTAAATTAATTATATTTTTACGTATACTAAAAATTGTATTTGTTTTGATTTTCAATCAGAATCAAATTTAAAAATTCCACGAATATATTATCATCCTATGTGAAATATTCTGATTTTAATACTTTATTTTTCGGAAAAAATTCGCAGATATAATTATATTTAAAATTATAATATATTTAAAATTATATTTAAAATTTGATAAAATATTAAAATATTGAAAATTCATTTTATCCCTTCAAAAAATTTTTTTCATCAACAAAAAAATTATTATATCTATTATATCTACATATGTATAAATATATTTTTATTAAAATTTAATGAATTTACAAAAACTTTTATCTTTCATTATATATATAAAAAAAACTGGGATTATAAAAGTATCACAATTGACTTATTATTAAATTTATTATATCTTAGGACTTTAAGCTTACATTTAATATACATATAATAAATTTTTGGGGGGGAAATTATTAGATTGGTAAAAAAACTTTTTATTCTTTTATAGAGTTAATTATGGCATTGAGTGAGGATAAATAAAAATTGTTTTAATGATTTTATTTTCTAGCGAGATCTAGAAATAAGAAACAATTTTAAAAATAATATTTTTTATTAAAATTCAAATCAACAAACATATATGATATTATTTTTAAAAGAATAACAAAACAATAATTATAATTATAAATAATTATAAATATTACAAAAACAATAATTTAATCAAATTTAATTACGTTTATTTATGATGATAAATTATTAACAATTTTAAATTTAATATAATTAATATAATTATTATCTTTCTAGAAAAATAAAATAAAAATCAAAAATTATTATCATATGAATCATAATCATAGTTAAAGAAAATGATATTTGTCTTTTGTTTATATATTCACATCCTAAAATGAACTATTTATACATTTACAGTGAGATGTAACAACATAACTCTAAATCACATTAACAATTATTGATATATATTATTTATATATTGAAATAATTTAATAAATAATTTAATAATTATTACAATACGTTTTTAAATATCTTTTGATTCATAAGTATAATTAATTAGAATAATTAAGTAAAAGAATTAATGATACCACATTAAATAATCCAAATACATTAAAAAATAATGATTGAAAAATATTTACTTACCTATATATATGATTAAAGTCTGTTTAATATAATCACATAATTCGCTATCGCACTATTAAAATATATGATATAATGAATGATATAATTAACTCGCGCAATGAAAATAATTGAGAAAACAATGCTTTTCATTTTAAAGATATAATCGTTAAAATAATTTATTCCCAGAATTTTTAGTCTTATTTATCTACTTTAATAACTGTAATATTATGTGATAATATGTAATTCAATACGTATTCATAAAGTTGTATTCATTTGTTCTATTGTGTTTCACTTACATATAATAGTAAGTAACTAATTAACTATTAATATTAATAATTATAGATTTTTTAGATAATGATGGTATTAATAATCAAAATAGCATTCTACATTTTAAAAAAATTTGGTCAAAGAAATGATATTAAAATCTGCTATAGAAAACTTTAAAAATCATTATAAATGACTTTTGTAATTATTTTAATTTGTTTTAAAGATAAATATAAATAAAGTAATAATAGTATAATTAATTAGAATAATTAAGTTTAATATCTACATAACCGTAATTTGTTTTACCAGAAGCAAACAAATTATCTAATTATACAAGATTTAGATCATTTTTTTTCGTAATTTTTAACAAAATCTCGATCTTGTAAAATTAACATCATTAATCGTGCATTGTACGGAACATGAAAATTCCTTGTAAAAAATTCTGCTATAGAGACTTGTTATTAATAACATGCTAATAGCAAAAATATTCAAGTCGCTCGATTATATATAGATCTTTCACCGAGGTTAATAAGTGCAAATATCGCATAGATAGGTCGCGTGTTTTATCTTGTTGCATTCACAGCCATGAGTATTTTATCCTCCAGTATTTTATCCTCAGACGACAGTTCTTTCTTTATCTTTCTTTCTCTCTTTCTCTAAACAAAACGTATGGATTCCGCGTGCAGATATAATGCAATATCGTGTCGTTACATGTGCATGATGTAAACAGATATAGAAAGCAATCTAGATATTTGTATTTATTATATTTATTATAGCTTTATAGGTTTGAAATCAGGCTTTAAATAATCAAGATTATCTGATCTTCGAACAAATCATTGACTTTACATCGTACGAACAGTTATTGGAATACGATAAAAATTAATATACTAAATTCTAATTTCAATTCATTCTAATATACTAAATTCTAAAATACAATAAATTAACATATTTTAAAATGTAGAGATACACGATATTATATTATAAATTTGAAATTAATTTTTAATATTATAATTCAATTTTTTAAATTCATAATTATGATATTTTTATTTGTATACATTTTTAAAATAGAAAATAATTTTGAATAATAATGATTCATGAATAATAATGATATTGTCTTTCGAATATAAGATTTGCCAGAATTAATTTATAATATATTTCATATTCAATTTTATATTAATTATAATTATATTCTTCTTTCATCTCTGAAATTACATTGATAAAATTATTATATTTTCATATACAAAATATCTATAAGAAATGAATTGAATATTTATCAAAAAATATTATTTTGTTAAGAATAAAAAATAAGAAGAATAATTCTTAATTTTTTAAAACATTTCCAGTTTCAGAATAGATATATTATTTCCAAATATATATAATATATAATAATGTAAATATTTTATAATATATAATATAGTTGAAACAATTTTTTTCATTTTATTTTTTTTTATCTTTCTTTATTTTTTAAAATATTTTATAATCTTAAAAATTTATAACTTAACCTAGTTATACTTTTTATAATTTCTAATATTAGAATACTTAAATTTGGCACACATAATTCTAAATAAAAAATATACCATAATTTAAAAACATTTTTCATTTTCATTATTATAATTTATATATATATATATTATAATTAATAATTTATATATATATTATTATAATTAATAATTTATATATATATTATTATAATTAATATATATATATTAAAAATAATAAAAAAAAATAACTCAAAAATATAAGAGGTCAAACATTCATTATTTATCATTAATTGTTCATACGATTGCATACAACTTTCTAATCACCTTCGTTATGTCCACGATTATGGCGGATTTGCGATCGGATTGTTGCTTCCTTTTATCCAGACAGATCTGTCGTGTTTTATTGGCGGACAGCCGCAAAAGGATCACGAACAACCGTGACGGTTTTTTTCACGATTAGAAGAATTTAATCGTGACTACACGAGCATCCGACAGCACAGCTCACGTTCGTTCGCATTAACGTATAATAACGCTTATGAATGCACAGCCACGCGTAGGCTATTCGAATCTCGTAATTGCAAAGAAAATGCAATCGTATTATTTCTTGTTAGAACTGCGAATCATGTTCTGTCATGGCAATAAACTGTGAATCTTTATCCAGAAATGGGATTAATAAATCAATTTCTTGTTAGGCAAGATGTTCATAAAACAAACATTCACGGATATTTTTTTAAAAAATCTAAGAAATTGCACTTGTTCTTTTATATATAATATTTTTTTATATTATAATATTATAATATTTTATAATATATTTTTAGAAATTTTAAAACATCTAAAGATTCATTTACATTATATAAAATATTAATTTTATTAGAATTTTTCTTTTATAAAAATCAAAAATTATAGAGAATATATATATATATATATATATTATTATAAAGAAATCAATAGAAATACATAATCAAAGAAATATTTTCTAATTAGGATAATATTTATTAAATTAAAAAAGAAAGAATTTATAAATATCAATTGAATAATTATTTTTTTTAATATTAGAAATAATTTTTTATTTTGATTAAAACAAATTTTTTTCTATGAGAAAACTTAAAATTATGTAAAAAGAATAAATAATTATATTTTATTATTTTTTCTTCTTCTGATTATAGATTTTCTATGTCTTCTATTTACATATTTTTATTATATTAGAGAATTACTTTCTAAAACGAATAAGTTTTTTGCTTTTAAAATAAAAATTATTAATTTTTTGATTCATATTTATTACAATTTTTTTTTTGTTTAGCAAATATGTAAAATTATTTATATATTATCATTTACAATAAGAATTCTTAGGATATATTTCGGATTTTTTGAGTTCTTCTGTTTGTGAATGAAATAATTATAAAAAAATTTTAAATATTTTCTAATTTCTTATAATTTCTTTTCTATAAAATTTCACATAAAATATCATTATAACTAAAAATATAGAATCTTACTTGATTTCCATTTTACGCTCATAATAAACATAATAATTTCTTAATTCATAGTTTAATTTTTAATAGTAATTTATAATTTATAATTTATTTTTTTGTCGAAATATTCTTTACTTAGATTTATTTATAATTTGAACAATTTTTTTTTCGATTTGTTATGATTTTAATTATGTTAGATATCTGTATATGACAAAAAATATGTCAAAATATATGATATAATGATTGTAAATATTTTATTAATAAATATATTAAAATTTTAATATATATTGAAATATATATTAATTTTTTTTATGAATCTATTTAAAATTTTACTCTCAAGCCATTGTATTATAATTGAAGACAATAGCTATAAATTTGAGCAGTTTCTGTCTTCTTCTTGTCGACTTTTCTATTAATAATTCATTCTTCAATCATTCATTCATTAATCATTCATTTCCTGTATTTTTGTTTCAAGATTATTTCTATAATTATCATGAATAATATTTTAAGAATTTTATCTTTTGCGTATCAAAATCACAAATATTTTTTTTTTCTTAAACGAATAAACGTTATTTTTAGTTTTATTAAAATATCAAGGAATTTTATAGTTCCATAATTTATTTCAAGGTTCTGTAACTGGGAATTACAACAGAGTCTTCTATTGTTTTATACATGTTGATAAACAAAAGGAGATCAAGTTTTCCATAACATGTAACGGTAGGATCTCATTACACATTCTCACGAACGTGATGTTAGAAGAGTGCATTTTTATTTTTCTATGATAAATTGTTATTAGTCGCTCAATGTCTCGTGTGAATTATGTTTAATAGGATCGTGAGTGGTGTAACAATGAAACGAATGATAAATGTCGTTGCAATTTTATTGGTAAAGATTTGTGATTTTTTAGTTATTTATTTTATTTATGAATGTTTTTTTAGATATTTATTTTATATAATTTTATATATTTTATTAGAATATTTTATTTTAAAAATAAAACATTATTATCAATTCTAATCATTTTTTTTTAGAAAGTAAAATACAGAAATATCTATATTCGTTCGTCTCCATATTTGTCAAATTATTCATCATATTTTTGCCAAGAAAATATTTCAATATTCATCAAACAATCCAATATTCGTCATTAAAAATTTTTTATTGCGTAGTTCGTTTTTTGTCATTATAACTTTTCAATAAAAATAAATACCTGTTCAAATATTTATTTTGATGTGATTCAAGTCTGGAAACCAATTATAATTTTTTATTAATTATTATTATAGAAAAATTTTTTATTAAAAAATTTTTGTTTTTATATTTATTTAATTGGATATTCGTCATATTTTTCAGAAATTAATAATGAATATAAAGATGTATTTGTATAATCTATAAGAACAATATAAGTTTATAAAATCAAAAGAATAAAAGATATTAAACTTTATGTACAGACTTTTAATATATTTATAAAACTTTTGGAAAATCAATATACAAACACAAAAATTGATACATAACAATATTTGTTTGAGATTTATTTGTTAAATTATAAACAATTGAAGTTTGTGTTAAATGAAATGAGATGGAAATAGAATGAGAACTCTATTCATTAAATCATCATTTCATTATACCACCATTTCATTATACCATTATCGCATTAAAATTATTTTTACTGTATTTTAATTAATTTTAATCATTTAATAAATTATAAAATAAACAAAATTATAAATTACTGAATTTAGAATATTAATTTTTAAGAATATTATAGTTATTTATTATTATAGTTATATATAAAAAATGTTACGAAAATTTTTATTGCATTATAACTTATAAGATAACGATCAAGTATAATAAAAGGAGCAGAGGTTATTTGATTAGTGAAAGTCCACTACCATTTTTGAATGGAGTTCCTGCTTTCTCCAAACATCAAAAAATCTCACGGCATTGCATAACATCCCATCTTAATTTGGCCACTTCAAATCCAAGTGAAATATACAAAGGATATAATTACAGCTTTCATATGTTTTTTAAATAAAATACGAAGATTGAATTGAAAGATTGATATAAATAAAATATACATATACATATCATAACAATAATTATTAAACTCATCAATAGCAATTATATGGATAGATTGATGAATTTAATTATCAAATTATAAAATTAGAATTATAATTCATGATATAATAATATTGCGATATTAAATATTATCATAAATATAAAGATTAAAGCTTGTCACTTTTGTTTAAAATTTCTTTCGATACAATATAAATTTTATTAGCATTAGATAAATCTCAGAAATTCAAACATTATTTAGAAATAGAATAAATCTCTATATTTATGTTAAAGCATCTAATATTTATCGTCTTTAAAAAATATGTCAAATTAAAATATCTTCTGAACTTATAATTTTATATTATAAAAACCTTATTATAATATAATATTTTTATAAAAAATATTGAATTATAATTTTATTAATATTATATTGCAATTATAAATAAAATATAATATATATACATATAAAATATGTAATTCAGTTTGAAAAGTTATCCTTCACATTTCCTCTAATACGTTCATCAAAAAATTAATTATATCAAATTGTATACTTTTTCAATTATTAAATTTTTATTTGAAATTATTTTTTGACAAATATTCAAGTCGATTTAAATGAGATTTTCTATATATACTATATATATATCAATATACTTAATAATTAATGATTTTAAAATCAAAATTGAATTTGTTTATAAAAATTAATATTTATTAAATTATTTTTTAATTCAATATTAATATATTGAATTTAATTTTTTAATAAAGTGAAATATACATTTTTTGTATTTGAGTTCTCTTTCATGAATGAATTAATGTTATTAATGAAATTTTATAAACAACAAATTATATTAATTTAAAAAAATTATATTAGTAAACTTAGTAACAAATTTGATAATAAAATAAGCAAAATTTTATAAATCAATTTTGAAAATTGTATATTATCTTATTATTCTATTTTATATAATGTAATATAATAAAATTATTAAAAAGAACTAGATAAATTATTTTTATAAATTTTTTAATTATTAATTGTATAAGAATATTGATATCAAAAGGACAAAAATATTTTGATGCTGAAAGAATATTATTTTTAAATTTTATATTCTGAATTTATCGATTATATCGATGTCTGATTATATTTTAAAAAGATTAATAAAACAAATACATTTGGTAATTTATATTATCTTAATAATTAATTAATAATTCGATTTATCTTAATAATCTTTTGCTTAATATTAATTAATTCCTACAAAATTTTAATTAAAATTAAAATTAAAATTTTATTTAATATAAGAATATAAAATGCAATATTATAATTCAATTATTTTTTTATTTAATTTAAATAAAATTAAAAGAAAAATTGCGAATGCTTTTATTATATTATTATATTATTATATAATATATATTACATATATTATTATATAAACAATATAAATTTGATTTTTTAATATATAATAAATAATAAAAAAAATATCTAAAATAATTTAAACATTTTTCTTTTTTTTCTTTTCTTCATATTTTTCTATACTATTATGAAAATATTTAAAGAGAATTAAGTAAAATTTTGTTTTAGAAAAAAACATTGTAATTATATTAATGTATAAACTTATCCATAATTTATTATAAGAACATTTATAAGATATATAAGTTAATTTTTAGATTTTAAACATAAAAATTTATTTTTATTTGGAACGAATAATTCTTTTATGAAAGTTATTTTATATAGTTATTGTATCTATTTATATCTATAAAATTTTATAAAAAACGTTAAAAAAATTTCAGAAATTAAGAAATTCTTATAAAAAAAAATCTCAAATATAAGAATATTGTCCGCTTATCATTAAACATTCGTCAAATTCTCGAGAAATAATGTCGTAATATATTAATATAGATAGCGAAAGATGCGTTTAATACATCAACTGAAAAAAAATTCTTGCCCTAGGCGATTCGCTTCAACCATCTTATACGCCATTCGAATACATTAGAAACTAAAGATGTATTCAATATACAAGAGAAAAAACACATAGTTTGATATATAGATATTAATATTACTTACAAAGAACCACGTAACAAATTGTAGGTATAATCAAAGACAGTAGTCCTCCCCGGCCCATTCAGGATCAGAGCGCAGTCATCGCCGTTTGCATAAACCTCGACCGACTGATATTGCAGGCCGTTGCAACTATCTTTGTTTCGCCAGGTTACCAGTAGCAGCAAAAGCCAGATTATTGCGGATTGTATCCGCCCTATCACGGATCTGCAACATTGTAATAGTAAACGATTATCTTCTCCGCTATCGGGATTATATCGCGAATTAATCAGATTGAATATTCAGCCAAACTAAATCATTTTTAATTTGTCTTGAAGCTATTAGAAATCACTTTGTTTCCTTCTTAGGTTTCAGATTGAGTTTTTCGTTTCATTAAAATTTCATAGATGTTAAAAATATGTTTAAAAATATTGATTTTAATAATTATCTAGTCCAATTTTGACAATATCATATCAGATTTTTCTTATTTTTATTTTAATTATTATAATCAAGTTACATTCCTAATGAAAGCAAATTTAACTTAAATCTAATCTAATCTAATTTAATCTACTTTAATCTAATCTCTTTGATAAATTTTCAATATTAAAATCTATTAAATAGAAAAATATTTTTATGAGATAAAAAATAAATAATTTTAAACTTTCTTAATAAAATAGTTTCTTAAGTTTTTCTATTGAAATTTAATATTAAAATTTAATTTTGAGCTAAATTTAAAAAAAAAGAAGTAAGAATTAATTGTTGTCAAAATTATGAAAATAATATTAAAAATGAAAAATTAAATTATTAAATATTTATTTTGATTCAATATGTTTGCAATATGTTTTTTTTTGTATTATATTGTATTATATTTTCTTTGTATTGTGAAGAAAAATTTGAGATCAAAAATATACGTGCAAAATCAATCTTTTTTTAGAATTTTTAGAATTAATTGTTGTCAAAATTATGAAAATAATATTAAAAATGAAAAATTAAATTATTAAATATTTATTTTGATTCCTTTTTTGCAATATGTTCTTTTTTTTTTGTATTATATTGTATTATATTTTCTTTGTATTGTAATGAAGAAAAATTTGAGATCAAAAATATACGTGCAAAATCAATCTTTTTAAAACAATTGATAATTTATATGAAACATTACCTATTACGTTCTTTACAGTAATTTCTTTTTATTAATAAAATTTCTTATATAGTAACAAATAGTTAGATAAGGCAGCTATCTATTTATAATACACCAATTCGAACGTTCAGTATCTCTGCATTTAAATTGTTACTTTCAAATTCCTATATCTTTTATATCTCAGAATGTTGTAATATTCTAGTTTTTACATATTACATGCAATTAATTAAAATTTTTTAAAAATAGAAAATTTAATTTAATATTAATTTTCTGAAAGATTCTTGATAATAATAAGTTTATTATTAAATTATCTCATAATCATTCTATGTTTTCTTAAAAATTGACTTTAAAACAGTGAAATTTATCACGATAGGAATTATATATATATATAAAAATAGATAATTTTTTTCTTATAAATCAAATATCTGAATTAACATATGTTTCAATTTGGTTTTGCTTATTATATATATTTAATCTTTTTAATTTGATCTTTTGTGTTAGTTGAATTCATACGAATTAGATATTTTGTTCTTTTTTTATTACAATTTTATTAAAATCAATTACTAAATTAGTAATAAAATATTATTTAATTTTTTACTGTTTTTGATTAGTAGAAAAATAATAAACAATTGTTAGAAAATGACAAAAAATATTATCAATTCTATCTAATGTATATTATATTATTATATTATTTGTGGATTAATTTAATAGAAATATTATATACATAAATAATAAAAAAAAAGGATTATTTTATTAAACGATTAATTTACAACTGAATTATTTGCAAAACAATGCTTTTTTCATTCTATTCTAATTTTGCTTATTTTGTTTCAAGTCTCAAGAAAACATTTATTTATCTGATTGAAGGTAGTTGAGTGTTTTTATTATCATACAATATAATTGTAAAACGAATATTTTCTTATTGGTTCATGAAAAATTATGCATGCATTCATATTTACGATATATTCAGATCGAGAGTTGGTTTAAGGCCGTTCACCTTTTATTTTAAAACCGCAACAATTACATGCTCGGATTAACTCTCTCGGTATTGGTCGGCTTATTGAACGGATTAGACATAATAATCCTGGATGAAATTTCATTTTATTTCATTAACGACAGATTGTTGCACTTTTAATTCCGTTTAATTCCGTTTAATAGAACAATCGGATACATCATAAGATTTTGTTTTTTTATATGAGTGATTATAAATCGAAATTTTCAATTAATTTAAGTAATAAGTAACTACGAAATATATTTTTTAAAATTGTTTAAAAATTAATGAAAATCTCATTTCGAATTTAATATTAAAAATATGATCCTTCTTAGAAAATTATATTATTATAAAATTTAATTTTATATAGAATATTATTCTAAATAAAATATTATTTGTTTCAAACTATTATTATAATATAATAATTTTATATATTAAATGTAATTATATATAATATATATATTAAATAAATATTATATTAAATATTATATAATATTTAATATATAATATATAAATAATATTATATAAATAATATTATACTATATATACTTATACTATATAAATAATTATACAAGTTATATTATATATATAATAATTATTTCTGCAGTTAAAGTAATACAATATTCTAGAATATCAAATAAAAATATGAAAATTTTTAATGTGTCAATTATATTAATATTTATAATATAGAAAATTTATAATGTATTCAAAAAAATATTTTTCAAATATAAACAAGAAAATTTACATGCGATATTCTTTTTTGCTAAATGAAAATATGAATTAATATTTAACCATTAAAACACAATTAACAATTATACACAAATATTAACCAGTGAAAATACATCGATGTTATGCAATTGTTTATGCAATTGTTTGCTAATTAAAACATTGAGTTAAAAAATTCAAGTTATTCATTTTCAATTCAAACCATTAAAGAATGTAAAAGAAAGGAAAAGTCTCTAGTCTATATTTAACCTCTAATGATCAATCTGACTAATATAATCAATTTTTTTTTTTTTATTTCCATGACAAAAAAAAGTAATATACAAGCATACTCGTCATGATAATACTTATATGATGTATTTATATAATTATCGCAATCTTTTTGCATCAGTCGCTTATTACACAATTTTGAAAAGCACGTGATAGAATGTGTAACAATGTGCACTGATTTTTGTGAAATACACGAAATAGTTAGAATTTATAATTTGTTGTTTATTTTGCCATGAATATAGAAATCATCAAGATCATACCTTCTTTGGATTTTATCGCTCGTTCATTTTCAACATTGTACGAACTTAGTATGAAGAAATTTTACATGGTAAAACACAAAATATATATGCACTTTAATAATCTCGTTCTTTCTGCCATTAATAAGGAATTGTGGAAAGAATGCGTAATACGATGTAAAATTGAAACTCATATTTGACGAATAAATTTAAAACTTCACAGAAAATATAATGATTTTTATTTTTCAATATTTTTATATTATGTATGACAAATATAATTAAATATAATATAAAATAAATATAATAAATATAATTAAAAAATATATATTTCACATTGTTTGATGCAAATTTCATAAGTCGATTAAAAAGTTAGCCATTTTATATAAAATTTATTGATTTTGACAAATTTTGATCGTATTTCGACAAATTTTAAAAATTAAAATAAAGATTTATAACTAATTATAACTAATATTTTGATTTAATAATTAATATCGTGAATTTTTTTTTAATTAATATTTTTTTTTTAACATTAAATCAAAATAATAATTTTGTTTAATTTTCTTAAAGTTGTTGAAAATAGAATTTTTTTTCTCTTACTACAAGATTTTTAATTGAAAAAAAGAAATAAATTTATTTTTGTGAAATGCGTTATATTTTTTTTATATCGCATTTTTGGTAAAAAAAATCAAAACATAAGGTAAAAATAAATCAAAACATTCTTTATTATATAAAATTGTGTTTTTTTGTAATAATTTATAAACAAAAGATTGAAAGAGAGAACAATAGATATTTTTATGAAGATATTTTTATATTCGACAATAAACACAGAAGAAGAAAAAGATTAAAATATGAAAATTTTTCTTTCTTTATGTGAAATTTTATTTGACAATTATAAAAGAAAATCAAAATATGTGAAATTTCTCTTGCAAATTTAAAGAACATAAAAATTAAAAAAAAAATGAACAAATTTAAAAAATTTTTTTTATAAATATAATATATATTTGGCAATTTGCAAATAATCTTTGAAGTTTTTTAAATAAATTTCTTAATAAATCTTATTTCATATTAAATAATTTAAACTTTATTTTTTGTTAATTGTTTAAAGTTTTTCAAAGATTTTACTTTCGAATAATTTTCAACATTTTAACAAATTTCGAATTTATCGTCATCGACGCACAACGCTTTACATACTAATGATATTCGAGAAACATTCGAAATGCCTTCAACTTCTTTACTTTCTGATCACCTTGCGTACTCTGCAGTCCGTTCACAGACGAAACCATTCGGATACAAACCGGTCGCAATGCATTCGATTTCATAAGTTCTATTAACCGATTGCCTTCATCAATGATTCTTTGTTATATTCGATACAATTCGAAGAATTCCTCATTTATCAGACCATCATAAATCACCATAAATCTCATAAATATGCAGTATGGATAAATTAATTTAGAATCTTATGAATTTGGAGTTTGCTTCTTGTATCTTTTTTTTGTTGTGTTTTTTACAAGGATGGTAGAATTGTATGGTAGAAATTCTTTGGCAATAAAATAGACATAAGAATTTCATGAAAAACATTTCATCGGATGAACATAATGAAATTGAATGATGAAAAATAATATGATGAAAATATGATTAAAAATAATTCAATGTATATTTTATATTCAATATCTATTAAAGAATGTTAAACAATGAAGAATCGAAAATAAATAAATGAATAATGTACTTATGTTATGTAATTATAGTAGAAAATTTTCTTACTAAGAAAATGTATAAGAAAGAATTTTAACAATTTGAAAGTTTTTTTATAATACAGTCAGTCACAAAAGCTTTCTTTCAAATTATCTTATAGAAAAATTCATCTATTTTGAAAAATTGTAATTGTAATGAAAATTTGTATAGATATAGTAAATTAGATATAGTAAATTATGCATAAAACATTTTATTTTTCAATAGAAAATATTTTTGAATGTATGAAATCAATTTCTAAATTTTCATTTTTTCATATTTTGTATATGATTTTGTTTGGAAATATTTTTTATAATAGAGTAATAGAATACTAAAATTTAATTATTTTGTAGTTTATGATTTTTTTATCTCAATACAAATTTATTTATTTAATTATTAATACAAAATTATGTCAATTATACATATAGATAAAAAAAAATAATAATTTAAAAATTAATTTTATCCTCTTGAAATGAATATTCTACTAACAAAGAAATTATATATATATATCCATTATAATATATATACTTATAGTATTTTATATAAAATAGAATTATTATTTTTTAATAACATATAATTTTTATATATAATTTTTTAATTGAATTTTTATAAAGTGTATAAACACTTTTATATATAAAAGTTTATTAAAAGCATCAATGAATGTATATAGCATCAATGAATTATAATTTACTTTCATGAAAAATCTATTCGAAGAGATGAAATCAATATTTTTCAACATTTTTCATATCTTTGAAATTTAATATTTTTTAAAAAATTATACATATAGCATGTCATATTATAAAATAGAATATTTTCAACAACGAACATCAAATCTAAACATTTTATATATTTAAAGTTTTGATTAAATTTATCTCATATATCTTTATTATAAAATTATATTTCTAAAAAAATTAAAAAAATAAAAGAAACAATATGTTAAAATTTGATTGAAAACCTCAAAGTTATCGATATTCTAAAAAAAATTGTTCTATACTGTTCTATTGTATTATTATACTATTATTATATAATCCATTATGTTTTGTATATATACAAAATTTCATTAGAAATAGAATTTTTGTTGATTTTTGTAATATAATATATATAATTATTAATTAAATTTTTATAAGAAACTTTCATAATACTTAAAGCTTTGATTGACTTATTATTATTTGAATAGCTTATTAAATTTTTGGATATAACAAATTAAAATCGATAAGAAGATTTTTGAGCAATAAAATAAAATTTTAACTGTGATATATCACTCTTTTTCAATTTTAATTAAATTAATAATTTAATTTATTTAATTAATACAAATATTGATGAAGATTTAATTAAATATTAATGAATACAACAAATTTTCAATTTTAATTTTCTTCTGCATAGAAAATTATATATTATAAATATTTCATATTTCTTTTATATATTTTTGTATAAAGAATTATTTTATTTAATTGTAAAACAACAATTTTATAATAAAAAGAAAATTTTATTACTATCTTTTATTATTATTTATTACTATCTAAGAATATTTTGAGTTAAAATAGAAGTTTTCTAATGAATTCAATTCTTGAAAACAATAAATTTTCAAACATAAAATTTCATTTCTTCATTTACTTGTATGATCAACTATCATTATGAAATGACTAATGTATCTTGTCAATAGAGAATTGAACGCGATTCTTCATAGATATATGTATGTAAATAACGATACGCAACGAAATCATTGTGAAACTGAAGATTGTGAAGAAGTGAAGCATTGAAATGAATCAAACATAATATTAAATAAAATATAACCTAACATTACATTATCGGTAATGTAATGAATAATAGTCAATTCACTACAAGTCATTCTCACCGATGATTATGATTGTTGTCACGATTTTCTATGATTTTCAACAAATCGTAGATACAATAACATTATAGATTCGATGGAATTCTTTTTCTTTTTTTTTTTTTTTTTTTATCCGGAGAAATTCAAACGCATCATTTCGACGAATTGTGTGAATTGGTTCAGTATTCTAACCGCGTAACAATGAGAAATCGGATCGAGAAGCATAAGAAATCGTATGACGTACCGGAAATCAGCGAAAGCTGAAAAGTCAAGAAATGGCTTCGAAAAAATACGAAACCGCAGGCATTCGAACGAGAACTGAGAATGGACATAAAAAGAGTTATGTTCTTCCCAAATAAACTATATTCATGATATTTAAAAAATATTTTAATAATGATTAATTATGTAATTAAGGATTATATTTTATATTTCTTTCTATTATTGTTATCATAAATGAAACGATTAAATATTTGGTTTGAATTGTAAATCCATGTACTTTAATCTTAATTGGAAAATTTTTATTTCATAAATAAAAATAAAAAAATATTTTTCATAATTTTCATATTCAAGTTTGTTATTTACTTAAAAAATAATTGTTTGAGATTAATAGTTTATTTCATTTGTATAATAACTGATTAACAATCGATAATTTCCATAATATCTTATTCATAATTATTATATTATCATTATTATATCTTATATATCTTATTATATCTTATAAAAATCCTATTGTATTATTTAAATATTTATGCTTAAAATATTTGTTAAATTACATGAACGATTTATATAACGATTTAACACGTTCATTGTATTTTTTTCAAATTCCTATCAATTTATAGTTTTACGATATATATATATATATATGCAAATTAAAAATCGAAAAATTTTAAAAATAACATTTATAATAATTCATATAAAATATATATAAAAATTTTGTAAACTATTAACTATTAATAATTAATTTTTGTATGAAAAACATTATTTATTAGAAATACTTGGTAAATAACATTTTTGTTAATTTTTTAATTTGTTTTAACATAATTAAAACATGTAACTATAATTTTTAAAAAATAGATAATTATATTATGTTTTATAATATCAAGAATATAATCATATACATATACATATATATACATTCATGAAATATTTAAAATAAACAAAAACACATTTTGTTTAAAAAAAAACATGTTTGTTACTATTACTTAATCATAATCCATAATCATCCTTCAATCCATCCTTTAATTATAATAATTTTATATAATATGAAAAAATAAAAAAAACAAATAAAAAAAAAGAATGTAATGAATAAATATAATTTTTTATATATGTTATATAGAAGTATTTTTATTGAATAAATATCATCTTTAGAATATCATCTTGATAGAAAGATAATTTCTGAAATATATCTTCGCATTAACCAATATTATACTGAATTTTAAAAAGCAGACAATATGATTCATTATATTTTCTCTATGATTTTACAATACAAAAAATAAAAATTCAATCAATTGTAAATTTATTAAATAAATATTCGTTTCAATACTCACAAAGAAATAAAATCAATCACGTTTGCTTCATTTAAATAGATATTTCTAATTTTTCTCTTAATATTTAATTACTATCTTAGATTTTACTAATCTTCAATAATTAAAAATTCCCATTTGTTATTATCAAAAAATATATATCACGCATGTCCATAATGAATCAATCATAAAAGTATATTAATAAATTTTAGCTTTTCAAAAATCCTGATTTTAATGAAAATTTATGTATTCGTATTATTATAAAGCATAAATTATGGGAATAAATTTTTAAATTTTCATTATTTTTTCATTTTTTGAACATAATCAAAAAATAGTTTTTAATAGAGAAATAGAAAGAACATTTTGAACATTTTGTTTAAATTTTGCTCTATTTCATACCATTATAAAGTTTTTATTAATTTATAATTTTTAAAAAGATACTAATATTTGAAGAGTTGATTTTATTTTTAGTGAAATAGAATCATTAAAAATAATTACTCCATATATGTATGACTTATTATTGTATATAATATTATATATAATATTGGGAAAATTTATTCATTTAAGATTTCATTTTTGAAAAAATCAAATTTAAGAATTTTTTAATTTTATAAATTAAAATTAATTTTATTAATTCTCAATTGGAAATTTTCAATTGAAATTGAGTATAAAATTAATCTATATAAAGAAAGAATGAAAAAAAAATGAAAAATAATATTTTTTCTATTTTTCACAAATTTTTATGTTTGGCTATTTTTTAATTATATATTCGTTTAATTTCGACTTTCAAAAAGAATTCTATCAGAAAGATTTAAATGATAAAATTATTTTTTAAATATTTTGCTTATTTTTATGTATAACACTGTTTTATATTCAAGTTGAGTTAACATTTGTACTTGTAATTTTCTAAAATTGAATTTTTGAAAATAAAATCTTAAATCAAAAAGATTTTATTTCGATTGAACCATCAATACTTGAACATCCCGTATATTCATTTTATAAAAACAAAATTACTCTAGTATTTTATAAAATAAAAGTTATTGAATAAATATAATTACCAATAAAAAACCAAATGGAAAGTTGAAATGTATGTGAAAACATTTGACTGACTATATATACAAAAATACATAAACGTATATTGAATTTCACTTATAGATTGAAAGTTATCGATTTCAAATTTTCAAGTTAGAAATCATTGATAACATCGTTCACTTGAATGATTGATGCGTACGAAATGCGATTAAGATAAGAGTTCCGATCGGAATAAAGATCGTGAATTACTTTCTCGCTACGTCCATCGCGGATTCTCCTTTCACTTTTCTCGATGCAACGACTGATTGAATCTAATTTCGCGTATTTCTGACATGCTTGCCGCTCGATCCCGTAATATCAGGCCCAGTCTCGACTTAGATTTAAAATCGAAATTCCACAGTGATCGTTTACGAAACATTACGGTGAAAACGTGTCGAACGTGAACTGTTATGTCATCGTTGAATCCTAATGATAGCTTTAGGATTGCATTTCGTTTGGCCGTCGCGCGAAACGATCGAAAATAGAGCGATCCTTTAAAATAATCGACTCGAATCGTTAACGGTAATAATGGATTACGTCATAATGGAGTTTTACGAAAGAGCTCTGTAATTGTTATTGCGCCGAGCTGCGTTTCTTTATACGTGCATTGTGAAACACGCGTGACAACCTTAAACTCGGGTACACGAGAAGCACAGTTTATCGGTCATTAGTTTCCATGAATGGCGATTCTACAATTATAAATAATCTATTAAAATGAGAGTTTGAAAACTCTGGGATGAATATGATATCGGTTGTATAATTACATTATTGTGTCTTATTATGTATTCATTACCATGTAAAATGTTAATTTTTTTTCTTGCTTATGAACTTATTAACTAATTTCTTCGTGATTATGATTAAAAGAAAAAAAATATTTTAATGTTTTATTGAAATATTTAATAAAAAATATTTAAAATATTTAATACAGAGATAATCAACATTAATCTTTATTTTCATATATGAATCTAATTATTTTATCGTTTTCGAACAAAGAAATTTTTTTAACTAAAGTGATTAAATTGTTACATTACAAATAATAGTAATTAATCTATATTTTTTTTACTAATATTTTTTTTTACTAATACTTTTTTTTACTAATTTCATATTAATTTATGAATAAATTACTTTTTTATGATTATTTTTCAAACAAAATTGTTAATCTCAATGATTTCCATTATTTATCTTTTTATAGTTAATTTAGAGAGGCAAGCTGTATATATATATATAATGTAAGTATTAATTTTTATCTTTATGTTACATTAAATATTTTAAAGATTTGATAAAATAAAAAAATTCATTTTAAGTTCTTTAATTTAAATTCATAGTAATATAGTTTCATTATACTATGTTAATCTTCAAAAAGAAAAAATAATAAAACGTGATAAAATATTAGTAATATCTTACCTCAACATTCTGTATCCACGTGCTCCACGTTGCTGTTCCAATCTTCGATAAACCAATCTTAGTAGGTGACTAAAACGAAGAATGTTCAAAGGCAATGTTTGAAAAAAAAACGCGAATAACACTTTCGACACACTTTTCTTTTTAACCACGTTTTTCTTAAATCAACAAATCTTCATGAATGAAGATCGAAGAATCGCAAACAGAATTAAAACAAAACGAGAAAAATAAAAACGAATAAGATAAAACGATGTTCGGAAGCACATTGACCAAATAAATTCGACACCAGTATCTCAGACCGCGCAACAGTCGTGCAAATAGTCAGCTACTTCTATGATTCAGTCTGTATAGTCGGTATAGTTAGTGATTACTGACTGCATATACCTCAGTGTCGAGTGATTGTTGGTTAGAATCTTACTGATCGAGTGTCTCATATAATGCGGTAACCTCACTCTCAAGACGCGTATATCCATGTAGTTCTTTATCGACTTCGTTACACGGTGGCATATGGTGGTGGAAAGCTCCCCAAAAGCGTGGCTCTGAAACACGAAAAGGGAAGGAGAGGGGACAAGTTACCTTACTTCGAGCTAACAATCTCGGTGAGAGAGAACGCGAGAGTAGTTAAGCGGCAAAGAAGAGGAAAAGTGGCAAAGAAAGAGAAGGAGAGAAAAAGTGAGAAGAAGGAGGCGTAGACCCCATACACGTTTGACTTTCCTTTCTCTAAACGAGCCGCAGACTGCTGCTCTCAATTCGAAACATCGATTGTATCTCCATGCTCTTCGAAATATATATCGAAAGTCACCACCCCATTCCCGAAATTGATCGCTAGATAATTATAGATATATATTGTCATTCTGAGATGAAATATCTAAAGATTTTTATTTTTCTTATGATTTCTTAGATTCTGCAATAAAATGAGTTAATTCATTCGTGGAAGATGATGTACTGGTATCTTTAGATTAGTTCTAAAAATGAATATTTCAATTTATCATCGTCAAATATCTCATTTCGAGTCATTTGAAGCGATCAATTTTATCTTATTGTTTCTTTAAATACATGTTTCATTATTTACAACCTCAATGTCTAGAATAATGTATCACTAATAACTAATGTCACTAATAATATTCTAAATGAATCAACTTGGCAATCTCAAGATGAAACTTACATTTTTGTTTTTAGTTCTACTTTTCATCTTTCTTGGTTATTTATTGTTTCCATTCATAATGTGCTACATTTAACGATTAGAAGTAGGAATAAAAAATTTTGTTTCGTTTTTAAATCGACTACCAAAATTACCATTTATTAGTTTAATTTAAATAAATGTCAATTTTATATTTAACTATTTTACCATTTTTTTTTAGATAATGTAATATATCAAACATTTATTGATTTTATTAGAACATTAACCATATGTTTAGGTTATCTTTTTATCTAGTTTGAAATCGAACTATATATATTGAACTATTGTTGTCGCTATTGTTATAAATGTATTTAAATAGGAATGTGTTAATACAGGAAATAAGTCTGAAATAGGAAATGTTGTATATTGGTCAAAAGACTGATATTGTGGTTGCTTGGATAACTTGAGATACCTATTATTAAATTAAAAAATTTATAATTTTTTATTTAACTATTAATTTATTAAAATGTTTTTTATTTTATTTGCTTTTACTTAAATTACTGATTGTAATTTTTGAATTTATTTGATTTTGATTTTTTTGAATTAATATGATTGTCTTTTAAAAAAGACAGAAATCGAAAAACTGCCAAAACTAAAAAAAAAATAACATTCATTAAATAAAAAATTAGTTTTTATATCAAAATATATTTTTTACAATTACAACTTAATATTGAATGATTATAATTTAATATTGAACTTGTACTTATTAAGGATTATAATTCAAATTAAGATATATATATTCAGAATTGAATATTTTTCTGCATGAAATACATTAAATCTCATGATGACTATGATTCCTATTAGAAAATATAAATTTGAATTTATTATCATTATAAAGTGTTAATTAAATAAAGACCCTAATATTATAAAAAGATACTCTATCAAAGTAGTAGTTAAAAGTTAGTTTCTAATTTAACATAATCTAAACATATTCAGAATCTTGAACGTGCAATTTTAAAAGAAAAATTTGTATTCTGTATTACGATTGTGCGTATCAATTAATAAGAATTAAATAAACTTTCAAATAAACAGATGATACATTCTACAATGAAATATAATGTAAATGTAATCAGTGAAAGGAAGATCTTTTGAAAGAAAGATATGCAATATAAAGAATTTTTTTACGAACGAATTGTGCGATGGTAAAGGACATTTGATTTTCGTTACATAAGAAACATGTACTTTGCTTAAGGTTCATTGCGTAAAGTTATAAAAGTCGAGAGAATTTAAAGCGAATGAAATATTGTAATTGATTACGTAATTGAATCAAATTGTTCGATGACAAATTGCACGAGATTAATGATTTATGATAATTTAAATACAATTTGCTACCATATATGGTGTACAACTTGTCTACTTAAACTTTATGATTATGATTTCGTTATCAAACAAAATTTGGAACGAGAATGACGAAAATATTGGCGTGAGGAATTTCATTTGATAATTTTATTTTAAAATGATTTCTTTTTATTCAATTTTTGAATGTCCGAAGATAATTTCATATAAAAGATTAAAAATCATAATAATTTCATTGAATAAAAAATAGATTTATTAAGTACCAATTCGTATTTTAATTTTAATTTAAATATTTTATTATATTTTAAATAATTTAATTAATCTTATATCCTTATTAATTGAAATCTTTACTTTTCATTTATTGTTAATTTTTGGAGATAATTATAAAAATATATTTTATATAATAATTTTTCAATCTCTATATTTTATATAAAATCTAAAAATGTGAGAATATCATTTAACTTAGAGATTTTTAAGCGAATTTAATTGAATTTCAAGTAACATTTTCCTTTGCAAAAATTTTTACTTCATTGTATTTATATTATATTATATTATATTTATATTATATTATTATATATTATATTATATAATTATATTATATTATATTATATTACATATATTTTGGGCAATTATAGAACATATAAACTTTTCAAGCTATGATAATTTGTATACTATATCATATCTCTCCTTATTAAGTTGAAAAAATATTAAACAAATGATTATTTAAAAATCTTTTAATTATCATTTTTATATTTTAAATTTCTAAATAACTATTATCTTTACTATAATACTAAAGATTATAATTAGTCGATATAATTCTATCTTGCTAATTTCACTTTTAGTTTAAATTAGAAAAAATAAAAAAGAAAATAAAAACAAAAATAAAAAGTAAAATAATTAAAAAATTATTTAATATATTTAATATATATTATAAATCTACACTATTATAAATCTTATTCATCTGTGTCTAGATGAATTTATTTTAGATAGTTATTTGCTAGATGTTGCGAAAAAATTTTGAAACAATAAGCAATAATATTGATCTCGATGATGCAAGTGACAAGTATCATTGGTTTCTAGTGTTCGATTTAGATCGAGAAGTTTGTAAAAAGTTTGATTAATCAAAAGATTCCATGTTGAACATTAATAGCTTATTCCTCACGGCTAGGCGTGCATTAGATAGCGTTATTGCAAATCGTAGAAAGTAACGTGACGAGTACAAATCGTGAACGATGCATCGCTGTGGATCATCGATTAACGGTCGCGATCAATCAAATCATAACAACGAAAGCAAATCGGATACTATCATTCATTTATGCAAATCACCAAGCAAATTAAACGCAACAAAATCGTAGATTTTAACTTCTTTTTACGCTTATTGTAGAAATATTTCCTTATTTTATATTTTCAATTTAATTAGAACTTTTTGTTTTGCGCTATTTGCCATAGTTTGCTATATTATTGTATTATATTGTTTATCATTAAATTTTAAATCATAAATTTAAAATTTCTTTTACATTGATAAATTTTTGAAAAATTTAGAAGAAATAATATAATTTATTATATATATATTATATATATAATGTTATTATATATATATTATTATATATATAATGTTATATATATATATATATGTATATTACTACATTATTAATAATTATATTCAAATATTATTATATTATTTATTATATTAACTTTTTATTTTTATTTTACTTATTATATTATTTTGACATATGCATTAATAAAATATATTATAAAATACTTCATAAGAATATTTATAATTTATACATATATTTATATATTATTATTAAATATCATTTGATTGTGATACAGATGATATAATCGCTTAATATTTTTTTAATGTAATATAATATAAGTCGAAAAAATAAAAATATAATTTATAATTAGAATTTAATATTTTGATAAACTTAATAAATTAAGTAACAAGGAAATCAAAAAAAGATGAAAATAGTAATATTCTTAATTAATTAATCTTTATCGAATGATAAAGATTTCTTATTCTTAAGAAATATTAGATATGTTAGTGAATGATGAAGTCATTTCAGCTAATGATCCGGCAATTATCTTGTTTAACAATTTGTACCATATAATTGAACGAAGATTAAAAGATCAGATCTAGAAAGATAGAATACTAGTATACAGAAAAAGTGATTATTTACTCAAAATCTTATTGATCAAAATAACATTGATTTGATTATTGAACTATTTGTATCCATTACCTCGAATTATAAAAATCGGTTTATATATATTATATATGTATATATATGAAATATAGAATTTAATAATAAATTAAATTAAAGCCAATATAATCTTAACATAGTATATATATATATATAGTATATATATGTATAGTACAGTAGTACAGTAGTACAGTAGTAGCAACATAGTATATATATGTAGTATATATATATATATATATATATATGATTGCAACATTTCGTATTTCTTCCATGTATCATTGATTAGCAAATGATATACAGAGTGTCTACAAATTTCTTTGAAATAACTTCATTTGAAATAACTTCTAAATAATAAATGATGTACAAATATAAAAACTTTTTTTTACATAGATTATATCGATATTAATATAAAATTTTTCTTTTTAGATTATTTAAAAATTAATTTTTTAATAATATATTATATTTTTATTTCCATATAAAAGAACAAGAAAAAAAAATTTAAAATACTATATTCAAATGATCTTATAATATAAATCAATATATAGTAGTACGAAAAATACTGTTGAAACAGAACAATTTTTTACTTAACAATTATTTCAAACAATTTATATAATAAAAATTTATAGACATCTTGTATCTATAGAATGTGTCTACAAGAATTTTCAATTAAATCGATATATGTAAAACAAGAAAAATAATTGAATAAATCGATGAATGTCCAATTGAAGATTAAAAAAATTAAAGAGAAACATTTTCTTAGACATACATTGGTTAGACTAATCAATCAAAGTCTTAAGAGCAAACGTGATCAATCAGATGAGAGATCGGTAAGAATTGACCCTGCCGAGTTTGCCAAGTAAAAGTCGTTTGATCGCTGTTATAGATCCGCTTTTTAATGTAGAAGTATCGCGTGACGGAAAAATTACGATGCACGGTATAATTATGTCGTAGATCTTCTGAGACTTATGTTCTCTCGACATTCTCGATTCTGATCGATTGGGGGAAAAAGAAACTTTTATATCAGACTATGTAAAACATAGTTTTTTAATGAAGGTTTTATAATCATTGATTAATAATTTTATGATGAAAAATTTATTATCGATATTGTCTTGTCTTTTCAATTTTCATTTCCTTATTTATTTCTCTATCTATTATTATATTTGTTCATATAAACATAAACAAAGAAGATTGAATATTAAAAGAATGTAAGAAGATTAATGCAAAATATGCAATATTTATATATATATGCATATATATAAATATGCAATATTTATATATTTATATAGTACAATTATTGCTTTTATTATTATAAATTAAAATAACATAGATATATAATAATATAGATATATAATAGATTTAATTGTGTTTAATTGTTGGCTTTATGATCATTTAGGAAAAATTGATTAACTGAATAAAATTTTTCGAAATATTTTTGATTTTGTTAAATTTTCAAAAATAAATGGATTAGTAATATTTATTTTTGCACATAAAAAATTTATATGAAAAATTACATGAATTTATAGAAATAATATTTGCATAATTAGAAAGATTATAGAATTTTGAAATTTAAAATATCTTTAAATAGTCTTTAAAAACTTTCTGTAAGTCTTACATAATTGAATTAATATTATTATTCAACTATTATAATTTATTATATGTTACATGTTATAAGTTTCAAATAATAAATTCTTTTATATAACAATAATAAATATATTTTATATAACAGTAAAAAAACAAATAAATTTTAAGATAAATTTCAACTATTTTATTTGATATAAAATTATAGAAATTTCTTAACTGTAATTTGCAGATTAGTCATTTGAAAATTGAATTAAATAGTACTGAAAATATATATTTGTTATTTAATCTTTATCAATATGTTACGAAAAATTTGGATTGATTAAATATTTCAGACAATAATGACAATGATAATGACAATAATAATGACAATGAATAGAGAAAGAAAATTTTTTTAATCCAAAATAAATATAGCTGTTTGTTGTATTGATCTAATAATCACAGTTTATAAAATTTTATAAATTTTGAATAATTTTTCATATAATAAACAATTTTTATAAAATTTTGAAAGAATAAAATAAAAAATAAAAAACAAACAATAAAATATTTACTTTATTAATTACTTATGTCTGATTTTATACCATATAATTTGATAATTTTAAATATATATATATAATAAATATATAGTAAATATATAGTAAATATATCCAAATATATATATAATAATATAATAATATACAAATTATAATTCTTTTTTTAATAAATGATTTAAATTTTTAAAATTACAAAACAATTCTTTAAAAATCTTATAAACAGAAGAATTATTTTCCTAAATATATGCTGAATAATTTCTATTGTATTATTACATATTGACAATATTGACAAATATTTCAAAATATAACTTAGAACAATTAAATTTTGCAATTTCAATAATTCGCAAGTTTTTTAAATAATGAAAATTAATTGAGAAACTGTTTTGAGAGGAAATGTATTGATGTGAAACGAAAATCAAAATTTTAAGCGGATTTATAATTTGAATGTATTTTTTTATATTTATTTCATTACAACTGTTACCATTTTTTCGACATGTTAAAACTTGCTAAAAATATTATATCTTTATAATTAAGTGATAAAAAATTCGAAATTATAAATTTTCAAATTAAAAGTTGATAAAAATTTTTAACTAAATATGAGAAAAATATCTAAGAAAAATTATTTAATTAATAATATGGAATTATATATATGATTTCTTTGTAGTTTTTAGTCTTTGTTTTATATTTTTAGATATTTTTTTCTTGTTATTTTCTTATTTACATATTAATTGTACTTTGTTATATGTATATATTATTTATGCTATTATCATGCTTGATTTACCTTGCTAACATATATTAATATTATAAAAGTAATAAGATTATTAAATTTTATTATTTATTATCATAATAATTTCGAAAATTAATCATTATTTTTTTTTATTATTTTAGTTATATTAATATTAATATATTAATATTATTTTTGTTACTTTGTGTACGGAATGTAAATTCATTATAAAAAATATCATAAAAATATTTGATCATTATTTTATAATTATGAATAATATATAGAATATGAATAATTATATAGAAAATCATTTGTTGACTTTATTTATTATATAATTTTTCATTATTATATAATTAATTTTTTCATTAAAAATCATGTTTTATAATTCTAAATTAAATTTAATATTTTTAAATTTGAACTTAAATTGTTTAACTTTTAAATATTAATAATTATTTTATAATGTCAAATTTTTATTTATTTTAATTTAAATTTTATTTTAATTTATTAAACTTTCCAATTTTTTTTAACTTCATAATTTTTATTAAAAAAATTCAAATTTTTGAATTCAAAAACTTTTTAATTTTTTTTACTGAAAACTTCAAATTACTCTAAAATTTTTTAATTTTTATTTTCAAATTTTCAAATTTTATTAATTATCTCCTTCAGTTCAAACTTTCCATTTCAAATTTCCAATAGCTTCGAATTTACATTCCTATACAATATTCTCTCCATCCATTGACTTTTTTTCTTTGCCCACAATTCACTAAAATAATGATACATCGAAACTAAAAAAAAGAAAAAAGAGAAACAAGAATTTTTACATGTCATTGATCGCAGTTACGTTCATGCGCAAGCTTCAAATGCAAGTGGACATTCGAACAACTCAAGATATATCTTGAGGTATCGTAGGTACACGGGCGTTTACATGATCAGTTTATTTCGACTTTCTACTTGTACTACAAATTGATCATTTTCTTTTGTAGTTTATTCTTGCACGTAATGTGACAAGATATATATATCAATATATATGTAATTATTTTATGTTTCTCACCAATCTTTATTCCGACTCACATTTTTATTTCACGATTATTTGCGTATTCTATTGTAATTAATTAAAATTTAATTATAAACAACGAATAAATTATTGATAAATTATCAGTTGAATAATATAAAAACCAAATTGATCAACTCGATTGACTAATTATTTGATTTTGGAAAGTTTAATATCAATAATAATATATTTTGGTTTAAATAACATTTATTCAAAAAATAATATTGATAATTTTCTGTTAATTTAACATCAGATTGTTTGAAATTCAAATATAAAATGAATAGTTTTCATTTTATGAATTTCTTGCAAATTGTTTCAAATTGAAAATATAAGTAGCTCTTCGAATTTTCACTTATGAATTTTTTTGATCGGAATTTTTATTTTAAATTATTCATTACGAAGATATTTGGTGATGAATAAATTTAGATTTTGTAAATTTTTCAATTATTGTATTCTTTTATTGAATATAATCGTTAATATATATATCCGTATATTATTTACCTATCATCATATAGTCTATTGACTATCATATAGTCAAATTATATTTTATATAAAATTTTTCATTAAAGATAAAATTGATACATCATAAAAAAATTCGGTTATTTATTATATAATTATCAATAATATAAGGAGCAAACTTAAAATTGATTCCAATTACTGATTTATTTAAAAAAAATAAATAAATAAAAATACTAAATTTATTTCTAAATTAATTATTTTTTAATAATCGAAACATATTTTATATATATAATGTATATTTATCATTATAATAGAATTCATTTTCGGAATTAAAAAAATGAATATTTTAAATAAAATAAATAATTTAATAGCTAAAATTTATTTTTGAAATTAAATATCCCCAATTTCATAATGAAAATAGACATTAAAACATGAAAAGAAGCTAGAGAAAACAAACTCTAGAAACTAGACATATAAATTGATCAAAATACAGTAATCGCTATAAATATTCTATTTTGATGGTGATTTATTCAATGATTTTTAAATTTTAATCAATAAAATTTTTTTTATTATTTAGCTCTTAGACAACTGATTAATAGCGAATAATTAATCCTAGATGATTTTTGATCTATATATATAGAGTATAGATATATAGTATATATCAAAAATCATATATGTATATATATCAGAAATAATTTATAATTTTTTTACCAAAATCATAATTAATAAAAATTTTTAGAAAAACAGAATACTTAAAAAAAGAAAAAATTAAAAAATATAATTAATTCTACTTATATATATTACTACTTATATATATTATAATTAATACTACTTAATACTACTTATTCATTTTATATTTGATATATTTCTCCTTGTCATTATAATTTCTATTTAAATCATTATTTTTCTTTTTTTATTTTCTAATTTCTAATTTTCGTTTTATTTAAATTTAAACTTCAATTTTTAATTTACGAATAATTAATTAATAGCAAAAATTAATTAATTCGAAAAAATTTGTTTTTTTTCATGTTCATAACAAAAAATATTCTCATATTTTATAAACAATCGTTTCAATTAATGAAAAAATATTGAGATGAAATTATAACTCAATTATGATCAAATCAAATTCTTTTCCTAATAAAATATAAAAGAAAATATTTTACAATTATTATTTTGGTTGAAATGAATCCAAAAAAAAAACATTTTCTTTAGACATTCGCGATTCTTGAAACTATGGTTGTTTTTCGATCCCTTACGAAGTCGCCGTTAGCAAAAACCTTCATCGATAAGCTCATGCAGCACCAAATTTCCTTGGACGACTCGTCAGCACACTAAATACCACTGACATTCACTTTTCGTTACGTAAAACGGGGGAAAAAAAAAGAAAGAAAAAAAGGGAATATGGAGGATAAATCATGTCAGATCTACACTATTCTTACAAATAAGATCGGATAGAAATGTTGAAGTTAATTATATTTTTTATATTTTCATATGAAAATATTAAATTGTGAATTTTTGCGATAATATTTTGAAGATAATAAAAATATAAAATACACACAAAATACAATCTTTGTAAATCATCTTTTCTAATTTAATTTTAAATTTTGAATTTGTCTAATTATTTTTTTTATATATTTATAATTATAATGATTATATGTTGAAATTTATTAAATTTTTTAGTTTAACTTTTTCATTTTGATGTATTAAAGCACTTTTTAGCTATCACGTGATTTAAAAAACAAAAAATCAATAAAAATAATTAAGTTTTTTATTCTAGTACTTTTAATTTCTATTGTTAAAATATATGTGTGTATCAACTTCTAATTTCTTTCTAATTTCTTTTCTTAAATTTTTATAATTAAAAATAAATTTCTTTCTTTGCATTATTTATATAATATTAATCAAATTCTAAATAAAAAAATTTTCTTTTGAAAATAACAATAATACATTCTTTTATAATAGTCTGATAATTAAAATAAATATATATAGATGATATATGTAATTTAATGAAATTTCTAAACCATGCTTTACATCCTTTACAACAAAACTTTCTGAGTAACTTAATATAAATGATTTATTTTTTAGATCAGAGAAATTAAAGATTTCTTTCTTAAAAAACATATTTAGTAACATTTTTCTTTATAACTTTTTTTAAATTTATTATAATTTCTTAAAAACTTTGTATCTTTATTTTATTTTATATTTAGATTCTTAAAAATAAAAATTTAATATTTATCAGCAAAATGTGAAATTGTTACGAGATTTATTTAATCGTAATTTTCCTTTCGCAAACAATGCGATGTCTTAATGATTGAATATTGTTTGTTTAAAATTCTTCTTCTAGCTTCTTTCATAAACATTTAATAAACAGTTGTTGCAAACTTTTGCAATATTGTAAGAAAATTGCTTAAACTGATCTGGGTTACATTTGATCATATTGAGATCATTACGAGAGATTAAAATAGTCTGGTACGAATCTCAGATATTCTCAATTTTTACATTAGTTTTATTATTTTTAAAAAAATATTCAATACGATTTTTTCTTTCTTTCTTTTTTTAGTGAATTTAAGATTAACCATTTCTTCATCAATCTCAATTTTTAAATAAATGTAGAAATTAATATTTTGAATATTTTGAATTTATATATATAATTTATATTTTTTTATCTCTTGGTATCTGAGATATTTGCAAAAGATTGTTATTATTATTATGTTAAATTTTATTGAAATTTATTAAATAAACGCTTATGCGTCCTTTATAGCATGTGTTAAAAAGAAAGTTCAGGACTAATTTATGAAATTGCTGGAATTTCACTTTTTCAATTCAATACTTTGAATTTTGGATTTCAATTTCTTAGCATAATTTACAAGCAAATATAGTTTCTATTATTATTTCTAATTATTTTAAATTCAATGACAGTTATTCAAGAAATTAAAACAAACAATGACTATTTTATAAGTCTCATTTGTACGCTAAATGCTTTGCAATAGAAACACTCCTGTTCTTCATACACTATAATCTGTAAAATCCTTTGTAAGCTTTCCTATATAATTTTCTTAATCGCTTAATTATATTTTTTATCACCGTTGATGATACAAAAATAAGAGGTGTAAAAAATTATCGATAGTCTTTCGAGGAATCAGTTCAAATATTTCCTTTCAATCAAGTTTTAACAATATGTATATCAATATGCGATCAACGTTTATCTATTTGTTTTTATAAATACATCATAGTGATCGGCATCCAAAATATATATATAATAAACTGATTAAAAAGATATTCTTTTATTAATTTTGAGCTTAAAATATCTCAACTTTAATCATAGTTTTAATCATTTTTCATATTCATGAAGATAAAATGTAATAGATTCCGGTTATTTGGAATATTTCAGAACTAGCTTCTTTTGATTCGATTAAGCAAAATATAGTAACGAATATTTTCTGTAAATTCAGTCATAAAAAAATTTTTCAATATTTTTAATTATTAATTTTTAATTATTAATATTTTAATTATAATTAATTGAAATCTACTTTTCAAATTTTTTAGAAGAAAAGTATTTTTATTTTTCTATTTATTACATAACATAAAAAAAAATTTAAAAAAAAAAACAAACTCATGTTTTAAAATTCAGACTGATTTTGTATGTTGTATAATTTTTTTTTAAATTATAACAATTTAAAATAATGATAATTTTTCTACGAGTATTAATTCAATTGTTCTTCAAAATGTTCTTTATTATATTATATATTTATATGAGGCATATGGTTTTTTTATCCAATATGATAATTTGTTCAATTAATAACTAAATCGTTATGTATATTTTATTGTTTTATTACATTGTTTTATATATTTTATTGTTTTATTATATGCGCATTAATATTCTGTGTTGTGCATTATATGTGTATTAAGATAAAATTTAAAAATAAAACAATTATTAAGTTTTAATATAATAATATATTATAAATATAAAAGCGAATTATATATAGTCTAACTTCGAAAAAATAGCAAAACAAATCAATATTTAATTATTAATCATTCTGATTGATTAAATTACATTAATTTTATCTGTTTCGAATATATAGTATGCTGTCTTAAATAAAAAAAAAAAAACTATGGCTAATTATTCAATTGAGTTCTTTTTTGAATTTTGTTCCAAATAAATGGCTTTATTTTAATGAAATCTGAAATTATTAAAATAATCAAAATGGTAATGACAATTTTTATCAATATCTCGAAATTATTTTATTTATAATTATGCATCAATAGTATTGTAATACTTACAACACTATGCGATTATTATTTATGAATTATTTATATAAATATATCATTGGCAAATATATAATACAAGGAAATTGATATCACTATATTTCTATAATCTATTCATAGCGACTTTGGACATTTTCCGTATCCGTGAATTATGAAAATAAAATATAAAATAATGAATAAAATTAATAGTATTGCAATGATATTAACTTTACACGCAATTAATATATCTATTAGTTTTTTTGAAAAAATTTTTATTTAAAGATCTTATAAGAAAATAAATTTTCGATAAACTCATTCATTGTATATATATTAATTGTTAATGATAATTTGCTATTCTAATGTATTTATATAAATATTTCATATATAACAGTCATATAATGCATATAATAATTACCATCAAATTATCATATAATAATGATATATAGTTCGTCTAAAAGTTTTTTATGAATAAATCAAAAATTAAATCAATCATAAAGTAAAATGTTATATTATATATATAACTGACAAAATAAATTTATAAAATGTATTATTTATTTTTTTTTATTATAGATTCAGATAAAAAAGTTATAAAAAGCAATCTTTACTACTTTCTTCGAGATTCCAATTGATTGAAATTGATCCAGATAATTGAATTGTTTTTTTAAATTTTTTTTACACATCATCTAATAAACTAATCTTTTTCAACAAAAATCAAATGGTTTGATTCAATTTTAAAATAGTTATTGTATTTTAAAGAATGAATAAATCGAATATGTTTTTTTATAGATAATAAAAAAATTTTTAATTTTATACATTGATTATAATTTTCAAGAATGTTTAGAAAAAAAGAATATATTCAGTAAATATTTATTTAAAGACTTATTATAAAATTTCAAAAATAAATTAAATAAATATATTAAGAAACAATTTACAAATCTATTAAATTATTATTATAATCTATTGGGAAAATTTCGATAATAAAACTTTGCAATTAATGAATTAACATAATATCAAAATAAAAATAATAATGTCTATTATAATCTAATAATGTATATCAACAAAAATATTTCGATAGTTCAATCATTTGTGACTATATAATGATCATCAATATATTTGAAGCTATATTTGCATGCTCGTTAACGAAACTACTGTAATTTTATTCCACGCCCATGGACTTTTACGTGACGCGTTCGAAAAAACGCTAAATGGAGCAGCATTGGGCAATAAAACATTGCCTGGAGGTTTGAAGTCTCTCCAATTCAAATTTGATCGATCAATCGATTGATCCCACTGGTGAATCGAGAAAGTTACTCTTCGAGTTTATAGACATTTAAGACATTTAGGAGTATTGTTGCTATTCCAACTTCTCTTGTAGAGAAGTGAATTCGAATACAGAATTATCGATATCGTTCTTTTGTATTTAATTATTTATGCGTGAAAAAGATTCGCGGTCCATTAATCACAATGAAATAATTCGTATAAAATGGAACTATTATATTTTTGCCATTATATGATATAAAATGAAACAATAAAATCTTATTGATAACTGGTAGAAAAGCTTATAAAAAATATTGAAAAAAATTTTATTGTATCTTGAATAGATATTATCATATTCTTATATGGAAATGATTATGTAAGTGATTGATACATTGATTTTGGCAATTTAATATGACATAAACAAAATATGAGATAATATAAAAACATAATATGAAATAAACAAAATTATAAAGACATATAGGTTTTGCACATATTATAGTTTAATCTATAATATATCTATAATAAAGAATATAATTTTTTATATTTTTTATTAGTAAAGAATATAATTTTTTATATTCTTTATTAGAATAAAGTTTGAATTTATATAAAATTAACTCGTTATATTTTATATAATAATAATATAAATAAAAATACCATTATTGTTTTTTTTATATGAATTAATATTATTAGAAATTTTAGAATGCATATAAAAATATGTCTTAAAAATATGTCTTGCATTTATCATATTTATCGCTATGAAAGATAGAAATGAATGTATATAATTTTAAATAATAATAATATAATAATAATATAATAATAATAATATAGGTTATCAAATGTTATTTTTTTATATTCTTTATTAGAATTATAAAATTTAGATGATATTATTATTTAAATATTGATATTAAAAAATCAGAATGCAAATAAAATCGTTGAAATAAAATCTTTCAATTAGTTTATATATAGTTATATTTATAAATTCAAAAGATAAAATTAAAAATAAATATAATAGTATATAATTTTAATAAATAATAATGTGATTTATTACATTATATTTAATTGCAAAAATACAATATCATCATTCTTTATAAAAATCTGACAAAATTTTTACACATTTCAACACTCCACTTAAAATTTTTCCAATAATTTTATCTTACATCGACCTAATTGTCCTGAAATATTGGGTAGATATATGAAAATGACTATACATCCAAAATCGACTATACATTACAAACGGCTCAATATTGCTTGCCTTTCCATTACGCAAACATATAATTTTAAGCATTAACCAATTATTTTTTATCAATTACATCATTCAACATACAATATTTCTCTTTTAATAAAAAATTTCGTTTATTTAATTTATTCAAAAACTAAATTATTCATTTTATCAATATGATTTATGTGACATGATTTTAATTATTTTTCTAAAAACTTTTCTTTTCAATATATTAAAAATTTTTTAAAATATTATAGCCAACTATTTAAACATATTTTTGTTTAAAGATATTAAAAATTTGTACTACAAAAAATTATAATAGATAATAAATTGTTATATTTAGATAATTATTAATTTTTTTCATTATTCTTTCAAACAATAAAAAATTATTTTATTATTATTTTATTATTATTTTATTATTATTTTATTTCTCAATGTACGAAGGATCTTTTCTATTAACTTTCAAAAATTCTCTTTTATAAAATATAAAGAACTTATACATGATATTTGATTATAATCTATAAATATAAGTTATTTATAAATTATTCACTGCGTTTACAGAGAAATTGAAGTTTATGGACATAATCTGATGTAATTAGTTTTTCTATAAATAAATGTGTCATCTATAATAAATGTATATAATAAATCATTTTTTAAATGAAATTATTTAATTTTTAATGCATTAATCGTGACTCGTTATATTTTCTATAAAAATAAATATCAAACTATTTATGTCAAAAAATTAATTTAGAAGATATTTTTTACATCGTTACTATTATTTAAAGAGAAATATTTTGATTATATTAATTTTACACAATATGAAAAAAAATATAAAAAAATAAAATATAAAAAATATAATAAAAAATATAGTTCATCACTTTTTTTAATATAATCATTATATCACTTTTTTTAATATAATTATAATATAATCATCTTCATTGAATACAATAAAATTTCAGGAAAATTAATAACTAATATTTATCCTGAATATATCACATAATAGCAAGTATTTGTTAACTTATATAAAATTGTATAAAAATTATATAATATATATATATACGAATTTAATATATGAAATAGAAAGGAACATACGAAACAATATTCATCTGTTCATACTTTTTTTGCATTAAGTTCTACAAAATTTAAATTAAATAATTTACATCTATATATTTACATCTAATATATTTCAATATCTTGTAAAAATAAATAACAAAGTTTTCTTAATCAAAAAGAAAAAATTAATCCATTCAAAAATTAAATTCAAAATATAATCTTTTTGATATTTCAATAAATCTTATAATTTCTCTGTCTAAAACAATAAAAATTTCTAAGAATATAGTAATAGCATTACCATGACCGAATTTCAGGAATGAAATGGTGTCTCGTGTCGTTCATGCGAAATGTATCCTTGGCTATCGGGGCGGCGCCGGAAATTCTCTCGAAAAATGTTTTTTAAACAGGTTTGACTAGTGGTCACGACACATATGTGTATGCATGTTACCAATTCGAGCAAATGTGAGCGGGAGCGCACGTCGTTGAATCCGGGACGATGATATAACATACTTGTATTAACTCGAGAAAATTGTGCTCGTGTACATTCAACAATTGCAATAGCACGCGTGCCTGACCATCTGGTGAGTCATTTGCACAAGCCATATCGATAAAATCAAGATATAGAGAGTTTCGTTTATATAAAAATAAAATAAAGATTCGTTAAGATTTTATTGTTGAAATTATTATAATATATTTTTAATGTTATAATATATATTTTTAATGTCATGATATTTTAGATGATGAAAATAGATTATTACGTTACTTATTGTTGGAATGAGAAATTATATATACGATACTTTGATTTTATAGTTAAATAAAAATAATTCAATAATGAATTCTTCTTAGAAAAATTTGAAAATGGTAAATTTGAAAGATAAAGAATTATATTAAATAAACATAATCGAAATTAAGAATAATAGAGAATTACAGAATTTTCAGATTTTTTAATTAGAATATGAATTGCTTAGTAGCAATCATTTAATCTAATCTTTTAATTTATATTTGATTCTTTAAATTTAATCTTATACTTTTAAAACGAAATTTAAATTTGATTTTTTTATTCAATTTTGAATTTTTAAATTTAAATTGAAAACTGAAATATGATTATTATAATAATTTTTTTTATAAATCTTATGTGAAGATTCTGTGAGAAAATTTGAGGCAAACAAAATTAAAAATAACTGTTAAAAAATCTGTAATATCTTAAAATAATTTTATAAACCAATATATTTAAATAATTCTAAATAATTCTAAGTAATTTGAAATATTTGGAATCTCTTCTTTCTTAAAAATGAAACATGAATTTTCGTAAATAATTCTTTCAAATATATAAAATACAAAAAATAATTTAAACAATTTAATTTTATACAACTATATCATTATTTTAATTTTTATTAATTTAACGTAATCTAATGTAATTATTGTTAATGTAATCTAAATATTTAAAAATATTTTTAAAACATTTATATAATTACATGAAAAAATTTACAAATATTATTTTTCTTATTCTTTAAAATTTGAGAAAAATTTCAATTTTTTTTCAAACATAAAATCTTTTACAAAAATTTCTTTTAAAATACAATAACTATTCCAAATTTGAATCAAACCATTTAAATTTTCTTGAATAATTAGAAAAATTAATTTACTAAATGATGTATAACAAAAATTTTGAAAAAAAATTCAATTAGTCAAAATCGTGAAAAAATAATAAAGATCATTTTTTATAATTTTTTTATTTGTAATAAAAAAATAAATAATACATTTTATAAATTTATTTTATCAATTTATAAAAAGAAACAGAAATTAAAAGATGTTCAAATCTATAAATTTTAATTAATAAAAAATTATCGAATACTTCTGCCAGGAATTACAATCTGAATCTCACAAATGCTATCATATCAGTTAGTTCAACATAAATCAACTCATTCAAAATAAAATACCGCTATATTCAATTATTCAACAAAAATATTTTCGAGAAAGACAAATATGACAATATGATACACGATATTTATTTGAACGTAAGGTTCAAATTAATATTAAAGAAATTTTGTATACGTATTTAGTAAGATGAAAGAGAGATATGAGAAAAAGAATGATTCATTTGATTTAAATTTCATGATAATATAATACATATTTTATTGTATGTTATTACAAAAGACAAAGATATACTTACTATTTTAACATTAACATAAAATAAGAAACAAAGATATATAATATTTCATTTTAATAAATTTGATTGGTTGGTATAATACATATAATACATAAAGAAATATGTTATTTTATCGATTATATAATAATTTCTTGTATAAGTTTTGAGAAAATTATATTGAAAAAATATTAATTTTTCTATTTTATTTTCTATTTTATTTTATATCTTTCTCTAATAAAATAAACAAAAAATAGAAGAATTTAAAATAGATGAATAAAAGTTAATCTTTTTCAAAATCATAATTATAATATAATATATAGTCCAAATATTAAATACGACAAATTAAAAATTTTGAAAAATATTATTTGAAAAAAATATTTTGATATTAGTGTATTTATTATTATTATTAATGATTATTTACTAAATTATTTAATAAATTATTTAATAAATAAATAATAAATTATTTAATAAATAAATAATAAATTATTTAATAAATTTCATACAAAGAATATTTCTAACAAAAGATTTCAATTTATATCTTTATATAAAAAATTTTCTAATATATTTCTAATATATTCTATATAATTTGCTATACATATATTTATTTTTCTAACATAAAATTTAAATTTTCATATAAATTAATATACATGCACAGTCAGACTGACAATCTCAAAATGAAATAATAATTAAGAAACGATACAGAGAAGAAATAGGAAATAGAGAAAATTGTTTAAAACAAAAACAAATAATAATGATAATAAACTATAAATAATAATAAACTAATGACTTTTCAATTTATATTATTAGAAGTTTTAATTCACATTATTAGAAAAATCAATTATATATTCAAACTAGTAAATTTTGCTTTAAATTTATTATTATATTTATTCTTTATTTTTTTAATTTCTAATATAGATATTTACAAATAAAACAATGTAATATATAATAAATGTAATTTAACTTTGCCATTAATTTTATAAGTATTATTTTATTTTCATGATTACAATTATAATATTATTAATTTTTTTTTTAATTATTTAAAAATCATAATTTTATTGCATTATTATTAGTAATATTTGATTAAATACAATTAAAAAATAGTTAAAAAATGAATCGAAATAGTATTTCATAAAACATTTCGAGAAAATAGGAAAGATTTTAATTAAAATATAAAAAAAATTAATTTTTTGTTGCTATTATAAATTTGCAACAGTTTCAAATTAAATATGTTGAAACATAATATAATAATAAATAATAATATAATAACATAGTAATAACAAATCAAATATAATTTCATCGTAGGAAGAATCACTATTTTTGGAATAATTATAGTATTTCATATAATATGTATCCTATTTCTATTGTTTTTCTATATTTTGTATATTTTTTTTTATAATTTTATCTGTATCTCCTTTAGTTTACAAATTAAAAATTATGAAAATTGATAAATATTTAAAAATATAATGTTGTAATCAACTCATCATAAAATTAATTGATCAAGCATAGACACAATTTCTATCCAAAGTCAAGATGCAGTCACATATTCTAAATAACAATTTTGTATTTTTAATGAAAAAGAAAAATTTTTCTTATTTTTTTACAAAAATCGTTTTGAAATTTTAAATCAAAGATTTACATCTGATTTAGAATATAATTATAATTTTATATTATAAATTTAATTCATTTATATTTAATTCTTAATTTTTCTTTATTTATAACAATTATTAAATATTAAAAATTTACAATATTAAATATTCAAGTAGTAGTAAAGTAAAAATAAATTTTAAATGTTTCATTAATTAATATTACTATAATAATATTAATATAACATAAGAATACATCAAAATTCATTATATTAATTATAATTTTTTTATTAGATTAATTAGATTCTTAAAAAATTATAATTTATCCATCATAAAAAGTGTATTATGTAATAAAATATATAGTCATTTAATAAAAAACCATATGTACTTTATCTTAAATTATAAAATATTTATTCTTAATAAAAATTCAAAGTCGATATATTTGTGATATTGATATATTTTTTTGTATATTTTAAGTTTCTTTTTATTTTATTACAAGTTAAAATAGCATTTCTCTTATATATTTTAATTTTCTCTATATTTTTTCTCTATATATTTCTCTTCTCTTATAAAGTAAATACATATAATAATTGTAATAATGGGAATGGAGTTTTATTCATGTATGTCCTTCATTCAATAATTTTTATTTTCAATCACATACATTAAATGATAATGAAAAATATAACACATATTTTTTTCTTATTAATAAAAATTGTTTTGATATATACCAAATATACCAAATATATTTGGTATATATACCTATATACCAAAAAAGTTTCCTTCTCTGAAGATATCGTTACAAAAAATTAAATATACAAATTTTATAAAAATCATCATTAATGAAATATTTTATTCTTTATATCTAAAAATTAAATTTACGAATATATTGAATCATGATTGAAAAAAATAGAATGTATCAAATGTATCAAAATTTTGTTCTACAATTTTACCAAAATATGTAATATTTTAAATAAAATAATTAATAAATTTTATTGATAATTGAATGATTTACTTTAAATAACCAATTGTATATTTTTTTTCATCGAGATGCAATCACATTACGAAATTTTAACTTATAGCAACTAAAATTCGATCGCGTGCGATTCAAATTTGTTTATATGAGAATAAAAAAAGAAATTTCATTACCGATACATTTGTGCGAAGAAGAGAAAGGGTGGAACCTTGGCATTCTCCACGATTCTGACCCGAATCGTGACTTCGGCCTTCTTCGATTTTATACGTTCACGATTCCTGTATTTCTTTTTCTTTCCTTTCTTTATCTTTTTTCTTTTTGTTTTTTTGTATGGTGAAAGCTTATGCGAATCGAAATTTGAGATTCAACAAACTGCAATCAATGGGCGCGGACCAACTGGACCTTGACATCACTTTCGGTAAATTTCGTGAAAGTATATGCCGGTCATTTATTTATATATTGTTTCATCTATTTTCGAATATTTTAAAGATAAATCATTTGATGTTTTAGAGTTTAATTTTGAAAAATTTAAGAATCTTTCAGAACTAATTTTTCAAATATGAAAATTAATAAAAAATAATAAATTTATTTTCTTTTTTTTATAAAAGTCAATTTTGATTTAAAATGTATCTTTTTAAAATTGTTTTTAAATGATAATAAATTTTTTAATTTATTTAAAAATATATCTATAATTAATAATACTATTTATAATTAATACTATGTTTAATGAGTTAAAAATCTTAGAAATTAAATCTAGAATTATTTTTGAAATATTAAATTTTTATTGTGAAACATTTAAAATTTTAATATAATATATAAAAAAAAAAAAATTATATATAAGATCGTTCATCCAGACTGATGGGAATGGAGTTTATTCATATATGTCCTTCATATCATTCAATAATTTTTATTTTCAATCACATACATTAAATGATAATGAAAAATATAACGCATATTTTTTTCTTATTAATAAAAATTGTTTTGATATATACTAAATATACTAAATATATTTGGTATATATACCTATAGACTGAATGGTGACATGAAATGTTGACAAGTTAGTTGAACTATATCATTGCAAAAGTCTGATATAATCTGGTGAAAGTTGAATTTATGAAAAAAATATTATCCCTGATTTTAGCACATATGTTTCATTTTTCTTAATTTTTGTATTCATTTTTGGATAATGATAGTACATGACTGACAGTATACAATATCATTTCTCACATGAAATAATAATTTCTGAAAAAAGAAATTAAGTTGATGAGTTGATAAATTGATGAATATTTTCATTTTATATGAAATATCAAATATGTAATGCAATCTAATAATTTAATAACAAATAGATATTGCATTTTAAAAAACATATATAAAAAAAATTTGCATTTTATAAAAAAAAATAACGTAAGTAATATTGCTTTATTCTTATATCAATATTATGATATCTAAATAGTTTTACTTAAATAATATATATTAATGTTTTATTAATGATTATTTTTTTTTGTCAAAAGATTATTATATCTAAGTGAATCATTAGTACTTGGAATTGTTAGCAATATATAATATATTATATCAACAGAAAATTACTAAAATAAAATTGAATATTTTATTTTTTATTTAAAATTTATATTTCAATAATTTATAAATCTATATCTCAACATAATATTTCAAATAATTAATTTTCAAAATGAAAAGATAATTAGTATTTATTAATAAGTTATAAAATTTCTTTATATTTAAAAATATTATTAAATTTTCCTAAATCATAATATTTTAATCATGAAATAATATTATGATCATTAAATATACAAAAAATATTTTATACATAATTTAAAATTATTTATAATTATAATTAATATATTTATATTATAATTTATAATTTTGTTGTTAAATAATAACATTATATATCTTAAAATTTTAATTAAATTAAAATTTACAATTATAATTTACAACTCCAAATTTTTATTTCATTACTCATTATTCATAAATTTTTTTATTATAGTACATTAAATCTTTATCAATATATTGATATATTTTAATTTTATTATAGCACTTAAGAAGCCACCAATGTCGAAGATTATTCGAACTATTCAATTTCTTAGACAAACGGAAGAATATAATAATTCAACCATCGATTGATAATGAAGAAAGAAAAAATTATGATTGAAAATTCATACAAATTTTATTGTGATTACGTAAAAATGTATAATGATCGCATAATGTGAAAACGAACATTTGCACGTGTGAATAAACTTGTGGATGTTTAATTCGAGCGAATGTGAAAGATGTATCGGCAGGAAGCAGTGAAGAAAAAGGGAAAGGATTCTTTAGCCAACTAATCGATTGAATGATATAAAGAAGGAAAGGCATCTGTTCGACAAGACTCGGTTAGACTCGATTTTACACTACATATTCTGTACTAATTATCTATTTATCTGCACTTACGATCAATTCGGTATAATAAACGATAGACTAATATTCAGATTCAAGGAAATTAATTGTATAATACTTATAATAACATTTTATATAATGGATACAATAACATTTTATATAATGTTCGTTCTTCATTGATTTTAGAATATTTTCTTCGGATATTTAATATTTTGTTATAATATTCATTCACTGGCTTTTGTAAAGATAATTAAAAAATTTGATTTATTAATGTTGATTTGGAAGAAAAATATTTCATATTTATACTTTATTAAAGATCAAAGATTGCATTATATAATAGATATAATATACAATAGAAATTGGATATTTTTAATATTAATAGTATTATTCATGAAATTATTGATTTTATATTGTATTTATGTTTTCTTACAAAATATGATTCTAAATGATTTATTTATAATTTAAAGATTATTTTTAATACTATAGATTTATAATTTTATAGTGAAATTTCAAAAATATATAGACATATGTATTATACAATGTGATTAAAAAATTCAAAACTCAATACTTTAATTTTTTTAGTAAAAATTGAAGAAACATTAAATAAGATTTTAAACATTTAAATAAGATTATATATATTTTTTACTGGAATTTTAAAAATTAACAAAACAAAATCCAGATTTTCTCAGATCTGATTTTTTCAAATCTGATTTAAAATATTTATCGAACTTTCTTAACTATTAAATTTTCAAACTCTTGTCATTTTAATATTCTTTAAAAAGATTTATGAAGATAACTTAATCATTATCTGTAATAATTAATACATATTACATATAAGAGTCACCTTTATATCTCATTGAAGATGCTTAATCCAAATATAAAGATAACATGGAATAATCAATGATAAATGCTTCATTTAATAAATTTTTAAAAATTTTTTTTATTTCAAATTAAATTATAATTCTTAAAATTCAAAATAGATATTCGAAAGTTTTTTATAGTTTTAATCTAATTTCTGTGTTTTTAATTTTTCTATGTATATCACAATATTGTACTAATAAATATTTTAATCAATAATAACTTGTTATAAATATTATTCATAGATAATGCTGCTATTAATTCAAAATACTTTTTTAACCAGCTAACCACTGAACATTTTTAATTGAGGATTGTATTTTTCTGGATTAAATTATCTTGATTAATAATGAACAAAAAAAATTTTTTTCATTGATTTAAAAAAATTTTTATGTGTAATGGAGCAATGTTAAAATTTTAAGAATAAACTTTTCAAGAAGAAATTTTACTTATAAAAAAAAATGGATCAAAAAAAAGAATTCAATAAAAAGATTTTCAATACAAAGATGTGATATTCTAAAAAAAGTATGTACATATAAAGTATGTACATATATAAAGTATGTACATATATAAGTATGTACAATAGCGATATAAAGACATTAAAATAATAATTTTAACAATTAAAAAAAGAAATAGTGTGAAGAAAAACAATATAATAACATAATAAAAACAAGTTATATAAAAGAAAGAAGAATGAAAGAAAGAAAGAATGAAAGAAAAAAAGAAAGAAAGAAAATTCTTCTGAAAGAATAAAATAAAACAATAAATATATAATAAAATAAAACAATAAATAAAATAAAACAATAAATAATACATAAATAAAAATGTATTCTAAAATTAATTATAATTGATTTTAAATTTCGTAAATAGAATTCTATATATTGTATAAGAATCTCTGATAAAATTAAATTATATATACAGTCATAAAAATCTTTATTTAAAAAAGAATTAACTAATAAATTATGTTATCAAAAAATTATATTATAATTCTATTTTATATAAAACATTATGAACTATGTATATAGATAATAATGAATTATATATTTTTTTATTATTTTGAGAGAGATAAAATTATTCTCTAAATATTAGTATCATTTTTTTTAAATTAACTTATTAAGATACAAAATAAAGAAAAAGCAAAGTTTTAAATATTTAGGATTTAATATTTTTAATTTCATTACAATTTCATGCTTTATTATTATGTTATAAAAAATTTTTGTATACAAAAAAATAATAAAAATTTGATTTCACATAATAAAGATATTTTCTGTAAAAAGATAAATTGCTTTATGCATAATTTATTTCACATGCAAATTTTTATTAAAATTAGATTTTTCAAAATAAATGAATTTTATAAAATAATATATGAAGATTTTTGTGACTGACTATAAATTATAGCCAATATGAAATTAAATTACATGTTACACTTATTATTACACCTATGTTACACTTATTATTTAGAAAATATCTTTTAAAAAAAAATTAATTTAAAGTCCAAAATTATATAAAAAGAAATTAAAAAATATTGTGTTTATTATTTTATTTAAAAAATATCTTCATACACTTATCTAAATCATTCTAAACAGCTTTTTCAATAAAATCATCAAAGAACTGAAATGAATTTTCGGATTGATAATTGATTATTCGACATTTTTTTTTCCAATTTGATATATACTTATTTGATGATGAATAATTGATATGTATTTTTGTATTCATCGAATTTAATGTGTCAGATGACCGATTCTGATCATTCTTTTAAAGTGATTCTAATTCTAAATTTATAATTTTAGCAATTAATTATTAAGAAAATTAAACTTATATTTTCGTTTTATTTAATTTCTTCATGAATAATTAATGAAATAAAGTAATTTATTTTAATAGTAATTTTGTTATTAATAATATTTATTTATTATTAAAATTTATAGCTGATGATTATTAATTATAAGAATAATATAAATAATTTTCTAGTTCATAAAAAAATATATTTCAAACTTAAATAAAATAAAAAAATATCTTTTATATAGATATATAAATATTATTTTATTTAAAGTTGACGCTACATATTATGTATTTATGTACTTATTTAATTGCTATTATGAATATTGCTATTATACAGTTAAAAAAAAAGTCATTTTTATAGATATCTTTTATTACAATTTCATTACAATTTCATAATAAAATGAAAATCTAATGAATAATCAATGAAAAAATCAATTAAGTTAAAATTTATTTAATTTTTTTTAAATTTATTTTTCTATTTTTCATGTAAGATTCAAAATGTTTGAATAATTTATAAGAAAAGTATTTTCATAATTCGATTATATGCATGTTAAAGAAATATATATATATTATATATACTAAGTCAATAATATTATTATCGTAATAGAAGAAACTTGATTATGAAATTAAATAATGAAATTAAATATGAAATAAGTGCAGAATTTCTTCACAATTTTTTCGTTGCAGAAAAACGCTCACAATTTGTGTTTCTTTAACTTTTAACTTTTATAGTTGAATTTCATTAGATTTTCAAATATTTAACGCATCATTAATAATAAATTTTATCTTGACTCGCTAATGAAAAAAAAATTATAAATTATTGAATACAAAATTAAAAAATGAACAGTTTTAAATTTGTTACGTACTTAATATGATCACACTTCTTTAACATATCAAATAATAAAATCAAATTAAGAAAATACTTTTTCTTCTAAATTGTTTAAATATTTTGAATCATCATGAAAAAGAAGCCATTCATACGTGGAGCGATATTAATTCACAATCGCATAATCTCTGGTTTCTTAATTTCAATGTTATTTTATTTAATTTTATTTAAATAATTTAAAATATTTGCACAAAATTTTTATTAATTTCAAATTAATTAAAAATATTTGTTTATTTAACATTCACAAAATTGACTTCTTTCTGACTTTGAATCACTATACGCCAATGCTGTCACGGTATGGCAGATCGACTTTCTCTTATAAGTCACATGATGCTAGAAATCACATGATGCTAAGTCACATGCGTTCCTGCGCAATCTTGCATCGTAAATGCAAGCCTTGTGTGAGAGATCCCACTTCTATGAAAGATTCGTGTTTTCTCTGACAGGTGCAACGCGCACATAGACCAGACCGTTGAAAGAGATGAGAGGTCGTAGACACGCGGTGGATCGATCTAGTTCGTTGAAGCGAGTGATCTTTCTTCTCGCACGAACGTTCCCTTTCACAAAACATCGGGAAATGGATAATAGGATAAACTGGAAAATACGGTTAATCAAATGAGTGAGTGTGATTGACAAGCCTCAGTTCGTGAATTTTTTAACGTATTACTTTTTTTATTATTTAAATGAAAGCTTAATCCAATATGAATTTCGAATAATCAATTAATTTAAAAAAAAACAAATATTACACAAAATGATAATTATAATACTATATCAAAATCAATTACACTACTCATCAAATAATAAATATTCGATTGAAAAAAAATATCGATTAAAAAATGATGAAACATAAAAGTTCATCATAAATGGAAATAAAAACGAATATTTATGTCTATGTGATATATTTTTTATAATTTTTTGGGATTTTTTTTTAGATATAAATAAAAATAATATTATATATTGAAATGAAATAATATATATATTGAATATATTATAATATTATATATTGAATAATATTATATATAATATAATATATATATTGAAATTATATAATATTATATATTGAAATGAAACAAATATGTTATATATATTCATTTTTATTATTACTTGATGATCAGATTTCGATATCATTTTTCTAACTAATATTAAATATTTTGAATAAATTTTTTGATATTCATTTCAATTATTAAAAGATGAAATACTATAATTTCAATAATTATTTTTTTTTAATTAATTAATAATATGGATTAAATTAGATAATTAAGTTATTCCCTAAAAGGTAATTTACTAGAATTAACATTTAAAATATTTATAATCAATTTTTGTTTAAATGTTTATTAAGATCAAAAAATAATTTATTTTTAAAGATTATAAAAGATATTCTTATATATTTTATTAATTTTTATGCCGATTAATTGAATAGGATATCGTTTTTAAAATAAATAATTTTTCGGGAATATTTATACATCAATCGCAATTAAAAAATCGTATTAGAACGAACGTATTTTCTTTTTAACAGATTTATATAGCTTAAATATATGGCTTATAGATATTAGCTTATAACTTATATATTAAATATATAGCTTATAGATTATTTCCTTATTTTGTTTATTTTGCTCTACTCTTCTATATTTTAATAATATATTAATCTGTATTATGTGAAAAACTATCATGTGAACATTATTGAAATCAATATTTTTATATTGTCTGAGGAATTTTGTTTTCATATGAATTTTTTTAACTTTCAATGATTAAAAAAACTATTATTCTTTTCGTTAGATTGAATCATTTTAAATTTTAATTTATTTGAAACTTATGTCTGTATCTAAAATCTATTCCTAAAAAATGTTTTTTTTTTAAACAGAAATTCTTTCATATGATTCATATTACAGGTTAAAGAACGAATTTTCTTAGCCTTATGCACGCATAAACACAATATTAAAGATTTGGCTAAATATAATTATACATATAAATAATTTTAAATAATTATATATATTTATATATATATTAAATATACAATTGATTCTTATACAAAATATTTTCTAATCGGACAATTATTACATGACACAGTATTAATTTTGATAAACTTAATATATTAATATACATAATTAAATGATTTTATTGTACATTTTTGAAAGAAATATAAAAAAATTATATAAAATTTCAAAAAAAGAATTATAAAGTTTTAAGTTTAATTAATGTTATGAATGATCATAAATTTTATTTACTTACAATTAGTATTTATTAAAATCGATTTCGAGTAAATAAAAAATATAGATTGCATTATAAATGAATTCGGATAAATGTCTCATTAAGATTAATGAGCCAATTATCATTAAGATTAATGATAAAAATTTAAAGATTTCTAATATGTAATATTTTTGAAACAGTATTTCTTTACGAATTTAAATTTCTTATATTTTTTTTAAATTAGAATAAAATTGCATCGAATGCTTAAAAAACAACTTCTTCCATTCTAATAAATATTAATTTTAAAATATGATTATTTTAATTTTTTTGATTAATTTAGATGAATATTATAAATCTTAAAAATTCATCTCCCTGAAATAATTAATATTTACTTATAAATTTTTATTCTTAAAACAATCATGATCAAATTCATATATTCTAGATAATTTTTAATTCGTTTGTATTAATCAATCAAAAAAAAAAAGGGTATAATTCTAACGAACTTATTTTTCCTATTTACCGGATATAATAATTATGGATTATGTAATTTTTGGATTATTATATAAAAAACTATTATATTATATTATAACAAATGATGCAGATATAATAATATAGATAAAATGCTCATCATCTTACAATATCGACTTTTTCTATAATTGATTCGATATCAAGTTAATTAAATTGAATATATAAATTAAAATCTTATGTAAATTAATGAATAAAAAACCTACTGTATTTTTTTAATATTTATAATGCAATTTTTTTCAATAAAATTTTACAAAGTTTTGATTTTTTCTGATCTTTTTAATGCAGCATTTTTAATTTTTTTATTTAAATATAATTAATTTGTAATGTTTCTTTAATTTAATAAAATTAAAATTAAAATATCAATATTGATTGATTTTTTATTGATTTTATAAATAATAGCAATATTAAAATTTAAAATATTATTTAAAACATTATAAAAAATTAAAGTAAAAAAATATAGAATATTATAAAGAAATAAAATATAAATATTAAGAAAATTATTTAAAATTATAAATATTTTCAAACTCTATAATTTAATAAAACCTTATATACATTATGAAAATTCATAATCTCAAATCCTTATTTTTTAGAATTGCTAAAAGAATGAATAAAAGAAATTAGTAACAATATGTAGTTAAAGAAATCTTCTAAATTGAGATCAAGCAAAAAATTTATAATGTTGCGAGACGTTTTCTTTAGACTAGAATTAGACATGGTATTCGGATCACCATTTCAGGAATTCTGTTCAAAAAACTAAAGAATTGAAGAAAATGAGCGTTAATAATGAACAGCCAGTTTTACAACATAAATATGCAGGATTTTTCAACTATTTTGTAATAATCTATGTGTAAAATCTTTAATAATTTTAAATTCTTCGACTTTTAAACATTCATAATATAAAATTCACACAATACACTATTATCATATTACTTATATAAATGAAAAGGTGCATAATATAATTTAATTATTAATAATTATTTTGAAAATGAGATATTATGTAATTAATTTTTTTAATATTCTATAAGATATGATATGATATGATTTATATATATATATAATGTGACAAATAATCTTAAATTTATATAAACAAGATTATTTTCTATAACTATTTCGTTTTTCCTTTTTTTACTGTTCTACATTTTCAAATTTAAGAATCTAATTATCATAGAATGCTTATTGAAATCTTTATTCCATTATAAAATTCATCTCGTTAACATTATATAACATAAAAAGATTTATCACAAATAAAAATTCTTTCAAAGTATTATATTTAATTTTAAATATAATAATTTGTTCACAAAGAAGTAATTAGATATAAATTAGATACAATAAATTGATTTAAAATAAATTCATTCAGATTGTTGATGATTAATAAAAAAAAAATAAAATAGACTTTAAAAAAATTAGTTAATTATCTTTTAATCGAAAATATTTAATCCTACTTTTCGAATAACATAAAATACTTATTTGTTGAATAAAACAAATTTTCTCATTTCGATACAACATAAGCATCAATAATAATTATAGAATTATTTTTAGATATAATTGCAACATTTGTTTTCATTCATATTTAACTAATTAACAATAAAGTTATTTGTTTTTTTTTTCTGTTTGGAAAACAACGTCATTGATTTGAAAGCAAAATTATGATTATGATTTCATTATATAAATTTTTTTACTTGTCGATCTAACAAATTTGTTGCTTCTGAACAATCTAATAATTTCTTCATAATAAAAAATGAACATTGTTTATACTTATATATCATTGAAATATTATTTTGTTTTTTTTTTTAAACACTTTTATAGGAATTTTTTTCTGTAATAGTATATAACAATTTTTGTTTAAGAATCAATAATATTTAGAAAACAATTTTTCAATAATTTCAATTTCAATAATTTTTTTTTTTTTAATATATTGTAGAAATTAACATTTTGAATAACTTTTCCTATAAGTGACTACATATAATCTATGGCATTTAATTTAGCCGAAAGATTGGATATAAACCATTTAATCAAGAAAAAAGATTAATTGGAATATATTTTATGTTTTTAAAATGCTTGATCTTAAAGAAAAATTAAAAATTTTTCGTTAACTCGTTTTCTAAGATTTAAATAAAATATATAAGGAAAATAATAGGATATATTAAAACAAGATAATTGAATTCAATATTTAACGATTTGTGAGAAATGATTTCATGTTCAGAATTTTTTGATATCGTGACATGCGATTGATTTTTTTTAAACATTACTTATAAACATAACGTACTAACGATATCCAAAATTTTATAACAAGTGAATATTAAAAATTTATTTCTCATAGATTTTGATAGGCTTATAAAATGAATATGAAATATTTTAATCTCTACGAAATCATGAAATTAATAAAATAAAATATAAAATGCTAAATAATTAAAATGATCGAAGTTACAATAATATTTTTACCATTGTTCCTTTGATTATTGTAATTTAAGTCGTCCAAAGTTATTTTAATTTATTTTATTCTCATATTTCACGGATACGAAATAAGAATTTTTTAATGAAAATGAAATAATCAAAATATTGATTATATAATTATTAATTATTAATATTTTGTATATGATTATTGATTATATTATTGATTATTATATTTATCTAAATTAAAAATTATTTACAATATAAAATATTCAAAATAATAATATAATTGATAAAAAATATTAAATTATATATATTTTTGAAATCTGTGAAATCGAAAATATTTCAGAATTTATTTTCTAATATAATTTATTTTTTTATATTGTGTTCTCAAATTTTAAATTTGATTACAAAGAACTCTACAATTGATGTCTAATTAAAAAAAAAATTTTTAAAAAATACAATACCGATAAAAATTCAACAATTTTTAAGAATATTGACAAGGTTAGAGAAAATCTTTGAATTATTTTATAATTATAGAAAAAAAATTTAAATATAATCGTTTGCAATCATTTTGTCTATATCAGCTTTCTATCACGATTATTTTTATATATATATTGATCATTGTCCTGGAAGAGCTTTCTCCTTTGCATTGTTTTTGAGAACAACATGAAGAGAACAACAGAAAACTGAGAAAACAACATGCCAACACAAGACAAAAACAACTTAACAAGAAAAATTATATCGTAATTATATTAAACAATAAGAATCTAAATTATTGCTTTTATCAAATTTTTCTTGTAGAAATACTAATAAATATATTAAAAAATATTTTAATTATTCAGTTTAAATTTCAAATTACAATATATATTAAATTGTGATATATTTTAATATGTATATATTACATGATATAATAATGATTACAAAGATTTCTTGATACTTCTTTTTGAAATTAATAAAAATTGTAAATTTAAATTATTATTTAGGGAAATTTACTTTCTTTTCTTATGATTGTATTAAAATGAAATATACGATTCTTCGATACTAATTAATTTTATAAATAATTGCATCCTATAATCAATAAGATGCAATATATTATAAATTTATTATAATATAAATATATTATAAATTTAAAAAAATTAGTTTTTTCTTATTTATTTATTTATTTATTTATTTATTTATTTATTTATTTATTTATTTATTTATTTATTTTACATATATCATTATAATAAAGAAAAAAACAAAATGAAAATAGAAAAATAAAAAAAGATAAGCTTTATTTAAATTTTTGACTTAATAGTTACTCGATTATAAATAATGAAACAAGAAAAATAGTTTTCTTAATATCAATCAATTAAATAATTTAAGAAATTTAAAAGCTTAGATTAAACTAATAATTACTCATTTCATCGGTTCGAAAGAAAACTAAAACAGAATGCAAAATGTTATGTATTCCTTTTTCTCTTTTATATTGATCTTCTGATTATTTGCTTATAAGCATTTAGCTCGATTTTAGTCCTCTTTACCATTTCGAGTATATATGCGATTTTTTTGATTTCTAGCTATTTTTGATCTCCAAATCTAATAATGTTTTCAACTTATCTTAAATTAAATCCTTTTTAATTAAATCTCTATCTTTAATTAAATCCTCTTTTAATATTCAAATAATTTGCAATATGAGGTGAGAAAAAATAAAAAGATTAATTTAGTTCTTTATTACAACAAAATGAATAACAAGGAAAAATTCTCAACTCGGAAATTACAAAAAATATAATCAAATTTTCAAACAAAAATTGTTTCTTTTCAAAAAACTATTTAGCAAAACATTTATTAATTATTTATATTATATATTAAAAAAAAGTTATAAACAATTAATAATTTTTTTAAAATTTATTTTTTAACGTAAAATTTTAATCAACAGTCTAAATAATTATGCGATAGTATTATAAAAAAATATAGTATTATATATTATAAAAAAAAATATTTTTTATTTTTAATAAATATAATTGTTTTTAAATAAATATAATTTTATTGTGTAATTAACTTTTATGCTAAATTTTCAAAAGTAAATTTATATTATATTATATAATATTGTATTATTATATATTATATTATATTGTATATTATATTGTATATTATATTATATTATATTATATATTATATATTAGTAAATTTATATCATATATATATATATATATATATATATATTTCTATTTTTTATTAAACATTGAATCAACATACAAGATGAAAATAAAGAAAGAAAACTTATATATATATAATTATATAACTATATAATATATATTTTACAAAATCCTTTTATTTTTAATGTAGTTGTTAAATTTTATTTTTTTATGTATCATATGTTATCAAAAAAATAAAAAAATGTTATGATAATAATATAACTTGTACTCATTACACAGTTACATCATAGTTTCAACAATATTAGCCAATTTTTTTCTCCGCTTTTTGTTCTAAAGAAACAATTATTAATTTCGATCCATATAGAACAATTGTTATTTCGATTATGAAACATTTATATAGCAGTATTAACTAAAAAATTATTTAACAAAAAAATTATATCCAAAATTTCGAAATTTATTCTTAGACTAAAATTTACTCTTAGACTAATCATTATTCATCTATATTATAAAATAATGTAGTATATCGTCTAATCAATAAAAATATTTAAAATATTTACAATAATAAAAATATTTACAATAGCAAGAAAATCATAGGAATGATATATGATATGTATAATATTTTGTATATGGAAGAAATTTGTATAAAATTTATTCGATCTTATTTTATTATATTAATTATGATATTAATCTACATCCACGAAATATCATTAAATTACATTTTTTCATTTATAATCAATTTCTTATTATCATGATATAATGATATTTGCTTATATATGATATAAGAATGAATATATTGATGAAAAATCAAATAATTTTGAAAATCCAATAAATTTCGTTTTTTTTCAACAAGATTGCAAGGTTTCTATGACTATCTTATTCTATATATGACAATCATGATACGATATGCATAATGTAATAAGTTTCGATGTTACTTTTCTGAAAAACTTCATTATTATAAAGAATAATGCATAATATTGTTTACATATTATTTGTATGCTTTTATCATTCCATTCTTTATTGAATCCCTTTATTATCTAACATATAAAAAATAAAAAAATTTGACGACTTAAAAATAAAAACATCTTATAAAATAGCTATACATATAAGTTTCTTTTTTTTTTCTCTTTTCCCTATTTTCTATATTTGATACATTGATTCAATAATTTTACACGTAATAATTTTACACGTGAAACGAAATCAGCAATTTAATAAAAGACAGAAGTATATATATAGCTGTAGTTGATACCAAGAATTACATCAAAGTTACATTAATAGCAAAGAATTTCAAACTTTAACTACTCAACAAGGTCTAATGCCCACAGGAGTAAAGATAGATCATGATATCTGATTATCGAAGACCATTGACAATATCAACGATAAAAAAAAACTGTATCATTAATATTCACAATATTAGCCATGTATTAGCCATAAAATAAGTTTCAATATAAGATAACATGATTAATTATTAATTTAAATTTTAAATTATTGATAAAATAAAATATTTGATTAATAATAAATTATTTAATAATAATAATAATAATTTAATAATAATTATTTTATTCTAATATTAGTCGGATGATTCTGCATTTCAAAGATATAGTATATAGGTTATATTTGTACAAATGGATACATCCTCAGGGTTATGTTCAATATTGGAATGCTACAATGCCTTCAAGAAGACATTGTACAGTGCACAAAAAATATGTGTGACAGCAGAAAATGGATACATTGAATTTTATTTATTATAAAAAAATTAATCATGATTACCAATATTTTTAATGTAAAAATAATTCAAAATTCTCTTCTGAAATTATTGAATTACAAGTGATCAGTTGATTCTCCATGATATTATATTGTATATTTTATTTAATGATATTTTATTTATAATCTATTTAATGCTATGAGTTAAATTTGTCAAGAATATTTATTTCTGTTAATGTTAAGAAAAAATATCCAAAAATATCATTCAGTAACATATTTCAATTGAATGTTCGAATGCTCGAATTGAATGTTCAATGAATGATTGTTTTTAATTTAATGGTTATAATATATCATTTTTTTTATTTCAAATATTATGTATCATTCATTTGTTAAAAAAATTTTATATTTTTTTTTTTTTTTACATTTCTTTTTATTCATTTATTCATTTATTCTTTTTATTCATTTTAAATGGCGAATAAATTCGATTTATTCGTCTTATATGAATAACAATTAATTAGTTTACTTATCACCAATTTAATTCGATATAATTTTTTATCAATAAAAAAATATTTGTTATATTCAATATTTTCTTTTTCATATATTATTTGTTTGCGCTTGGTCGATGACACGAAGTCAACGCTATCATCACAATTCTACTAAGCTAGACTTTCCAGTTAGTTATACTGATTAGTGTTTTTTGTTAATAATTCATTAAAATTGTAACGAAAGTTTTTACAAAAGAGAATGTTTGAAATCTGAGGAATCTTCAATTTATAAATGTTTTCACGTTTTTAAAAGAAAAAAATAAATATATGTAGATATATAGAATAGATAAATAATTGTTGCATTCTCACACAAAATAATTCTAGGAAAATTATGTCTATTTGAAAATAAATGCAAGAATTTTCAAATAAATGCCAGATTAAAATGATGATCCTGCTTAAAAATTTTAAGATATCATTAATAAAAAATGATAGATAAAATTATAAATCATAAAATTAAGATGCAATTTTTAGCAAATTAATTAATGTATAAATACTTTTCTTATGAATAAAACATTAATTTAATATTTTTTTCATAATAAAATTTTAATTTAAAATACATATTATAAAATACAATATATTAATAATTATTTGAATTTTTTTCATTTTTAAACTTTTATTTAAAGATTTATGTAAAGTCATTTATTTTTAAGTTATATTATAATATAAGTTAAAAATAATAAATATAAGTTATATTATAATAATATATGTTGACTGGGCAGTGGAAAACAATAAATAAAATATACGGGTTTAGCTGAATGAATATATTTGATTATATGTGATTGCGCGTATCTGTTTATAAAACATTTGAAATACGTGTATCGAAGAAAAACAAATAGCTACCAACTATGAAATAGTAATGTTGCTGACAACATTCAATAATGAAATCATATATATATAAAATTTCAGTGAACTTTAAATTCTATAACACTCCCACTAAAAGTGAACTGAAATTTGTTTAGTGTGTGTATACTTATTATGTTTGAGTGTTACAGTTCTATATGTCTATCATGTCTTCGATACTCTTGATATTCAATCGATTTCTTTGTATTTCAAATATTGTTTTTCTTAGAGGTTTTGTTAATAAGTCTGCCTGCTGATCTTCCGATGCTATATGTTGCAGAAGAAACTCCTTCTCCTTAAATTTGTCTCGTATAAAGTGATAACGCACGTCAATGTGCTTACTTCTTCGATGAAATTCTGGGTTTTTAATGAGCTTGATTGCGCTCAAATTATCCACGTAAAGTTGTAATGTTGTAATGTTCTTGAACATAACTAGATCATTAATCAAACTTTTCATCCATATGATCTCTTTTACAGTTTGACTAGCTGCTATGTATTCGGCTTCAGTTGTGGATAGAGCCACTGTTCGCTGTCGTGTTGAACCCCAAGCTACGGAATCGCCTAGTTTTAATACAAAACCAGTAGTGGACTTCCTCGTTTCAGTGTCTCTAGCGTAATCTGCATCGCTGAATGCTTTAATATGATTATTCTGTTGAGTTGAATAATGAATACTGAGTTGAATAATGAATAATGAATAATGAATATAGTATTTTGTTGTTCCCTTTAGATATTTGAAAATTCTCTTTACTGCATTCCAGTGAATTTTATTGGGTTTTTCTAAATATTGACTGACTTTGTTTACTGCAAATGTAATGTCTGGTCTAGTATCCATTGACAAATACATTAAACTTCCTACCGCTTGTCGATATGGGAACTCGGATTTTTCCTTGTACCCACTTTTATGTGCCTCCACGCACAGTTGATGGTTTTGGTCTGCTGGGATTGCTACTGCATTGGCATTTTCCATCCGAAATTGTTGCAAAATTTTCTTGATGTAAGCCTTCTGCAAAAATATAGAATCATCTGCTAGTTGCTCAATCTGTAATCCCAAATATGTATTTATTTCATTAGATGTTACTTCAAATTCTTTACGGAGTTCAGCTAACTTTTTTATAGATGATTGGTTTGTTGCACTAATTAGTCCATCATCGATATGAATCACTAAAATCAATCGGTCTCAATCGTTTCCATTTGTAAATACACAAGAGTCTGCATTGGTGGACGTGAGACCATGCTTCTTCAGTACTGCTGTAAAACGATGATTCCAACATCTTGATGCTTGCTTTAGACCATATAAACTATGATTCAGCTTGCAAACACGGTTGGTTCCATCCTCGTATCCCTTTGCATATAGATGACCTCGTCGAGTTCTCCATGAAGAAAAGCTGTCTTGACGTCAAATTGCTGTAAATACATTTTGTTCGAAGCTGTAATAGATAATATAGTTCTTATTGAATCGAATCTAGCTACAGAACTAAATGTTTCATGATAGTCAACTCCAGCAGTTTGTTTAAAACCTCTAGCAACGAATCTTGCCTTGAATCGTTGTATGTTTCCATCGTTATTTATTTTTAGCTTATAAGTCCATCGATTATTTATGACTTGATGGTCTGATGGCGGATTTACTAATGTCCATGTTTGAGTTTTTCTCAAAGAATCAATTTCGTCATCCATGGCTTCTTTCCATTTGATTGCGTTGCTACATGTGATCGCGTCATCATACTTTTCCGGTTCATAGTGTTCTGTGATCACAATATTTCCATATGTGAGTCTGTCTGGTCGGCGTATTTTATTTCTGTCTCTCAAACGTCGGTCTTGTTCGTATTGATTTTTGTCTTCTGGATCGTTTGATTCTTCATCTGAATGTACTTGTTCGTTGTTTTCGGACTGAATAACGGTTTTTGATTCGACATTTATTGTGTCATCTTTCTGATGTTCAAAGATTATGGTATTTGACTCTGATTCCCATTTTTCATTTGAATTAATTTCGTAAAGTTGATCTGTGAATCTTACATCCCTATGTATTTTAACTTGTCCTTTTTCAGGAACCCAAATCCGGAATCCTTTTGTGTTTTCATCATATCCGACGAAAATGCCTTTTTCGGCTTTGACATCCCATTTTCGTTTCTTCTCTTTAGGGATATGAAAATATACTTCTTTTCCGAAGGTTCTGAGACTTGAAATGTTCGGTTTCTTCTTGAGCCACAGTTCAATAGGTGTTACTCCTTTCTCTCCACTGGTTCCGGTTCTATTTAAAGTATAAACAGTGTAATTAACTGCTTCAGCCCACATTTTGATTGGCAATTTTCCTGCATGTAACGACGTTCTCGCTAAGTCAACTACAGTTCTGTTTTTTCATTCGGCGCAACCGTTCTGTTCCGGAGTAAATGGTACTGTTTTCTGATGCGTAATGCCATATC